>NC_138572.1:10000000-10600000 GCF_947561715.1 Ascidia mentula
GAAAGAATTGCATATTAGTTCAGCAAACAGACAGCAAGGCGAGAAGGAACACAAATATCATGATGCAGGCTGTTGGAGAAATGAGGGAACGGAGTGATAATTTCACAGAGTAGGTTATTCAACGCAGTAATGTTTTATGTAATGTCATGATTGGCAGGATCGCTCCACTTCGCAGCTCCTTACTTGGCGATCACAGCTACTGTATCGAGATCATTAGGTTTACATGCTTCGCAGACCAGGCATTGCGCCCCAGCTGGAACAATCACTTTTTCCTGACAAGGCATTGCAATAAAACAAACAATACATTCTAATAAACATAATTTTGATTTAAAACAGTAATTTCTTAATCTTTTGTTTTTTCGCTGTTCTTCGGTCGCATTTTTGTTTTCTTTTACTCTTTCGCATTTTGTTGTTGTTGTTGTTGTATAAACGAATTTATTTACTTGTGTAAGCTGCATACAAATGGCCACTGTTTCGACCTATGAGGTCCATTGAGACCCATACGGACAATTCATAATATTAGTTCCACTTATCGTTTTTAAATAAATGCTTTTCGTATTTAAATAAATGCTTATCGTATTTAAATAAATGCCTCCAACCTCACAGTACTGCTTACTCTGTGTATTTCGTCAACACTTTTTTGATCGTCAGCAAGATTTACGATGAAGTAAACTTGACCACCTCCAAGTTGTGCCATAATTTTTGGACAGTCCTCGGGACGACCAATTCTGCCGATAAGACAGGAAACGTACGATGAATCGAGTTGGCAATTTGTGTTTTGATGTGATTTGCATTGGCCAGCACGGCGGGGGTCACCCTACGTTTTACACGGCTTGTCTCAACCCACCACCTCCCAGAGCAACAGGCTGTGATCGATCCTACGACAGATAGTGATTTTTCGTGAGGAAATCTCCCTTACGTGACTTAAGTTCTGGTCTCCGAATGTAGGTGTGGGTTCGAATCCCACTTCTGACACCATGTATTGTCGTAATCGGTACAAGAGCCCACAATAGCATTGGTCGCGCTTATGTAGTAGCCTACATGTGACGTCACGATTACTGGGGCGTCACAGCCAGTGAAGCATTACGACTCGATAACCTCTATGTTGGTTTTATCGGTGTCTTAATATTTTTATGTTGCGTAATATAGGCGCGTGCAAAAAAGTGATGCATTGCTTGCTTGCATGCGGATAGGTAAAGTTTCCAAACAGCTAGAGTGGTCCGGTGGTTTAGAAAAATCTAATAAATGAAACACATTGGTCAAAACGAATTATTGATAACATTATGGGAAAATGTATTTTCTGGGTTAAAATCTATTGACTTTTGTGTGAGACAAATATATTTCGCTAAAAGCATCTTCAGTGTTTGTAAAAAACAACGTAATAGGAGTAAAAACACACCTACTAAAAGCTCATCTCTTTCTTAAGGACACTCTGCCTGCAACACAACCCTTCTCCCAAGTAACTACCAGGACACGTATAGCAATAGATAAGAACACGCGGATAAAATATAAGATCACTAAATAGCTAAATAAACCCAATTTGAAAGGTTTAATAACGCGGTGAATGATATCCGATGTTAGAGGAAAGTAATACCTACTGCTGAACTATTTGTGATACAATGAATTTTTGTAAACAAAGACTCTTACTTCATGCTAAGCATTTCGTATATTCAACGCATTTTTCACAATACAACAATTGTTAGCCACACATTTCAATATAAGTATTAACATTCTTACTAAAGTAGGTGATAAAAATTCACCGAATATTTTTCCACATTTCAGCATAGAAATTGGACTAAAGTAAGTTTAGTGTGATTCTGTTATTCCAGTGTTACAATAAAAGAGAGATTAATCATGTTCTAATCAAGTGTTAAGGTTTAAGTTTCCACACATACTCGATGAATGGCATTTTCATGTGTACAAATTTAAAGGGAATTAGGAAATGGATCCGGCAAACCATCATCGACATGAGGTTGAGAAAATGTCTTCATTGATTTGGAAACCGGACCAAGCATTGGATCGTAGGCAATTGAACGATCCTGTGGTCCCCATTTAGCGTTTGGTTTGATCAGCTTCAATAAGAAAATACTTTAGTTTGTGTAGAATTAAAGCTGTATAAAAAAATGACATACATCGCTGCCCCAATCATTACACTTACATCCAGTTTATTTCTAATTTTAAACCGTATAAGATATAGCATATACACTTCACAACGCCGATGGTTACATTCCTACCGCTTTAATATCCTCTCCCTTGTATGCAGCCCACGCAATTCTACCAATCATGTAAAGAGGAACCACCACCACTACAGTTGCACTCATGCATAAACCAAGGTCGTCTGCCCATTTCGGATAAGGTTTACCGTCCAACGTTATAGGAGAGTAGTTTATGGCCGAATAGATCGTCACAAACTGCACAATAATAGTCACGCTCGAATAATACTGTTACACAAAAAATTTTGCACAATTTGTTTGGACACGTACAAGCAGCATAGCAGGTGTGATAAACATCCAGTTGATCTTAAAATACCAGTTGGGTTCGAAGCCAATCATCAACTTGATGTCACTGACGAGCCTCCATTTGTATGTGAACCACATTCCTGCAAAGCGGATTGTTTTACATTTTGTGGAAACATACTATACGTATGTGTTTGAAAATAAGCATCTCACCATAGCCGTGATTAACCACCACACAGAGAATGATGGACACGAGCAACAGGCCGTAGTACGCCGAGTACCAATTGTACAAGTTGAACCAATAAAATCCACCCTGGTAAGCAAGCACTAGATATTAGGATTGCGTCATTAAAAAATCACGTGACGTATTGACCAGGTCTACTCAAACTATGCAAAAATAGAGTCGCCTAGAAACGTCTTTTGTAAGATTAAGTCGCAAAACAAAAAAATTGAGAAGCTCTTTACAGAAAACTGATGGAACTTGCCTCTGTGACGATGATCAAACCCATCAGGAAACAAAAACTGCAGAAAACACCAGTAAAGATTTCCTTGTGGTTGCGAAGATATTTTGGAAATTCGTCGCTTAGACCTGTGATGATTGTCTCCACCATCGCAAACTAGTTGGGCAACAAAATAATAATTTTCAGTTGATTTTGTTAAAATGAACCATGGATAATGCTTTCACGTACAGTGCCTAAGTAAGTTACACTAAGGATAGTAGATACCTTTGTACGACGCACACAACGCCATCAGTTTATCTTATTTAAAAGTCGGTAGAAAAAGAGGCAAATATTTAACACTAGAATAATTACGTAGAGTGTGCTATAATACAGAGCAGCCCTGCTCGGACAATTTCTCTAAAATAACCACAGTAAGCGACATATTTTTATTGTTGCAATTACCTGACTGTCTAAGCCAAGCGTGACCAACATGAAGAAGAACAGAATTGACCACAGTTGTGGCGCAGGAAGCAAGGATACAGCTTCTGGATAAACCACAAAAGCCAATCCTGGACCTAAGAATGCATGTTAGGATTTCGAGTAAATTTTATTTGTAAACGTGTAAACACTGAAAAGTTTACTTTGCTAATGTATATATTTATGTGTAAATCGCTTGAAACGTCGACTAACATCGATTCAGGCCAGTCAGTGTATTTTTATTCTCAAAGCCTTGCACATGTCACGTGATTTATCGTTTATATCGCAGGGCATTTGTATTTACCAATTTCTTCTATATCTATTTTATCGCTGATAAAATTTGCTGTATTGTATTTCAAGCCATTTTTCAGTTTGTACTTAAAAATCAACTGGATTTGACCCAAAGACATGGAAACTTACCGGCCACTTGGCTATAAGCCAGCAGGGCCTGCAATTTAAAACTCATTGCACAAGCGTTGAGAAGGCATCAGTCATGCATACCTGAGGTGGCGACATCCTTTACGTCTAAGTCAAGTTTGAAAGCCATGTGCCCAATCACAGAAAAAATGACAAATCCAGCAAAAATGCTCGTTGCGCAGTTGCCAATAGCAACAATTAACGTATCTCTGTTAAAACCAAATCAGAAAATTAACAAAGATAATAGGACAACATAATGGTGTTATTTTACCTGTAGATGTTGTTGTCGAACTTATTGTAGGAAGCAAAAGTCAATAGACCACCGAAGGATATTCCGAGAGAATAAAAGATCTGAGTTGCTGCCGCCGACCATACCTGTATCAGATTGGCAACACAGTGGTTACGTTTATGTAGAATTTCAAAACTGCTACGAAGAAATTTTTAATGAACCACAGAGCAATTTGAACAAATTGTACTGAATTTTAAATTGCTTAAAATATTTTTTTCAAAATCTTCTTTAGCCGTTTCTTGGTTCATTTCACCATTTTGACCATTCACTTGATAAAATAGGGCCCTTCAGTGCCTAAAAAGGGCCCTTACGTTTATCCGAGACCAAAAATGGTCACCAACGAGATTTAGGTGGGCCACAAGCCGTTATCGAAATATATTGGGGCCACAAATCAAAAGCTTAGCAACCACTGCCTTCATGAGAAGCTATATCGTTATGCAAAAACTTTACATTGGAGTCTAGAAGTCTGTCCCACTGCGGTCGAACGTAAAAGATGATTCCATCTGCAGCGCCATCTAGGAGACTGCCTCTTATGAGCAGAACGACGAGGATGATGTAGGGGAAGGTAGCGGTGAAGTAAACGACCTAAAATTTGTGTATTATTTTCGGATTTTGTTGCAAGAAGCTTCTGCTGTAGAGACGTTAAAATGAGACCTTATCTAGTTACACACATGGAGTATATACTGTGAATACTTTCGACAGCAAAGTAAAGAAGAATTTAACCAACACCACCCTAAAGAATACAACTCATTTTTACCACACTTGGCATCTGTAATTTATTTCCATTAAAAAAAGGGTCAATGTACATCGCACTAAAAGCTTGCCAAGAACTGAATATAAATGTATGTTATACCTTTCCTGACGACTTGACGCCTTTGAGCAAGCAGAAAAACACAACCAGCCAAGAGAGAAGCAAGCACAAGCACAAATCCCACAACACTGCTCCAGGATCATCAATACCAGTGCTCCGATTAATGCGAAGAACACGGTTTCTGAATAATTGCATAGTTTTACGACTATATGTGCAAAAAAGTCATTTGGAGAGCCGCAGACAGGGTGTGTTTACGACTATATATATAGTAGAATGTGACCCTCGGTTAAGCATTGTTTCATATAGCTGCTGACATTAATCCAAAACAATTCGCTTTGTAGAATTAAGTTTACGACAAAAACGTTTTAAATTTCGGGTAGTAAGGTTCACAGGCTTCAAAGCCAAATTTCAGGTAGTTTTGTTTTATCGCAAGGAAGATATACTGATTTAACCGTTGCTCACTTCCAATATTCTTCGCTCGGGCTGATTCGTTTCACGGCTGCTGTGGTTGCATTCATCATCTACAAAGTGAATTTTAATTAAAAAAATTATTTTTATCGTTTATTCAAAAAAAAATAACATTACGCGGGATAACATTTACACGACATTTAAGGCAAAATATTTTTTCAGGGTTAAAATCTATTGGCTTTCGTTTGAGACAAACACATTATGCTATAAAGCATCTTCAGTGTCTTATTCAAATACATTTAGAATCAATTCAAAGGTAACATTTACACGATACATTTTAATCATTTTGTTTTTAAATTCCAAGTTAAATGAAACTTACGCTAGTTGTGGTCGTTCCTAGTTCTGGCGAGGTTGTGGTTGCTGCCTCTGTCTGCAAACATATTGGTTGGAATATATTTAGCCTATGTTGTTACAATGTCTTCGGCCACACTACAAATAAACAACGTGACATATTACATTAAGTTATATTTAATTGTCATGGGGGTGAAACTGGTGACCTTCTGGGCCAAAAATGGGCTTTTACGCACTATTTTTCATTATACAGTTTATTTGTAGCACTATTGTTTGGTCTGCGTTTTGCATTGTATTTTGATAAATTTAGTAAAAAAACATTAAGTTATTCAAAGACAGTCGCTGTGCCTCAAATAAATTGTAATGAAAAATATATGGATTCTATCATTATTTGCAAAGTTTCCTCTTAAAATCCATTTATGTAAATATAGCCGGCATCCCTAAACAAGTTTGTCACCCTGACTTAAAACAAATCCTACCGTCATAGTCAAGTTCGCTGTCGTGACATTCTGCAAAAGAAAATAATAATACATTTCACGGCAAGGCCTTGTGTAATAATATTCCAACTTTAAGATGTAGAGGTCTTTAAACATTTGGCTACATATAAAACCTTGAACATAGCTTCAAATATGTAAAAACTACAGTGCAAGGATCCGACTGTGTCTATTCTTTATTGTTAAGCGCATATACTATGGATAGTCATGAAACTTGTGTTTAACCAACCGCAAGGGAGCGCTGTGGAGCTTTCTAATCTTAGGACCCCCTGAAAAGGACAGCGATCGGTTTAAACTTACATTTCCACACTCAGCTATTTCATTCCACCACTGGTCGCATAAGGTCCACGGAAGAACCGAAGTGAACGAGGCAAACATGTAGAAGAAGGCATACGCAATGATGACGTTGTAGTAGATGACAACGAAGAAGGAAACCAGCATCATTCCAAATCCGATACCTGGAAGGTAAAAGTGTGCAAGACATTTACAAAAACTGCTATTAGCATTATTATTACACTGTTAAATGAGTATTTTTACTTGCGCATTATAGTGGTAAGCTGCATCCACAGTTATCATATCATACTAACCTTTGAAAAGGGGGCTGGCCCTCCAAGCTGTCACAGTCCCATAGCCTGAAAACTGGCCCAGTGCCAGCTCAATCATAAACAGGGGAATCCCGCAGAATGTCAGCATGATGAGATATGGAATAAGAAACGCCCCTGAAAAATGAAAATATTGTACATGACCTGGTAAATATATTGAAATATTAACTTTTCTGTTTTCAGACCTTCCAAGTATGAAACTCATATTGAGGTCTATAACAAGGTATATCGGAGCTGCACCGCAACCCCAAACAAAACGATTAAAATATACTGTTGTTGACGTCACCATATCCCAATTTGTTACAAATTAAATTTAAATTACAGAGGCGCCCTATTAACGCCCCTTCGTCACCGTCGGGCACAAATTTTAAACAACTATTTTTTTCGTTCTGTTTTAGCAGAAATCGGTGCAGTTTTGCACGCTTGAAAGCACAATGGTATTTTTCGACAGCACGCCCACTACACAAATGCACGAGCGAGCTTGTTGACGCATTCCTTACTCGACGTCTTCCATTCTATTGTTAGCTCGCTTTGGGAGCAATTGTTGGCACCCTTCTTTGAACTTATTTTATCGAGTGTTTGAATGTGAACTAATAGGCCACGATTACGCATTGATGTAAAATGCAATAATAGATCAATATCCTACAGCAAAACTTCAAATAAAATGGTTTTACCTCCACCGTTGGAATATGCCAAATAAGGAAATCTCCACACATTGCCGAGGCCAACACAGTATCCGATGCAAGAGAGAAGGAATTCAGCTTTGCTTCCCCATTGGCCTCTCCTTTCCCTGTCGTCCTCTACCTGTTGGTCGATGTCGAGCTTTTGTTCCTGAAATTGAGTAGGAATTAGGTTTGTGCAATGAATTAAAGCAAAAATTATCAAGACGTTCACCTATTTTCCCACTGTAACAACCGAAAATTAAGCTATGCACAAGAATGATTTAAAAAACGGAATTAAAATTCGAAAAGCTTTCTCTGGAAGATTTTCTCAGTCCGTTTTCGTTTTAGATTTGTGAGCGACCCAAATATTTTATACCCGTTCTTGAAAATTGTTTTAAGTCAAAATCAGGGAGCAAAATAAAATTGCCACGCATAAGTGTAGAGGGTTTAAATTTAAGTAAAGATTTCCTTGTGATTGCGGAGTTTTTTTGGAAATTCGTGTAAAGGTAAATTTCTCTCGAAGAAAGTTGAAAGGACAAGACAGAGAGTAAATGCGGGACCGCAACTTTTATGGCGAACCCGAAGCAGGGCCAGACTCACAAGTCTGTTTTGGCGAGAGAATTTTAAAATAGGTCAATGGTTTCGGTGGTTGGGCGGGAAGAGGGACACAACTTCCCCATAACGCGAAGGAATGTTTTTAAAGGTCGTTGAACAGCAAAGCGCCACTGATGATGATAGATAGAGAGAGGTTAGTATGCAAAACTTGTTAGAGGCGTTCGCGCTTCGTTGCTAAATCAGTGGTTGGCGTGGTTATACGCTTGAAGGAAAAGGCTTCACGTTTGACTGCATGCTATTTTTGAACGCTAGGTAATACCAAACGCATCGGGAAGAGTACAATGAAGTAGCTGTACAGGAAAAAAGTTGTGTTTATTGCTTTTCTTTAGTTACTTTATTATTGTTTTCATTAGTCTTAATTTTTCCTATATTTTCCTTTCTATTTATTGCATTGGTTTAATTGTTTCCGATTTTACGTTTGATGTTTTTCGAAATTCGACAAAAGCATTTACCTTCTGATAAAACTTTTGATTACCAATCTGCTTATTTTCCGAAAAAATAAGATTTTTGTCGTACAACATTCACATGCAATCTTTACTGCTTGAAGTAAAACAAGTATTAACTGATATCCATTTCAACTATGGCATACCAACTTTTGACCTCTGTTTAACCCAACGACATTTCGTGCTAAGACATCCGCACGAACGAATCTTCGTATCATTATGCGGTAAGTTGAACCGGGCTACGCATAAACCTTGACATCTCGTATTACCGTTTCGGCCCTGGGTCTCACCCTGTTGCCACGGAAACGGGCGTACGTTATTTGCTGCGGATGTCTCGGCTTACGACAAAAGAGAGGAGTTGTTAGTTTCTTTTTTAGAAACAGCTTTGCAGCTCTTTCATTGGTTCGGTACCATGGAGTAAAAGGTTGTCGGGTTCCTAAGCTATCATGCAGCATACACGACTTTGCGTTCAAACTTTCGGGTTTGTATGGGTTTTATATTATAATTCAAATTTTTTAAAACAATATATGTTTATTCCTTTTCATTGAGGTCAATTTTTTGGTAAAGCTTTTTGAAACAAAATATCAGATGCATGCTACTTTTTCCAGAAAACAAATTGACCTGAAAAGGTTTTAGTCTGTTGCGCCAAAGTTATAATAAATGCAGGAATCAAGCAATCCTGCTGGTAACACATCGTGCATCAACTAGAAATTTCAGGAAATGTGCATCATCATTGTGTGGCACGAATGGAAAACACACAGGATCACGATCAGTAAACACAAGAGACGAGCTCTCCTCAAATCAAACGGAGCGGGCCAAGTTTCGTGGTATTCGACTCTTGAGTTCGCTCCTTTGCACGAAGCTCGTTGAAAACCAAACATTTCTTTTCATTACACATGTCTGTGGGAACGGAGCGCGTAGGGTGATTTGTTGACGGCTCAAGCATTGTATGGTTTACCGCAGGTTTCGCTACTGATATTGTACGCCCCCTTCTATCGCCAATAGTGCAGGTAAAATGTCATAACAATATATATATTGCGTATGAAGGGAGAGATATGAGCTGTGGTTACCAACGTTCTTAAATTTTGATGCACTTATTCCATACAAAAAAACTTCATTATGACGCAAAACACAAAGAACGTGAAAAAAGAATTTGTCAACGTAATTTTTTCCCAAAGCTCGGAAATATATTCAGAATAAGATTGCGTGTATGAACAACGCACCAGTGCATCGCGACGCACTATTTGTGAAGAACTTTTGTAGGGATTTAATTTATTTTGCTGTACGTATTGCCATGCCCTGTGGTTAAAAATGTTGAAACAAGTTCAATAAAAATAAAATAAAAAGCGATTAAACTACGTTTGAGACTCCCAAAATATCAATATACCACAGCGTCAAACAACTGTTTACGTGCAGCGAGTTGAAAATTGTTTACAGAAGGATAATTGTTAAGCTGCATTGTACGGCCAACCGTTTACTGACGTCATGGAAGCAGTGGTGCAGAACGGTCATCAAGGGTTTTGCCCATTAAATCACTTTGACGAAAACAGCTCCGTTTGAAATGGAACTTTTTTGAGTGAATCACACTTCAATTTGTTTGTGCCGTGCCTGGTCACCGTACTCATTTGACATGTTTGTGCAAAGTTTCTTTGTGTAACGTTTAACTTCGCTCGGTTGCTGTGACATAATTTTTTTGAGGTAAAACACAGTCTTGCAATCACCTAGGCCTGAATCTTCGTACTTTAGCAGCTTTGCCACAAGTTCGTAAAAGCTGCATAGTTAATATATGAATGCATTTCGTTATTGCGGATAAAATTATTTTGTTGACTTTAAAGTTCAGTCCACAGAATACTCCGGGAATGTATCGGAGAAAAACCGAGTGGGCGCCTTTTCTTTTTTTACCACACCGGGATTTGAACCCTGGATATCCTGGCCACGAATCCCGACCAGGTTTTCTTCTTGGTATATGGGTCGGGCGCTTGACCAATGCTGCCAATCACCCGCCTGGCGCTTTTGCTTTGATGGGTTTTGCTTTGGGCATTAGCACAGACGTCCACCTAACTTTCGATGCGGCTGGATGCAACCTAACTCCTTCCAGAGCAATTGTCTGCGGTCTTACGGCATTTACGATTGCACGTGGGGTCCTGACTTGATACCCAGCATAGTTTAATCGTACTCTATGCCATTTCGTGTTTGTTATGCATTTTATACATGTAGGCGTCTAATGCGCAAGTTACAATGCAGTGATTTTGTTACAATTTTTTGTGTTACGAACCACGTGGTGTTTGGAAATAAGAAATTAACTATAAGACAGGTAAAATAACAGGGTTGCAACATGTACAAATCAACAGCCTTGCGGCCTGGCATTGAACCACATTTTTATAATGAAAGTTATATTTGCTATTTAAACACATCTCTTGGAAGATATCTACGAAGCAATGTCAACGAAAAAGATCAATGTTACAAAGGTAGAAAAAAATTGCTTACCTTTGCAGTCATTGTTGTTTCTTTTTGTCTCTAAAACTAAAAAGACACGGGTACAGAAACTTGTACCCACTTTATACGTTTCCGAATCACTAAACGGTAAAAATGCCTTTTTCTTCTCCAACTCAAACCCCAGTCTTCGGGGGTAAGCTGGAGCATCACGGAATGTCGAAGCTTGCGCCAATACCCGTCTGCCTCGTCGTCTCGCGTGCCCTTTTATCAACTACCTCCCACCATGGTCAATGTACTTTCTAAGGCACCATAATAGTTATTTTTTAATCAATGCCTGAAAATCTACACTGTTAAGGCAGCAATATAAAGACTTCAATCAACACTTTTATTCGCAGTGATCTACATCATTGTTAATCATTGTGTGACACAACAAAGTGAATTGTTTACATACTGATTAGTTTGAAACTCTGTTGACACAGAAAGAGGGTTATAGCGCTTGTAATGACAAGTTCAACGACAAATCGTATCAAATAGTTGTTTTCACACTCCACGCAACGTGATCAATCAAGAGAATATCGAAATCTGACCTTTTTGCCAGAAGAGCCTTACATTACCAAGTAGTATGCCTGGCAGCATCAGCAACAAACTGACCTTAGGAATTGTGGCCAATCAGAATCCGATATTTAATAAGTAAAGATACGGGTCTGTATATAACAACGAGCTGACAAATAGACTGTATCAGAAAATCAACACAATCTCAACTATACACAAATTTAAAACCACAACTCAGCATAATATTTCATTTCACTGCACAAGCGAAGTGCGAAGAAATTCAAACAAAGTTTCGTCGTTTTCATTTTCTTCATCAAACTGGACGAAACTGTAAGGGTGCGTCAATTTTTTTCTCTCTAAGAAGTTTGGTAGCTGGATACGAGGGGATCCATGTTGTACGTATCTGACAATCACCATCTTGCTTTTTCCTTCAGCGAATTCAATTTCTTCCAAAGCTTTTAGAGCAAATCTAAAAAAAATCATGATGGTCTTTATATTAACAAGGCAAACATAATCAAAATTTCCATAGTGGGTTGAATCTGTTATTTAGTTTGTTGATGACGTTGCCATAGGCATATTGCTGACCCTAAACAGCTCTTTTGGCAAAATACATTTCATTGTGATCGACGAATCGGTTATATTCAACCGACCATCCTCAGAATACTGCGTGCGGATGCATCTTTACTGTAAATGTGCGAAAGCTTCTTCTTGAAGACTGTTGTATTCTTGAGTCACAAACAGTTCAAGTGTGTTGATACAAAACGGTGCGCTGGTTTTATAGCCAAAGCAAACACGCAAATAACGCCAGGAACGCAATTATTAGATACTGAGGTGCGCAGTAAATCCACAGGCGTAAGTCGCATTGCCAGACACGCTAATTACACGGCGAATCTAAAGCCCCTTTTTGTTAGGTCAACTTTAGGCCACAAAATGATATAATTACACAACACCCAGGTTTTCGAGCGGCCATCCGATACGCTGCATTATCTTATCTCGTATTGCATACAAGGATCGGCGTATAGAAGACGATCTAAGACAGTGTTTCCCAACCGGTGGTACGCGTAGCACTAGTAGAACGCGACGGCATTCTGGGTGGTACGCGAGCACCATTCTGTAATTTACGGATATACTTCGAATTGGGAAAACCGTAAGTGAACCCAAAATGTTTGTTTCTTCATCCTCTAGGTTACTTTGTAACACTCAACTAGGTGGTACGCTTCGAAATTGTTTTACCTCCAAGTGGTACGCAACCGCAAAAAGTTTGGGAATCACTGATGTAAGAGGTGTAGCATACCTTATCGAGACTGCGAAGGTATACATTTGGCGAGGCTAGCTCTATAGGAAATAGACTAAAGAAACATTAGTGTGGTGCAGCAACTTTGAGAGGACTGGAAAGCACTCTCGCAACTTGTAACGACTGCGGACCAAAAGGTGTTGTTGGGTGCAAAACCGACAGTCTCAAACAGATACTTAATGAGTTTTACATAAATCTGAAGCAATTCGCGCCGACATTGTTCACTGTATCAGCACTAGTTTACGTCCATGCAGGCAACTGCTGTGCACTGAATTAGTTATGAACAGAACGCTATATAATGCGTCGTTCAAAAACTCAGATTATTCCAATACGATTCCGGTTATGTATAGTTTGCACGCATTTTTCGTATATTTTAAAACTTTTTGCGCATTTAGTGGTTGTATTTTTCGCGCTTTACATTGTGAGTGGTGATGCACCTGCATGGAGTATCCTGGGAAATCTAAGTTAAATATCCACCGAAACGTCGATTAAAATAAACAGTTTTTTGCCAAATGACCTTTTCAATTTATAAACTACGTTATCCACGATACTGTGTCTCCAATAATAAAAAAAATCCTTGTTTAGGATTATATTGGTATCCTATATGCTCCGTATAGCTGTTATCCCAAAAATACAACTCAATATCTAAATCAGAATTCCTAATTTACAGCAATGCAACATTTCATGAAATATAAATAACTTACTGACAAGTGTTGCTGTTCACGAAATTCTTTGAAAGCAAGAGGATTGTTTTTCTACACTTCTCTATGCTTTCTGTAATTTGGCGTGCTTGTCCAGCGCCACAGTAGACATCGCACCCGGTGATAACGAAGCTGAATCGCGGATACGTTTTTTGCATAGCGGGAAGTAACCTATTGTCGACCCAGTCTCCCACTTCATCGTTTAAAGTATCGTAGAATAAGAAAACATCGGCAAAGTAGTCAGAATTATGTATATGTGGCTGATGCCGTTCTCTCGAAATCCAATTGGCGCGCAATTGCTTGTGAACGGCACGAAAAACTGCGCCTTTGAACCACTTGCTGTGGACAAACGTGGCTGCAAATAGAAACACGACAATAGCTGAAGTAAACCCAATGCAAAAATATACGGCCATGCGTAAGTCACAAGCTGTCAGGTAAGTTTTCCTCAGTACCGAGTGCCCAGCATAAGCCAAAGGAGCATGACAAGCAACGCAACCTCCATAGAATTTGTCGAAGATCGCAGAACAATCAGGAAACATCCCTGGGACATTTGCTCCAGTGCTTTGTGGTGAAACATACCAAGTGTAAAAAGTAAACCACTTGCCACAGGAGCAATCCAAATTGTTCCAACGTATATCCAAGTATTTTAACGAAGACAACACTGCCATGCTTAAAACATCGCTACCCAAAGAAACTATGGCATTATGGCTCAGGTCCAAATGCCACAACAACGGCGACGAAGAAAAATATCCCGGTATTATATAACTAATTTGGTTTTTAGATGCAGAGAAGTACTGTAATTTAGGAAAATATGACAACATGTTGTCGTTAAGCGCATCAATGACATTATCATCTAAAATCAGTTTTACAAGATCTGCAAAATTGCGAAGAACTAACGTTGGAGTTGCAAGCAACTTGTTATGACTCAAGTCCAGGAACTGAAGCTTTGTAGCCCCCAAAAAGAAGTCATCGGGAATCCTTGAAATCCGGCATGATTGCAGGGTGAGTCTGTTTAACCCCGAAAACATGCGCAAACTTTTGTTGGCAACCGCCCCGAGTGTTTGTATACTGTTTTGCGATAAATCTAAATCTGAGATTTGAGCTCCGGTCCAATGCAAAACTTCACTTGTGAAAAAGATCGTTTCAAACACGTATCCACCGGGTCCTTGAATCTGCAAGGTGAAGGGTAGTTTCTTCTGTAAGCAAAATAAAGAATCCAGGTGCATGTACGGGGTGGCTACAGCGTTGAACATCTCTAGAACTTGCAAACTCTTCAAGCCAGAAAATGCGTTCCGGCTGATTGAAAGTAATGGGTTTCCGCTTAGTATCAGGTATTTAAGATGCGGCGTAGCTTTAAAATCTTTGCCACTGATATGATGCAGTTTATTATGGGACAAATCCAATATTGTAACGTTGGGAAGAATGGAATCGAAATGGAAAGATAGATTTGATATTTTGTTGGATGAGTAATCCATTACAACCTGTTCACTGGAGCGTGACTCGTATTCTTTTTGAACTTCCAAGACTCGCTTAGTTTTAGTTAAGTGGAATCTTCTTTTCTGAGACTGCGGCTTTATAAAGTTTTGGGATCCCAACTTGTTGTGGTAAATGAGGATATCAGTCAAATTGGCAAACCCATGCCAGACATCCGCGGAAATAGTTTCTACTCCACTGTAACCGACACAAATTTTCCAAAACCGTGGGAGAGAATGCAACGATTTAAAAGAAGATGCGTTCAACGAACTATATAACGTCAACGACGGATCGTAACGGGGAAAATAAACCTCCTTGGAAGGACCAAGGAACAGACTCTCCAACGATTGAAGGACTTTATAGGTCTCTCCCAGTTGTAGATGTTTGAGTGTGTTTTGTTGAGATGGCGCACAGCTTGAACTATACGATAGATCCAACCATCTTAAATTGTGCAATGATGCCAAGAAACGCGGCTCTTCGATGTGTTTAAACAGACAATTAAAACTAAGATCCAGTTTCATTAACTTGGTGTTATGTATGAACTGGTCTCGAGGAATGTATTGAAGATTATTTTCGCTAAGCAACAAGACAGTTAACTCAGTAAGTTTGTGAAACACTTTGTTTTCCATTACAAGTGGGTTATGCTGATACACAATGGTTTCTAATGTCAATTCTTTTAAACCCTGAGAATCGTGAAAGTCGCTATTTTTTAAGTACCCTATTGGATTTGTGTTCAGATTGAGAAAGAGGAGGTTGTTTGAGAAAAGATTTTTTGGAACTTGTCTGAAAACATTGAAGGACAGATCCAAATTTTCCAAACTTTTTGGCAAATTTTTAAGTGAGAAGTTTCCCTTTGGGCAAAATTCCTTAAAGGCACCGTAAATAAAACAATTGGCTTTTCCTCTAAACACAGTCAAGTTGGGAAATCTGTTTTCCATATCATCCGGAGCTCTTTTCAATCCAGTCACTGAAATGTCCAGAATTCGAAGCGAGGATGGCAGTTTGTGAGGAAACTTCTCCATAAAGTTGAATTGTAAATCAAGCCATACAATACCTGGTGAATCTCCAAGTTCGACGGACAAACTGCTTTGGCATACAGGCATAGGTGGAATGTCGGTTCTGTAAGTTGCTATTTCCCTGGTTATGCAATTCTTTTCCAACCAAACAACTTTAAGCTTCTTCAAATGCGCAAAATCTTTTTCTCTGATATTTCTTATCGTGTTGCTTCCCAAATTAAGAACCTCAACTCCAGAGTCAAGAACTTTAGGCACTTCTTTCAATCCTCTAGCGCTGCAATCAATATAAACAAAGCTACCTCGAGGAAGTTTTTGAGCATACCTAGATTTTGACTCCGTTCTAAAATACAGTGACAGGAAGCTTTCATTGATCAATTTTCTTTCGTCGCAAGGATTTGAAACGTCTTTTGCCAGAGCTTCCGATGAACAAAGCAACATCATAACATAAAATCCCAACATATTTTGTCCCACCCTTTTGGTCATGCTTAAAGCAGAGATTCAAATGTAAACACTTCTCCTAAATTTCGAAAAAAGGAAGAATACAGTAAAAAGTTAAATAATCTCTGTCCCATACCTCGAACCATATTAAAACTGTTACAAGTATACAATTAACTAACGGATATGTAAACAACATAACTTTTTACACTTGCACGTCAGTCCATACTTCCATACTTACAAACCTAACCAACATCATCACTTAAATCGTAAAATGCTTTCCACCTTTACTCGCACAATGTTTTTTTCAAATGATTGAAAGGCAGGCGAGCACGTACAATATATTTTTGTCTATTTCAACTGCACTGTGGGAGTTCGTGATCGTAAAATGCAAATATTATCATTACAATATGCAAATCAACAAGAATTATTTCATCGGTAATGCCATTGTTATCAAAGGTGTCCGTTCAATGACACAGGCCACAAAAACGTACATACACTTTCTTATCCAATACATTTATGTTGCACATGTATGTTCATGCAAAGCACATGGCAACCCTGTTAGTATTCCTATCATATTTATCTGGTAAAACCACTTCTAATTTTTAGAATGCCACTGTTTCAGGGTAAGGACAGCTTTGTTTCCTGTTAATGTATATAATGAAGCAACAAGCCTTTGATTTACATCGTAAAATACACCAACTAAAATAAACAATGCCTAACCGAGGGCTAGATCCCTCTACAGCTATTTCCTGTTAAAGTCTTTCCTGTTAATGTTTTGCCAGTTGGCTCTTATTTTTCGTTACATATTGGCTATGGTGTAGAGTCTGTGCCTTTATTGCATTCTCCAACAACTATTCATCTCAACTGTGTACTGTAACATATATTCAAAATTACTTGGCAACAGCCAATAAAAGTAACAAACAAATGGATCTTTAATTCTCATTATTATTAGAGCCTGGTTTAATTCAAAAATTTCTTACGTAGCTCAATTCCTGACAGATCGGTAAATATCGCCTCGACGCCCTTCCGCTAACTCAGCATCAAGGAAAATGCAAATAAACAGTTTCACAGTCAGGTCGCAAACCCCGATCCACACATTCATAACTGTTCAATTAATTATGTATTTTAAATTTGAATTGATAACCAAAAATAACATCTATTTGGTCTGTTTGCACCTGACTGTTAACACACCCACTGATTTCTCTGTGTGACATCGGCTTTTATGTGGATCAGGTTTTCGACCTGACTGTGCTATGGTGTTGGTATTTTTCCAGCATCAGAACCTCTGTAGATTCTTGCGGCCATTATAGTCTACTGGCACTCACGTATTTACGGTTATGATGCGTATATTCGTCACTGTCTTTGTTAGTTTCATTGTCTCGGCCGGATGGCGGGCATTCTTCGTTACCTTTAGTCTTTTGTGTTTGGTTGTGCTGCTTATGCTGTCTGCCTAATTTGCTGTTTTACTTTGTATTACATGCTATTGTGGGGCGCCAACGAGGGTCGATTTATAACTTTGCGACTGAAGCCCCAAAGGCCATAAGTTTTGCCAAGACTTAAAACCTATGCTTTTTCTGCTGCCAAACCCATAGTCCAGACAACTGCAGCAACTTTAAAGAAAAGTAAGACGAAACAAGGGAGTTTGTGCAAAACAAATGGCTGCTGTGCTATCCATGCCTGGGGTCGCAACACAGTGGGAGGCGACTGGAATATTCAGCGCAGTATGGCAATGACGGATGCTCTATAGCACGAACTATGGGGTGTTACGTCATCAGTCCAAGTAGGTGGCAAAGGAAGTAAACCCAAACTATTTGAACAACTAAATGTTACACAGCGCATATGCGTAAAATGTATGTACACCTCAGGTCCCGTGTTGTGGGCCTTGCATACCATTTGATATTGTACCCGTGTTTGTTGCTAATGCTGCCAGGCATATTACTCAATAATTTAAAGCTCCTCTGGCAAGAAAACCACTTGTTTGGGCGACGTTTCGGTCGTTATACAACAGACCTTCATCAGGACAAGTAAAGTGAAACGCAAATACGGCGATAAATTAGTAACGCATAAAAAAGGCGAAAAAGAGCGAAATAAACTAAAAAAGCGGGAAAGGGAGCACAAAAAATTAAAAATGCGCGCCAACAAGGAAACGAGATACCGGGGTCTAAGCACAGTGCCCTGAGGTACGCAGGACCATCACGTTCAATCAGAGGGAGTGTCACATGAATTTGCGCTAAATGATAAAAGGGAAACCTTTTCATCTACCCGTTTATCGTCATTTGATAAACGGTCTGCGCGGCACGCCCCCTGATGGAACCTGATTGTCCTGCGTACCTCCTTTTTGCCTTTTTCATGCGTTACTATTTATCGCCGTGTTGGCGTTCTTTGCTTGTCCTATGATGAAGATATGTTGCATAACGACCGAAACGTCGTCTAAAGAAGTAGTTTTTTTGCCAGAGGAGCTTTAAATTAAAAAAATGTGCCCGTTTGTTACAGAAATGGGCAGGGAATGTGAAATGAAAAAACCCATGATCTACTCCAATCGGAAGATAATCGGAGGTTATGTGACCGGAAGCTAGACTAGCAACACCTGAAGATGGTGTACGTTTCAAGATGAGCACCATGACGACAACTCAGCCGGTTGAGGTCGATTGACATATTGTGACGTCATGGAGCGGTGGAAACACTCCACACAGCGTGTGAGGGTCACGTGACCTGTATTGCGTCATGACTGCGATTATCGTTAAACTATTGTTTGCTACGACTATGTTTTATTATTTTATTGTGACATAGTACTGCGACATACCTATGTAAGCCTTATGTTCTAAGGACCAAGAAAGCTGTACGTAATAGCGTAGTCACCCAAATGTGAATGTGTCAAACGTGTCCTTTTAGCATATCTTGCCCTCGCATGTAATATGTATGCAAGTAGCATGTTTATTTAAAGCGGAGGAACTTTTTGCTATGTACAAACTAACAATCTACCACGATAATGTGTACCTGTTTTTTGCAATGTATGTTAATATGTGTACAATTTTCAGTAACAAACTTGTTATTTGCTTAGAAAGCGTAAACCCATCTTTTTTTACAAATGCCATTTGCCGATTACACTTGCCAAGCTTCTAATGACATATTACCCACAAATTAAAAACCAATATCAGCATAGCAAAGCAACGCTCTTTATTCGGTGAGCGTGATGCAAATTCGTAACACAAAACGAAACGAGAGAACGGAAAGAGGAAGGCAAAATATCCGTTGCGTTAGACTCACGCGAATAGGTGCCGCCACATGGTTTTATTTTCCGTTTGGTAAATATCTCCTTATTCCGATTATTGTATGTGGAGTCTGTGCTTTGATGCATTTGTAACATGTATTCATGCGAAATCACTAGGCAACAGCCAGCAAAAGTAACAAACATATAAGTGTCATTATTGGAGCCTGTTTAAATAAAAATTCGTTAAACTATACAATTTTTAATAGATCGATAAACATTGCACATTTTAAGCTGGCAGTACAACTGTCTGGTCTATTAAGCGTTAAAACAATCAGCAAAATCTCAATACTCTTTCGGCGAAAAGTTGAAAATTTTCAAGAAAGTCTCTGAAACCTCGTTGACAACCATGTCTCCCTGGCTGGTAGCGACGACGTCATGCGGTCGCCACAGCTTGTGGTCACGCTTGGTTAACAAAGCCCCACGAAACTCACAGTCGGCGTTGAACTGCAACACGCGGTGATTCCCCACATCCGATACAAATATGTTGTCATCGCAGTCGCACGTGACTCCCGCTGGGTATTTGAACTCGTAACCGCAGCCGCTCAAGGGCCGAATGAGACGGATTGGGGACCCGTAGGGGTCGAACACCACCACCTGGTTGCTAAGGTGATTCGGTATGATCACGTGACCCTTGCTGTTGCAGCATAACCGCAAGAGGTCAGTCTTGATTCCAGGATCGAAACTTTCCAGCAAACGACCTTCTACAGAGCAAGTCGATATGCGCATTTTCCGCCTGCGTGGAGTTTGTAATTACGACCAAATTTATCACAATTTCAAACAACAAAAATGTTTAGTGTTGTATGTCTGGCTTTTTGAGCCTGATGCGATCCACAAAATCCACTCCGCCATATTTGCGTCGAAACATTTTCACGTGGAGACGTCATGCATGACACCCCTTATACATAAACAGTCAATTGCTTGCATAAGTGTAGCTTATGCACTTAAGCTGGATCAGCCGCTTTTCCCGACAAGTCGGAGCGAGATCTGAAAAATCAAGCTCCCGGTGAGGTTTGAACTCACGACCCTGGGCTAACCAGGCCCAACGCTCTACCAACTGAGCTACAGGAGCTCAGTAGCTTCACGGGGTATATTGTGGCCAAGGTACACTGGTGCGCAAGCGCACAACTTGTCAGGCGACCATCACAAGCTTAGAGGATCTCCACCACCGTAATCAGATAACGCAGAAATAATACCATGCTTACGCATACCTCTAAATGCGTTCCCGCCTTGCTATGCGTAAGCATGGCATTACTTCTGCCTTCGGTTAAATATAGTTTGCATGTATTTCACGTATTTTTTTAAAACTTTTGCGCATTTAGTGGTTATATTTTTTGCGCTTTACATTGTCAGTGTTGATGCAGCTGCATGCAGTATCCTGGGAAATCTAGGTTGAATATCCACCGAAACGTCGATTAAAATGAACAGTTTTTTTTTGCCAGAAGAGTTTTTCAAGTTAAGTTATTACATAACACGTTATCCACGATACTGTTTCTTTAATATTTAAAAAATCTCATTTGCCATGGTTTAAGATCAACATTTATATTGGTATCCAATATGCTCCGTATAACTGTTATATCAGCACTACAACTCAATATCTAAATCAGAATTCCTAATATACAGCAATGTAACAGTCCATGAAATATAAATAACTTACTGGCAAGTGTTGCTGTTCACGAAGTTCTTTGAAAGCAAGATGATTGTTTTTCTACACTTCTCTATGCTTTCTGTAATTTGGCGTGCTTGTCCAGCGCCACAGTAGACATCGCACCCGGTGATAACGAAGTTGAATCGCGGATACGTTTTTTGCATAACGGGAAGTAACCTATTGTCGACCCAGTCTCCCACTTCATCGTTTGAAGTATCATAGAATAAAAAAACATCGGCAAAGTAGTCAGAATTATGTATATGTGGCTGATGCCGTTCTCTCGAAATCCAATTGGCGCGCAATTGCTTGTGAACGGCACGAAAAACTGCGCCTTTGAACCACTTGCTGTGGACAAACGTGGCTGCAAATAGAAACACGACAATAGCTGAAGTAAACCCAATGCAAAAATATACGGCCATGCGTAAGTCACAAGCTGTCAGGTACGTTTTCCTCAGTACCGAGTGTCCAGCATAAGCCAAAGGAGCATGACAAGCAACGCAACCTCCATAGAATTTGTCGAAGATCGCAGAACAATCAGGAAACATCCCTGGGACATTTGCTCCAGTGCTTTGTGGTGAAACATACCAAGTGTAAAAAGTAAACCACTTGCCACAGGAGCAATCCAAATTGTTCCAACGTATATCCAAGTATTTTAACGAAGACAACACTGCCATGCTTAAAACATCGCTACCCAAAGAAACTATGGCATTATGGCTCAGGTCCAAATGCCACAACAACGGCGACGAAGAAAAATATCCCGGTATTATATAACTAATTTGGTTTTTAGATGCAGAGAAGTACTGTAATTTAGGAAAATATGACAACATGTTGTCGTTAAGCGCATCAATGACATTATCATCTAAAATCAGTTTTACAAGATCTGCAAAATTGCGAAGAACTAACGTTGGAGTTGCAAGCAACTTGTTATGACTCAAGTCCAGGAACTGAAGCTTTGTAGCCCCCAAAAAGAAGTCATTGGGAATCCTTGAAATCCGGCATGATTGCAGGGTGAGTCTGTTTAACCCCGAAAACATGCGCAAACTTTTGTTGGCAACCGCCCCGAGTGTTTGTATACTGTTTTGCGATAAATCTAAATCTGAGATTTGAGCTCCAGTCCAATTCAAAACTTCGCTTGTGTAAAATATCGTTTCAAACACGTATCCATCGGGTCCTTGAATCTGCAAGGTGAAGGGTAGTTTCTTCTGTAAGCAAAATAAAGAATCCAGGTGCATGTACGGGGTGGCTACAGCGTTGAACATCTCTAGAACTTGCAAACTCTTCAAGCCAGAAAATGCGTACCGACTGATTGTAAGTAACGGGTTTCCGCTTAGTATCAGGTATTTAATATGCGGCGTAGCATTAAAATCTTTGCCACTGATATGATGCAGTTGATTATGGGACAAATCCAATATTGTAACGTTGGGAAGAATGGAATCGAAATGGAAAGATAGATTTGATATTTTGTTGGATGAGTAATCCATTACAACCTTCTCACTGGAGCGTGACTCGTAATCTGTTTGAATTTCCATGACACGCTTAGTTTTAGTCAAGTGGAATCTTCTTTTTTGAGACTGCGGCTTTATAAAGTTTTGGGATCCCAACTTGTTGTGGTAAATGAGGATATCAGTCAAATTGGCAAACCCATGCCAGACATCCGCGGAAATAGTTTCTACTCCACTGTAACCGACACAAATTTTCCAAAACCGTGGGAGAGAATGCAACGATTTAAAAGAAGATGCGTTCAACGAACTATATAACGTCAACGACGGATCGTAACGGGGAAAATAAACCTCCTTGGAAGGACCAAGGAACAGACTCTCCAACGATTGAAGGACTTTATAGGTCTCTCCCAGTTGTAGATGTTTGAGTGTGTTTTGTTGGGATGTCGCACAGCTTGAACTATACGATAGATCCAACCATCTTAAATTGTGCAATGATGCCAAGAAACGCGGCTCTTCGAGGTGTTTAAACAGACAATTAAAACTAAGATCCAGTTTCATTAACTTGGTGTTATGAATAAACTGGTCTCGAGGAATGTATTGAAGATTATTTTCGCTAAGCAACAAGACAATTAACTCAGTAAGTTTGTGAAACACTTTGTTTTCCATTGCAAGTGGGTCATCCTGGCACACAATGGTATTTAATGTCAATTCTTTTAAACCCTGAGAATCGTGAAAGTCGCTATTTTTTAAGTACCCTATTGGATTTGTGTTCAGATTGAGAAAGAGGAGGTTGTTTGAGAAAAGATATTTTGGAACTTGTCTGAAAACATTGAAGGACAGATCCAAATTTTCCAAACTTTTTGGCGAGAAGTTTCCCAGTGAGAAGTTTCCCTTTGGGCAAAATTCCTTAAAGGCACCGTAAATAAAACAATTGGCTTTTCCTCTAAACACAGTCAAGTTGGGAAATCTGTTTTCCATATCATCCGGAGCTCTTTTCAATCCAGTCACTGAAATGTCCAGAATTCGAAGCGAGGATGGCAGTTTGTGAGGAAACTTCTCCATAAAGTTGAATTGTAAATCAAGCCATACAATACCTGGTGAATCTCCAAGTTCGACGGACAAACTGCTTTGGCATACAGGCATAGGTGGAATGTCGGTTCTGTAAGTTGCCATTTCCCTAGTTATGCAATTCTTTTCCAACCAAACAACTTTAAGCTTCTTCAAATGCGCAAAATCTTTTTCTCTGATATTTCTTATCGTGTTGCTTCCCAAATTAAGAACCTCAACTCCAGAGTCAAGAACTTTAGGCACTTCTTTCAATCCTCTAGCGCTGCAATCAATATAAACAAAGCTACCTCGAGGAAGTTTTTGAGCATACCTAGATTTTGACTCCTTTCTAAAATACAGTGACAGGAAGCTTTCATTGATCAATTTTCTTTCGTCGCAAGGATTTGAAACGTCTTTTGCCAGAACTTCCGATGAACAAAGCAACATCATAACATAAAATCCCAACATATTTTGTCCCACACTTTTGGTCATGCTTAAAGCAGAGATTCAAATGTAAACACTTCTCCTAAATTTCGAAAAAAGGAAGAATACAGTAAAAAGTTAAATAATCTCTGTCCCATACCTCGAACCATATTAAAACTGTTACAAGTATACAATTAACTAACGGATATGTAAACAACATAACTTTTTACACTTGCACGTCAGTCCATACTTCCATACTTACAAACCTAACCAACATCATCGCTTAAATCGTAAATTGCTTTCCACCTTTACTCGCACAGTGTTTTTTTCAAATAACTGAAAGGCAGGCGAGCACGTACAATATATTGTTGTCTATTTCAACTGCACTGTGGGAGTTCGTGATCGTAAAATGCAAATATTATCATTACAATATGCAAATCAACAAGAATTATTTCATCGGTAATGCCATTGTTATCAAAGGTGTCCGTTCAATGACACAGGCCACAAAAACGTACATACACTTTCTTATCCAATACATTTATATTTCACATGTATGTTCATGCAAAGCACATGGCAACCCTGTTAGTATTACTATCATATTTATCTGGTAAAACCATTTCTAATTTTTAGAATGCCACTGTTTCAGGATATGGATAGCTTTGTTTCCTGTTAATGTATATAATGAAGCAACAAGCCTTTGATTTACATCGTAAAATACACCAACTAAAATAAACAATGCCTAACCGAGGGCTAGATCCCTCTACAGCTATTTCCTGTTAAAGTCTTTCCTGTTAATGTTTTGCCATTTGGCTCTTATATTTCGTTACATATTGGCTATGGTGTAGTCTGTGCCTTTATTGCATTCTCCAACAATTATTCATCTCAACTGTGTACTGTAACATATATTCAAAATCACTTGGCAACAGCCAGTAAAAGTAACAAACAAATGGGTCTTTAATTTTCGTTTTTATTAGAGCCTGGTTTAATTCAAAAATTTCTTACGTAGCTCAATTCCTGACAGATCGGTAAACATCGCTTCGACGCCCTTCCGCTAACTCAGCATCAAGGAAAATGCAAATAAACAGTTTCACAGTCAGGTCGCAAACCCCGATCCACACAATCATAACTGTTTAATTAATTATGTATTTTAAATTTGAATTGATAACCAAAAATAACATCTATTTGGTCTGTTTACACCTGACTGTTAACGCACCCACTGATTTCTCTGTGACATCGGCTTTTATGTGGATCAGGTTTTCGACCTGACTGTGCTATGGTGTTGGTATTTTTCCAGCATCAGAACCTCTGTAGATTCTCGCGGCCATTATAGGCTACTGGCACTCACGTATTTACGGTTATGATGCGTATATTCGTCACTGTCTTTGTTAGTTTCATTGTCTCGGCCGGATGGCGGGCATTCTTCGTTACGTTTAGTCTTTTGTGTTTGGTTGTGCTGCTTATGCTGTCTGCCTAATTTGCTGTTTTACTTTGTATTACGTGCTATTGTGGGGCGCCAACGAGTGTTGATTTATAACTTTGCGACTGAAGCCCCAAAGGCCACAAGTTTTCCTTAAAACAAGACTTAAAACCTATGCTTTTTCTGCTGCCAAACCCATAGTCCAGACAACTGCAGCAACTTTAAAGAAAAAAAAGACGAAACAAGGGAGTTTGTGCAAAACAAATGGCTGCTGTGCTATCCATGCCTGGGGTCGCAACACAGTGGGAGGCGACTGGAATATTCAGCGCAGTATGGCAATGACGGATGCTCTATAGCACGAACTATGGGGTGTTACGTCATCAATCCAAGTAGGTGGCAAAGGAAGTAAACCCAAACTATTTGAACAACTAAATGTTACACAGCGCATATGCGTAAAATGTATGTACACCTCAGGTCCCGTGTTGTGGGCCTTGCATACCATTTGATATTGTACCCGTGTTTGTTGCTAATGCTGCCATTCAGGCATATTACTCAATAATTTAAAGCTTCTCTGGCAAGAAAACCACTTGTTTGGGCGACGTTTTTGTCGTTATACAACAGACCTTCATCAGGACAAGTAAAGTGAAACGCAAATACGGCGATAAATTAGTAACGCGTAAAAAAGGCGAAAAAGAGCGAAACAAACTAAAAAGGGAGCACAAAAAATTAAAAATGCGCGCCAACAAGGAAACGAGATACCGGGGTCTAAGCACAGTGCCCTGAGGTACGCAGGACCATCACGTTCAATCAGAGGGAGTGTCACATGAATTTGCGCTAAATGATAAAAGGGAAACCTTTTCATCTACCCGTTTATCGTCATTTGATAAACGGTCTGCGCGGCACGCCCCCTGATGGAACCTGATTGTCCTGCGTACCTCCTTTTTGCCTTTTTCATGCGTTACTATTTATCGCCGTGTTGGCGTTCTTTGCTTGTCCTATGATGAAGATATGTTGTATCACGACCGAAACGTCGTCTAAAGAAGTAGTTTTTTTGCCAGAGGAGCTTTAAATTAAAAAAATGTGCCCGTTTGTTACAGAAATGGGCAGGGAATGTGAAATGAAAAAACCCATGATCTACTCCAATCGGAAGATAATCGGAGGTTATGTGACCGGAAGCTAGACTAGCAACACCTGAAGATGGTGTACGTTTCAAGATGAGCACCATGACGACAACTCAGCCGGTTGAGGTCGATTGACATATTGTGACGTCATGGAGCGGTGGAAACACTCCACACAGCGTGTGAGGGTCACGTGACCTGTATTGCGTCATGACTGCGATTATCGTTAAACTATTGTTTGCTACGACTATGTTTTATTATTTTATTGTGACATAGTACTGCGACATACCTATGTAAGCCTTATGTTCTAAGGACCAAGAAAGCTGTACGTAATAGCGTAGTCACCCAAATGTGAATGTGTCAAACGTGTCCTTTTAGCATATCTTGCCCTCGCATGTAATATGTATGCAAGTAGCATGTTTATTTAAAGCGGAGGAACTTTTTGCTATGTACAAACTAACAATCTACCACGATAATGTGTACCTGTTTTTTGCAATGTATGTTAATATGTGTACAATTTTCAGTAACAAACTTGTTATTTGCTTAGAAAGCGTAAACCCATCTTTTTTTACAAATGCCATTTGCCGATTACACTTGCCAAGCTTCTAATGACATATTACCCACAAATTAAAAACCAATATCAGCATAGCAAAGCAACGCTCTTTATTCGGTGAGCGTGATGCAAATTCGTAACACGAAACGAAACGAGAGAACGGAAAGAGGAAGGCAAAATATCCGTTGCGTTAGACTCACGCGAATAGGTGCCGCCACATGGTCTTATTTTCCGTTTGGTAAATATCTCCTTATTCCGATTATTGTATGTGGAGTCTGTGCTTTGATGCATTTGTAACATGTATTCATGCGAAATCACTAGGCAACAGCCAGCAAAAGTAACAAACATATAAGTGTCATTATTGGAGCCTGTTTAAATAAAAATTCGTTAAACTATACAATTTTTAATAGATCGATAAACATTGCACATTTTAAGCTGGCAGTACAACTGTCGGGTCTATTAAGCGTTAAAACAATCAGCAAAATCTCAATACTCTTTCGGCGAAAAGTTGAAAATTTTCAAGAAAGTCTCTGAAACCTCGTTGACAACCATGTCTCCCTGGCTGGTAGCGACGACGTCATGCGGTCGCCACAGCTTGTGGTCACGCTTGGTTAACAAAGCCCCACGAAACTCACAGTCGGCGTTGAACTGCAACACGCGGTGATTCCCCACATCCGATACAAATATGTTGTCATCGCAGTCGCACGTGACTCCCGCTGGGTATTTGAACTCGTAACCGCAGCCGCTCAAGGGCCGAATGAGACGGATTGGGGACCCGTAGGGGTCGAACACCACCACCTGGTTGCTAAGGTGATTCGGTATGATCACGTGACCCTTGCTGTTGCAGCATAACCGCAAGAGGTCAGTCTTGATTCCAGGATCGAAACTTTCCAGCAAACGACCTTCTACAGAGCAAGTCGATATGCGCATTTTCCGCCTGCGTGGAGTTTGTAATTACGACCAAATTTATCACAATTTCAAACAACAAAAATGTTTAGTGTTGTATGTCTGGCTTTTTGAGCCTGATGCGATCCACAAAATCCACTCCGCCATATTTGCGTCGAAACATTTTCACGTGGAGACGTCATGCATGACACCCCTTATACATAAACAGTCAATTGCTTGCATAAGTGTAGCTTATGCACTTAAGCTGGATCAGCCGCTTTTCCCGACAAGTCGGAGCGAGATCTGAAAAATCAAGCTCCCGGTGAGGTTTGAACTCACGACCCTGGGCTAACCAGGCCCAACGCTCTACCAACTGAGCTACAGGAGCTCAGTAGCTTCACGGGGTATATTGTGGCCAAGGTACACTGGTGCGCAAGCGCACAACTTGTCAGGCGACCATCACAAGCTTAGAGGATCTCCACCACCGTAATCAGATAACGCAGAAATAATACCATGCTTACGCATACCTCTAAATGCGTTCCCGCCTTGCTATGCGTAAGCATGGCATTACTTCTGCCTTCGGTTAAATATAGTTTGCATGTATTTCACGTATTTTTTTAAAACTTTTGCGCATTTAGTGGTTATATTTTTTGCGCTTTACATTGTCAGTGTTGATGCAGCTGCATGCAGTATCCTGGGAAATCTAGGTTGAATATCCACCGAAACGTCGATTAAAATGAACAGTTTTTTTTTGCCAGAAGAGTTTTTCAAGTTAAGTTATTACATAACACGTTATCCACGATACTGTTTCTTTAATATTTAAAAAATCTCATTTGCCATGGTTTAAGATCAACATTTATATTGGTATCCAATATGCTCCGTATAACTGTTATATCAGCACTACAACTCAATATCTAAATCAGAATTCCTAATATACAGCAATGTAACAGTCCATGAAATATAAATAACTTACTGGCAAGTGTTGCTGTTCACGAAGTTCTTTGAAAGCAAGATGATTGTTTTTCTACACTTCTCTATGCTTTCTGTAATTTGGCGTGCTTGTCCAGCGCCACAGTAGACATCGCACCCGGTGATAACGAAGTTGAATCGCGGATACGTTTTTTGCATAACGGGAAGTAACCTATTGTCGACCCAGTCTCCCACTTCATCGTTTGAAGTATCATAGAATAAAAAAACATCGGCAAAGTAGTCAGAATTATGTATATGTGGCTGATGCCGTTCTCTCGAAATCCAATTGGCGCGCAATTGCTTGTGAACGGCACGAAAAACTGCGCCTTTGAACCACTTGCTGTGGACAAACGTGGCTGCAAATAGAAACACGACAATAGCTGAAGTAAACCCAATGCAAAAATATACGGCCATGCGTAAGTCACAAGCTGTCAGGTACGTTTTCCTCAGTACCGAGTGTCCAGCATAAGCCAAAGGAGCATGACAAGCAACGCAACCTCCATAGAATTTGTCGAAGATCGCAGAACAATCAGGAAACATCCCTGGGACATTTGCTCCAGTGCTTTGTGGTGAAACATACCAAGTGTAAAAAGTAAACCACTTGCCACAGGAGCAATCCAAATTGTTCCAACGTATATCCAAGTATTTTAACGAAGACAACACTGCCATGCTTAAAACATCGCTACCCAAAGAAACTATGGCATTATGGCTCAGGTCCAAATGCCACAACAACGGCGACGAAGAAAAATATCCCGGTATTATATAACTAATTTGGTTTTTAGATGCAGAGAAGTACTGTAATTTAGGAAAATATGACAACATGTTGTCGTTAAGCGCATCAATGACATTATCATCTAAAATCAGTTTTACAAGATCTGCAAAATTGCGAAGAACTAACGTTGGAGTTGCAAGCAACTTGTTATGACTCAAGTCCAGGAACTGAAGCTTTGTAGCCCCCAAAAAGAAGTCATTGGGAATCCTTGAAATCCGGCATGATTGCAGGGTGAGTCTGTTTAACCCCGAAAACATGCGCAAACTTTTGTTGGCAACCGCCCCGAGTGTTTGTATACTGTTTTGCGATAAATCTAAATCTGAGATTTGAGCTCCAGTCCAATTCAAAACTTCGCTTGTGTAAAATATCGTTTCAAACACGTATCCATCGGGTCCTTGAATCTGCAAGGTGAAGGGTAGTTTCTTCTGTAAGCAAAATAAAGAATCCAGGTGCATGTACGGGGTGGCTACAGCGTTGAACATCTCTAGAACTTGCAAACTCTTCAAGCCAGAAAATGCGTACCGACTGATTGTAAGTAACGGGTTTCCGCTTAGTATCAGGTATTTAATATGCGGCGTAGCATTAAAATCTTTGCCACTGATATGATGCAGTTGATTATGGGACAAATCCAATATTGTAACGTTGGGAAGAATGGAATCGAAATGGAAAGATAGATTTGATATTTTGTTGGATGAGTAATCCATTACAACCTTCTCACTGGAGCGTGACTCGTAATCTGTTTGAATTTCCATGACACGCTTAGTTTTAGTCAAGTGGAATCTTCTTTTTTGAGACTGCGGCTTTATAAAGTTTTGGGATCCCAACTTGTTGTGGTAAATGAGGATATCAGTCAAATTGGCAAACCCATGCCAGACATCCGCGGAAATAGTTTCTACTCCACTGTAACCGACACAAATTTTCCAAAACCGTGGGAGAGAATGCAACGATTTAAAAGAAGATGCGTTCAACGAACTATATAACGTCAACGACGGATCGTAACGGGGAAAATAAACCTCCTTGGAAGGACCAAGGAACAGACTCTCCAACGATTGAAGGACTTTATAGGTCTCTCCCAGTTGTAGATGTTTGAGTGTGTTTTGTTGGGATGTCGCACAGCTTGAACTATACGATAGATCCAACCATCTTAAATTGTGCAATGATGCCAAGAAACGCGGCTCTTCGAGGTGTTTAAACAGACAATTAAAACTAAGATCCAGTTTCATTAACTTGGTGTTATGAATAAACTGGTCTCGAGGAATGTATTGAAGATTATTTTCGCTAAGCAACAAGACAATTAACTCAGTAAGTTTGTGAAACACTTTGTTTTCCATTGCAAGTGGGTCATCCTGGCACACAATGGTATTTAATGTCAATTCTTTTAAACCCTGAGAATCGTGAAAGTCGCTATTTTTTAAGTACCCTATTGGATTTGTGTTCAGATTGAGAAAGAGGAGGTTGTTTGAGAAAAGATATTTTGGAACTTGTCTGAAAACATTGAAGGACAGATCCAAATTTTCCAAACTTTTTGGCGAGAAGTTTCCCAGTGAGAAGTTTCCCTTTGGGCAAAATTCCTTAAAGGCACCGTAAATAAAACAATTGGCTTTTCCTCTAAACACAGTCAAGTTGGGAAATCTGTTTTCCATATCATCCGGAGCTCTTTTCAATCCAGTCACTGAAATGTCCAGAATTCGAAGCGAGGATGGCAGTTTGTGAGGAAACTTCTCCATAAAGTTGAATTGTAAATCAAGCCATACAATACCTGGTGAATCTCCAAGTTCGACGGACAAACTGCTTTGGCATACAGGCATAGGTGGAATGTCGGTTCTGTAAGTTGCCATTTCCCTAGTTATGCAATTCTTTTCCAACCAAACAACTTTAAGCTTCTTCAAATGCGCAAAATCTTTTTCTCTGATATTTCTTATCGTGTTGCTTCCCAAATTAAGAACCTCAACTCCAGAGTCAAGAACTTTAGGCACTTCTTTCAATCCTCTAGCGCTGCAATCAATATAAACAAAGCTACCTCGAGGAAGTTTTTGAGCATACCTAGATTTTGACTCCTTTCTAAAATACAGTGACAGGAAGCTTTCATTGATCAATTTTCTTTCGTCGCAAGGATTTGAAACGTCTTTTGCCAGAACTTCCGATGAACAAAGCAACATCATAACATAAAATCCCAACATATTTTGTCCCACACTTTTGGTCATGCTTAAAGCAGAGATTCAAATGTAAACACTTCTCCTAAATTTCGAAAAAAGGAAGAATACAGTAAAAAGTTAAATAATCTCTGTCCCATACCTCGAACCATATTAAAACTGTTACAAGTATACAATTAACTAACGGATATGTAAACAACATAACTTTTTACACTTGCACGTCAGTCCATACTTCCATACTTACAAACCTAACCAACATCATCGCTTAAATCGTAAATTGCTTTCCACCTTTACTCGCACAGTGTTTTTTTCAAATAACTGAAAGGCAGGCGAGCACGTACAATATATTGTTGTCTATTTCAACTGCACTGTGGGAGTTCGTGATCGTAAAATGCAAATATTATCATTACAATATGCAAATCAACAAGAATTATTTCATCGGTAATGCCATTGTTATCAAAGGTGTCCGTTCAATGACACAGGCCACAAAAACGTACATACACTTTCTTATCCAATACATTTATATTTCACATGTATGTTCATGCAAAGCACATGGCAACCCTGTTAGTATTACTATCATATTTATCTGGTAAAACCATTTCTAATTTTTAGAATGCCACTGTTTCAGGATATGGATAGCTTTGTTTCCTGTTAATGTATATAATGAAGCAACAAGCCTTTGATTTACATCGTAAAATACACCAACTAAAATAAACAATGCCTAACCGAGGGCTAGATCCCTCTACAGCTATTTCCTGTTAAAGTCTTTCCTGTTAATGTTTTGCCATTTGGCTCTTATATTTCGTTACATATTGGCTATGGTGTAGTCTGTGCCTTTATTGCATTCTCCAACAATTATTCATCTCAACTGTGTACTGTAACATATATTCAAAATCACTTGGCAACAGCCAGTAAAAGTAACAAACAAATGGGTCTTTAATTTTCGTTTTTATTAGAGCCTGGTTTAATTCAAAAATTTCTTACGTAGCTCAATTCCTGACAGATCGGTAAACATCGCTTCGACGCCCTTCCGCTAACTCAGCATCAAGGAAAATGCAAATAAACAGTTTCACAGTCAGGTCGCAAACCCCGATCCACACAATCATAACTGTTTAATTAATTATGTATTTTAAATTTGAATTGATAACCAAAAATAACATCTATTTGGTCTGTTTACACCTGACTGTTAACGCACCCACTGATTTCTCTGTGACATCGGCTTTTATGTGGATCAGGTTTTCGACCTGACTGTGCTATGGTGTTGGTATTTTTCCAGCATCAGAACCTCTGTAGATTCTCGCGGCCATTATAGGCTACTGGCACTCACGTATTTACGGTTATGATGCGTATATTCGTCACTGTCTTTGTTAGTTTCATTGTCTCGGCCGGATGGCGGGCATTCTTCGTTACGTTTAGTCTTTTGTGTTTGGTTGTGCTGCTTATGCTGTCTGCCTAATTTGCTGTTTTACTTTGTATTACGTGCTATTGTGGGGCGCCAACGAGTGTTGATTTATAACTTTGCGACTGAAGCCCCAAAGGCCACAAGTTTTCCTTAAAACAAGACTTAAAACCTATGCTTTTTCTGCTGCCAAACCCATAGTCCAGACAACTGCAGCAACTTTAAAGAAAAAAAAGACGAAACAAGGGAGTTTGTGCAAAACAAATGGCTGCTGTGCTATCCATGCCTGGGGTCGCAACACAGTGGGAGGCGACTGGAATATTCAGCGCAGTATGGCAATGACGGATGCTCTATAGCACGAACTATGGGGTGTTACGTCATCAATCCAAGTAGGTGGCAAAGGAAGTAAACCCAAACTATTTGAACAACTAAATGTTACACAGCGCATATGCGTAAAATGTATGTACACCTCAGGTCCCGTGTTGTGGGCCTTGCATACCATTTGATATTGTACCCGTGTTTGTTGCTAATGCTGCCATTCAGGCATATTACTCAATAATTTAAAGCTTCTCTGGCAAGAAAACCACTTGTTTGGGCGACGTTTTTGTCGTTATACAACAGACCTTCATCAGGACAAGTAAAGTGAAACGCAAATACGGCGATAAATTAGTAACGCGTAAAAAAGGCGAAAAAGAGCGAAACAAACTAAAAAGGGAGCACAAAAAATTAAAAATGCGCGCCAACAAGGAAACGAGATACCGGGGTCTAAGCACAGTGCCCTGAGGTACGCAGGACCATCACGTTCAATCAGAGGGAGTGTCACATGAATTTGCGCTAAATGATAAAAGGGAAACCTTTTCATCTACCCGTTTATCGTCATTTGATAAACGGTCTGCGCGGCACGCCCCCTGATGGAACCTGATTGTCCTGCGTACCTCCTTTTTGCCTTTTTCATGCGTTACTATTTATCGCCGTGTTGGCGTTCTTTGCTTGTCCTATGATGAAGATATGTTGTATCACGACCGAAACGTCGTCTAAAGAAGTAGTTTTTTTGCCAGAGGAGCTTTAAATTAAAAAAATGTGCCCGTTTGTTACAGAAATGGGCAGGGAATGTGAAATGAAAAAACCCATGATCTACTCCAATCGGAAGATAATCGGAGGTTATGTGACCGGAAGCTAGACTAGCAACACCTGAAGATGGTGTACGTTTCAAGATGAGCACCATGACGACAACTCAGCCGGTTGAGGTCGATTGACATATTGTGACGTCATGGAGCGGTGGAAACACTCCACACAGCGTGTGAGGGTCACGTGACCTGTATTGCGTCATGACTGCGATTATCGTTAAACTATTGTTTGCTACGACTATGTTTTATTATTTTATTGTGACATAGTACTGCGACATACCTATGTAAGCCTTATGTTCTAAGGACCAAGAAAGCTGTACGTAATAGCGTAGTCACCCAAATGTGAATGTGTCAAACGTGTCCTTTTAGCATATCTTGCCCTCGCATGTAATATGTATGCAAGTAGCATGTTTATTTAAAGCGGAGGAACTTTTTGCTATGTACAAACTAACAATCTACCACGATAATGTGTACCTGTTTTTTGCAATGTATGTTAATATGTGTACAATTTTCAGTAACAAACTTGTTATTTGCTTAGAAAGCGTAAACCCATCTTTTTTTACAAATGCCATTTGCCGATTACACTTGCCAAGCTTCTAATGACATATTACCCACAAATTAAAAACCAATATCAGCATAGCAAAGCAACGCTCTTTATTCGGTGAGCGTGATGCAAATTCGTAACACGAAACGAAACGAGAGAACGGAAAGAGGAAGGCAAAATATCCGTTGCGTTAGACTCACGCGAATAGGTGCCGCCACATGGTCTTATTTTCCGTTTGGTAAATATCTCCTTATTCCGATTATTGTATGTGGAGTCTGTGCTTTGATGCATTTGTAACATGTATTCATGCGAAATCACTAGGCAACAGCCAGCAAAAGTAACAAACATATAAGTGTCATTATTGGAGCCTGTTTAAATAAAAATTCGTTAAACTATACAATTTTTAATAGATCGATAAACATTGCACATTTTAAGCTGGCAGTACAACTGTCGGGTCTATTAAGCGTTAAAACAATCAGCAAAATCTCAATACTCTTTCGGCGAAAAGTTGAAAATTTTCAAGAAAGTCTCTGAAACCTCGTTGACAACCATGTCTCCCTGGCTGGTAGCGACGACGTCATGCGGTCGCCACAGCTTGTGGTCACGCTTGGTTAACAAAGCCCCACGAAACTCACAGTCGGCGTTGAACTGCAACACGCGGTGATTCCCCACATCCGATACAAATATGTTGTCATCGCAGTCGCACGTGACTCCCGCTGGGTATTTGAACTCGTAACCGCAGCCGCTCAAGGGCCGAATGAGACGGATTGGGGACCCGTAGGGGTCGAACACCACCACCTGGTTGCTAAGGTGATTCGGTATGATCACGTGACCCTTGCTGTTGCAGCATAACCGCAAGAGGTCAGTCTTGATTCCAGGATCGAAACTTTCCAGCAAACGACCTTCTACAGAGCAAGTCGATATGCGCATTTTCCGCCTGCGTGGAGTTTGTAATTACGACCAAATTTATCACAATTTCAAACAACAAAAATGTTTAGTGTTGTATGTCTGGCTTTTTGAGCCTGATGCGATCCACAAAATCCACTCCGCCATATTTGCGTCGAAACATTTTCACGTGGAGACGTCATGCATGACACCCCTTATACATAAACAGTCAATTGCTTGCATAAGTGTAGCTTATGCACTTCGTCGCATTTGCGTGGTAAGTTCACATTTGTCTACACTGATGAAGTCTTTATCGCGAAATATATTTTATGAAATAAAACCCACATCTGCAAAGCTGTCTGCTTTGGCCGCGGTGTGAACTGTTGATACAAATGCTTTGTTTATTGATATGCTCAACTCTCGTGACTTGCAGTTTAAACAAACTCGGATTGCTCAATATCGAGGTTGGCCAACTGAAAATTACGACAATTGTATTGCCTCATTAGAAAATTGGATTTGCGATTAATTACGCGTTGAAGTAGGCATTTGGCACTAATTCCTTTAAAAATCGGCGGCCAAAGGCCCTATTTCTGACTGTTGCAGCCGAGCATCTGGTTCTCAGACAATAGGATACAACGCAGCGGAAATTCGTCACTTCGTCTATATTGTTTTAAAGGTTTAAAGTGGTGGTAATATATACCAGGAGCCCAAGCAATATCCAGACTTAATGTATTTCTTTTTCTATTCCCAATAGTTCTCTATCCCTAAAGACGGCAGAAACCAGCAAAAATTTAAAGATCGCTCAAAGGTACAAAATGATAATCGTAGAAAAAGCAGGGCAATAAACAAAGCTACAAATTACATGGGCCGTACGTGTACTGCAACGCTGTTTTTCAGTGATATTGACGATGCCTAATTATGGCGAAATATGTTAAATTACTCAGGTTTTTTCTCATATAACATGTACTAACAAGTTATACAAGACAAAGCCGAAGTCATTTTTCGTTATGTTGTTTCTTATACAGGTTTTCTTTTATATAACTTGCTCAAAAATCAGATAAAAAAACAAGTACTTGTTGGCCATAAGACTGTTGGGAGATCCCTATACTAAATTTAATAGTTCTATCTATAACATGTAACTTACTACAACCTTTTGGATAATTGCGTACCTGTCAATTACAGTGATTCGGTCCATGCTGTCAACAGCTATAGCGGAAGTAGATCCGATCACCCCCGGGCCGAAGCTGCGAATTTTTCGGCCTTCTGGAGAAAAAATTCCGATCCTCGAAGTCCCATCGAACCCCACGCAGTTAACGCACAAATTTCCATTTCTAAATACTTGAATTCCTTGAGCTTGAAAATTGAACTCTGATATCGTGGTCGGAAAGGAAAATCTAAAAACATAAGCGTTGTGTCACAACGTTGATAATGAATAGGCAAAGTATAATTCAAAATTAGTCCATTGATATATTGCATGTATATTTGTTGATACCTTTACGGTGTGCTGGTTACACAACTTTTGTATACCATAGATATTATGCACACAAACAAAAACAAGGCCCTGCAGTAATGAAGCATAATCGTGTGTGCGAAATGACCTGAAGTGTTCCCTTAAACTTACACTGGTTTCCGCTTTAAGAGGTCAATAGCCTGGATCCTTTTATTCCACAAGTCGCAGACGTACAACAACTTGCCGTCTTTGCTTGGGGCAAAATGCTGAATCCACCCCCCGAACTGCCCCGGGGCTTTACCTTTACGCCCAACCTGGTAGAAATATAATTAAGACTCTTGCAATATCGCTAAGTTTTATCCCAGGCTGGTGCTAATGGGCATAGTGAGCCCGTAATAATAGTTTATTGATGCAGTTCACTATTTTACTTTTTGTGAGTTGAGTTTGGTCAGCATAACAGTTTGTATCGCAATGGCACCTGTTTTACGGTTTCATATCCCAAATATGTAGCCTTAAAATCAGGTTCAAGTATTGTACGAAAAATACACTTAACATTTGCTTACCTCATAGGTGTAATTAACATATCCTTGTACAGGTATTGGAGTAAAGGGCGCCCCCACTTCCGAGTACGGATCTTCTTTTACGCTTGCGCCTCCGGGGACAACAGAATGATATGGTGACGTCATTCACAGTGTTTGCAGTAATAACTACAAGTTGGCTACGGTACACCTACCGACTGTATATACCACAAGCGTTTCGTAAAACTGAAGGGCACGACACCAATTACTTGCGCTCGTACTGTAATTGTTCTGGATGACGTCATACTTTTCATTTGACGTCACGGCGCAGTAAACGCAAATCGCAAAAAGAGCCTTTAAGCGGAAACTGCCCTTTTAAACTCTTAGCATTCATAGTATTTCCGGACAGGTTCTGAATAAAGTATAAAAGTTTACAGCTCTTGAGATTTTTAACGGAACTTTTCCCGCGTGTAAGGTATTTCGACCAAAGATTTATTCCGCTTCTTTTGTAGCTGCAGTCGACACAACAATGGAGCATCACTATGCCACGATGTCCTTCCGCTAATTCACCATTAAAGTTTCTTAGGCTGCATGTCAACATAGCTATTCTTGTGTAACAGTTTCCAAAGATCATCATTTTTTTTTTATGTACGCTCAATCTACGTTGACATAATCTTAGGTTTCAACCAACAAACAAACCGTTAAGTCAACATTTATACACAAAATTAATTTTCTTTGTCACTAAATGTGCAAAACTAAGCACAGCACCATAACAAAACTATACCTGTTGAATTATATGACTAAACTAAGCACAGCACCATAACAAAACTATACCTGTTGAATTACCCCGCACAATCGACACATTGTGACGTCACACAGCGGCGGAAATACTCTGCACTGTATGTGAGCGTCACGTGACCCGTTTTGAGGATGTGTTGAGCTGCTGCGTCATGCCTGTGATCATCGTTAAACTATTGTTTGTTATGACTATGTTTTATCATTCTTTTGTGGCATGGTACTGTAACATACCTACCTAGGCCTAACATGTTCTAAGGACCATGAAAGCTGATACGTAATAGCGTAGCATCCCAGTGAGAATGTGACAAATGTGTTCTTTTAGCAAATCTTGCCCTCGCATGTAATATGTCTGCAGGTAATATGTTTATTTACGCAGGGGTTCTTGAACTTTTTTACCTGCTACGCGCTTGGGATGCACCAATTATAAATCTATTAGGATTTGTGCATGTCGTTAATATGCGTATAATTTTCAGTCACAAACATGTAATTTGCCACCATTTTTCAAAAAAATCTCTTTGAATTGCAAGTTTCGTTTATATTGTTACGCGATGCGCACTATAGGGCGTCGCACACTTTGGGAACCACTGATGCAAAACGATAACGTGGGGCAAGGATGCCTTATCTACATTTCTAATTAGAAATGCTGTTGCTAAATTCGTTTAGAAAGCGTAATCTCATATGTTGGTCGAATTTTACGCGAAATATTTCTTGCTCTTGAGTTCCTATATACCCGTTTGTAAAGGTATATATTTTACAGGTTACAGTCCCGATTATGTTGATGACATATTGGCCACAAATTTAAAACTAATAGCAGCATAAGAAAGGAATGCCACAAAGGTAGGAAGTGGTACAATTTAGCTTCATAAGCTACTGTAATTGCATTTCACAAAGCAATAATCCGTTGTACGTGTTGTTGCCTACATAACGTAGCTTGACGTCTGAGATGTTAGGCTTGCAGAATGCCTCACAATAATAATTGAGCCCGCACACCCCACTACGGTTTTATTCCCTTCGCCATTAAAAATTTTGCTTTGGTTTAAGGGTTAACTGGTGTAACATGGTATTTTAAACAACGTTGACAACAGGCTATCAATTATCAATGCGTTACTAATTTGTTAGGTTATGGACGTTTTGGGCTGAAAACGTAAAAAAACTTGGTCTTCAGCTGACTAGAGCGACTAGATCAGTGTTTACCAAACTTTTTTTCCGCTGAAAACTGCAAGGTTATGCAATTTGACAAGGAAACCAAATACTTCATAACCGCTTTTCATGTAACAATTGAATAACGGCCGAATTTCTGAGATACAGCTGATCAAAGTCGCATTTTCACCGCTGCGAACGAAATCGTGCGAAAGCGAGATATTGTTGCGTGACGTCATAGAAGGCGCAAAGCGTAGGAATGGAAAACATTGTAAAACTGGTTGAGTAAAGTATTGTATTAAACAGGGGACAAGTGAAACAAACGGATTTTGATATTAATTTGCAGCAGGCAGATGGCAGCTGTTTCGACCTATTATGTCTTATTTAGTTGTGGAATAATAAAACAGTTACTGGGACAGGGTGTTCTTGTTGCCACAGCATTTATGATCGCTAACGTGATGCATGAACTTTTGAAAACACGACAGAGACAAACCGTGAATTTAGCATTGTTGTTTTGTCCACTCACAGCAAAATATAGAAATAGGTTAATTGAATTTTGAGGCTGGCAAAGACCGCCGAGAAAAACCGACCAAATTAGCTAATTATGCAACACAACACTGTTATTCTGTCATAGTACCACTTTTTGTCCGGCAGTAGCGTTGCCTACGAGTTCGCGTCATAAATGATTTGCTTAATACGGCACAATCAACCTCTAATGTAGTTTTCGCAATATAGTTGTAACTAGAAGTGTTGGAATCATCAAATTAAAGTCAACACAAAGGTGAGGTTAAAGTTATGACATCACATCCAAAATGACGTCATGTAATGTCACTGAGCAAAGAAACGCACCATTTCCGTCTTATCGACGTACAAAGTAATGTCGTTGCTGCTATACCTTTAGTTTTACGCAAAGTTGCCATGTCATATGCACTTTAAACTGTAAATACGCGCCGTAGTCAGCTACATGTAATTTGTGAATCTGTCATAACTTGCATTCCAGCTCAGGCCTAACAGACATGTTTTTTGAATAAAACTAGACAGTATTGTATGAAACCTTTAAATTCGGGAATCTCTGAAATAGATTATTGCAAACCGCGCCGAAGGACGCCACCATAATAATACAATTTAAATTCAGTTCAGGAACTGGGATACTGGGATACACCTCAAAGCTAGCTCGTGAAAGCTATGCTTTGTTGAGCCGACGCACTCATGTGTAACGGCCACGACAACACGAAACCAAAGTTTTCTGAATCTAGACATTTGTGAATTGCGCAAAGGTTAGGAACAAATTATGGGAAGATTAAGAGTAAAACTTTGTCCTGATGAAGGTCTTTTGCCAGAAGAGCCTTACATAACCAAGTAATATGCCTAGCAGCATCAGCAACAAACTGTAAAACTTTGAAGTAATAAGTTCTATTACATATATATATATTTGGTGAAAAAGGTTTAAAGCAAGCAGTAAGGTTAACTTGTGTGAAAAATCCTACAACAGATTATAGTGGTCATCTGTATACAGCTCACATAAATCATTATTGGTTAGTTTAGAAATCACGACTCTTCTGGGATCTTGCTATCACCCGAGCTATTGTTTGCAACACCTTTGTTTGTTTAAGAACTGTCACTGCATGTGCGGTTTGCTACGTCAGATTCCGGTAATAATTAGTCAGCCTATATGTGATAATGGTTCACCCTACATTACTTAAGTTAAGTTTAGTAATTGATGGCACGTGTTTAGCATTAAATGGGGTGGGTAGATTTTAAGCAGTTCATGCATTCCCTGCATTCCCTGCAGAAATTGATATTTTGAATTTTAACATGAATGTGTCTACCCTCTATCAAAGCTGTGCGAATAAAATCCAGTACCCCTAAGCCCAGGCTTGCGGCTAGCCAGGTAAATTTGTTAAACATTAACCCGTAAACCGTTTGTGTCGCTACGGTGGTGCGTACACATAGGTGTGTAGTTTGCACTACACATGGAAGCAAATATGAATCAAATGCTGACCTGTTTTGATCAATGGTAACTGCCGGAAACTAATGTGTATGGTGTGTATTCCACGTAGGTATTAGTAATAGAGAATCAACAGAGTGAATGCAGGCGATAGGATTGAAATGGAAGGTAAGTGAAAATAAGTGTTACAATATATTGTGGTAAAACCGCTGACAAATGCACGAGAAATCAATTTAAACCTTACTACTTGCGAGAATAAGTATACAATGTATCGTTAACAACCTATAACAACGTAAATGAACAACAAATATCGCAAATAAAATGGCATGAGCACAGACAAAACGAAAAAAAATATTGAGTCGAAGCATAATCCAAAGTGCAAACACAACGGATGACAATGCCGCTACATTCGCAAACAGCAAGCTAACGTGTTGACTGATATACCTTATACAGGCTTATAGTATAGCATTAACACTGTCACGCTAGCAGCTTATAGCGACAGTAGGTTTATACATTCCATTCTTCAGAATTTTAGCCTATATGATAACTAATATATTTTTCACAGATAATTTGACAACTTTTAGTTCCCTATTGGAGGGTGGTAACGGAACTTGGAAGGAAGCCACGCAAAAGGACAAAACTATTCTAGAACATGACGTCACAAACATAACCGGTGACGCATTATTGGATCGTCTAATTTTTTTGTCCGACCAAAAATGGCTGGGCAAAATGTGGCACAAGTTTGTTGTGTCGGGAAAAAACTTCTTCAAAATCAAAACCAGCCCATGTTCAGATGATTCGGGTCCGGCCGCCGAGTTGTGGGAAGTTCAGGATAAAAAAACACGAAAGTGGAGCAAAGATTTCCGGAAGGTTTTGGAAGGTTTCAATGACTATTTCACTAAGTTCCTTCGCGAGCCGCTGTTAAACCATTTAAGGGTGGATGAAGCCAAAAACATGGCGGCCATTTCTCTGCTTTTTGAAATAGCCAGGATTCCTGGTGATATGCGCACTGTGAACAGAAACGATGTCGCTAGAGCGATTCAAGTCGGATTGTCATCAGACAAGGGTGATGCAGATGATCTGGTCAATCTCTTTGTCAAAGATGAAAACGAGAAAGTGAAGTCGTTTATCAACATAATGAAGTATGGCCATAGGTTTAACAAATTACAATTTGGTAATGATTAAGAGCACAGCGCAATAAACGTTTCTTGACAAGTTTGTTAGTTTGTTGATATGAATCTTTAACTTTTTAATCCAAATATGCTTATTTTCATAAACTGTGGTGGTAGAGGCTTTTAAACCAAGAAGCTAAGTCAAGGTCATAGTTATGTATATGTGACGCACTTTTCACAGCATTCCGTTGATAATTTGTTTCAACAGCCGCGGTAACAAAACAGAATTCCTCACGCAAATGTTCCTGCGTCGCAACAGCATTCCACAAGAACCCTGCAACCCACAAACACCAAAAAAGAGAAGCAAAACAATGGACAGCCTAGAGGTAAATATCTCAAACTTTCATGATTTGTAATATACACATTCCAATGGATTTAGTTTCAACGATATATCCCAGGCCCTTTTTATGGTAGCTTACAAGATGATAAACCATTGATATGGCAAATTTTATATCTGTGCGCTAGGAGCGAAGACTCGTAAAATCTGCATTTCTTTACACACTCTCAATGGTGTTTAAGGCTGAGAAGTTTATTTCTAAAATTTAAGATCCTGTTACCTACAGGAAGGTGATGTTGACGGCCCCAATGCGCCCAAAAAAAGGACACAAAAGACTGCAACGTCACAAAAACACAAGTTCGGAATGCCGCCTTCACAAAAACATGCGGTTCAACCACTTATTCCAAGCACCTATGAAAGTACAACACCTAAAAAGCAACTAATCTCACCCATGGAGGAGTTTGGTTCGTTCACTCCCTCATTAGAACAAACCAACAGTAAGCCCTCACTTGTACCAACCCCCAAGAACAGTCAGAAGCAAGAGAACGAAACACCTTATGATATGAAACCACATTTTCAAAAAAACACTGCGTTTGGTTTGTCGACCACATCAACAGGACTAACTGATCACAAGGTTCCTTTTGTGATTCCCTCAGCCTTCAGTCAAAAGCCATTAATAGGGACATTACTTGAGGTTGGCCAGAAGTCACCTTTCCCAAAATCTACAACTACCGTGCAAGGGGCGCCTGGCATCGGAATGACGCAACTTGCAGCGACATCAAGCAAAAAAGGGGAGACCAAACCAACTCCGTCCGCCCCAATTAAAGTTGAACCAGCAGTGGTCTGGTCACCATCAAACAAACCAAGTCAAATACAGTTAAAGAAAACCCAGATGGAGCAAATATCGGCACAAACTCAACTCAACCCGTCACAAATTGCGGAAATGTTTCAATATTTGCAGCAAATAGAAAAAGAAAAAAGAGGGAGCAATTCTTAGTGTTTTGAACATTATGTTGTCTGCGCAGTGTGCAGTCTTTTTGTACCGCGATATAATGTTGGACTCCCTAAAGTTTTATCTGATGATTACTTGAATGATATTTAGGATGTGTGTGTTTATGTATTATCGATCCTCCCCATACATTTATTGTTTTAGGTGTAATTATGGTCGTAACATGTACTATCTCTTAAATTGCAAATTGCACAGATTTTCAAAGCAGCTGAATATCACAATTGATTTTTATCTGCTGCAATTGGCGTTACGCGATTTTGTTGTCATTTCTTTGCCATGTTTATGTAATTTTACTGCACAATTTTAAGGGGTTAAAGGCACCAGTTACTGTGCGTTAGTTGTTGTTTTTCTCAGCGCCATTCTTCTGATTCTTTTATGATTGTCTCCTCGGCCTAATACAAGTCTGACTACGCAATAGCAAAACCCTTTGGCGCTTGTGGCACCACATATCATGGTCATATGTTCTCTTCGAATGTTCAGCATCATTGGGTTGCTGTTGGCAGTCTCGTACAATCCTAGTCAAGTTGCGGGATTACGTCTTACAAGCGTTTGGCATTAACTGCAGCGGCAAAACCGACCTGAAATTGTCCTTACTTTAGTTCTTTCCAAGATCACATTCGGTGACTGCATACTCTTAAACGAACAACGCCGACTCAAGATTTTGCTTTCCTTGTGACAATTCTGTTGCCAAACCGTTCCTTGTTGCGGTGAATCCTACTTGTGGTCGAAAAGGGATATAAACAGTCAGTGAAAGTGTAAAGTAATAAAAAATGTACCTTGTGTGTTTAGCAACTATTTAAATGTGTATCATAATTGTAATACATTTAGCTACATAAGATCCATTCAAACATGGCTTAAATTAGCAGCGTGTCACTCCATCTAGTGGAAAAAGGAAAAGCAACATCTTTATGGGCAAAAAGAGAGTAAACGGAAAAACGACATGTGTGGTATGATTTGGAAAACGATAGCAACCCTGTCACCACTTGTAAAATATTAACTTGTGTTAGACAACTGTAGCTAATATTTGTCTCATACACTTATCATTTGTTAGCGAGGCAAATATACAAATAAGAAACGGTTTGATCTTCGTGAGGACATTTTACAAGATATCGGGATGGAAATTTTCAAATGTTCTATTTATAAAGCATCAGGCTGCAGTTGAATTCGATATCAATGATTTAATGATTAGGCAACTAATAGGTTTTGATTCTATCTTGGAACAATGTAAAATTTTCAATTGTGTGTACTATTTGTATAGGCCTATTTGTGTATTATAGGCACATGAAAAATTTTAACTTGCGTAAGGCAACTGCAGCAAATATTTGTCCTAGGTTTATTCTGAATAAGTCACACAAACCCCATCATCGAATGCAAAAAGGAAAAGTACCGTTAAAATAGGAGAAAGTTGTCGTAAAAGCTACGCTATTTTGATCGGACGCGCTCATGTGTAACGGCCACGACAACACGAAACCCAAGTTTTCTGATAAAGGCAACGGCGTTTGCAGAAAAAAAACTAGACAATTGTGAATAGTGCGAAGGTTAGGAACAAAGTATGGAAAGATTAGGAGTAAAACTTTTGTGAAAAATCCTAGAACAATTCATATAACAAGGCGAAATTGATCAGTCAAATATATTTTTTATCTCATTTGGTTATATAAGCAATGAGACCTCATAGGTCAAAACATTGGCCATCTGTATACAGCTCACAGAAATGAATTTTGGCTAGTTTAGAAATCACGACTCTTTTGGGTGCTTGCTTTCACCTGAGCTATTATGTTTACAACACCTTTGCTTGTTTAAAAGTTGTCACTGCATGAGCGGTTTGCTATAAGTCAGATTCCGGTACTAATTTGTCAGCCTATATGCGATAATGGTTCACTTAACTTCACTTCACTTAATGTTAAGGTTAGTAATTGATGGCACGTGTTAAGCATTAAGCTGGGTGGGTAGATTTTAAGCAGTTTATGCATTTCTTGCAGAAATTGTTATTTTGAATTTTGACATGTGTGTGCCTACTCTCTATCAAAGCTTTGCGAATAAAATCCAGTACCCCTAAGCCCAGACTTGCGGCTAGTCAGGCAATTTTTTTGAAAACCAGTGAACCGGTTGTACCGTGACGGTAGTGCGATGTGATACACATTTAAACAGTTGCTAGAACACAAAAGGAAATAAAATAGGAAAGGGCAGCATCATTATGGGCAAAAAGAGAGTAAACGGAAAAACGACATGTGTGGTATGATTTGAGGAAAACGATAGCAACCCTGTCACCACTTGTAAAATATTAACTTGTGTTAGACAACTGTAGCTAATATTTGTCTCATACACTTATCATTTGTTAGCGAGGCAAATATACAAATAAGAAACGGTTGGATCTTCGTGAGGACATTTTACAAGATATCGGGATGGAAATTTTCAAATGTTCTATTTATAAAGCATCAGGCTGCAGTTGAATTCGATATCAATGATTTAATGATTAGGCAACTAATAGGTTTTGATTCTATCTTGGAACAATGTAAAATTTTCAATTGTGTGTACTATTTGTATAGGCCTAATTGTGTATTATAGGCACATGAAAAATTTTGAGTCCGAATCGGAGAGAAATGGAATGTAAGTATAAACAATTAACAATACAGTGTATTAATCTTCGATTGTCATTTTCCTACATAAATAATGCACATCGATTGATAAAACGGTTAAGTATTACCGCCCAACCCCAAAATACCTGTCATTATGTAACAAAGTACAATAATTTTTGGGCGGTGAAACATTGTATTACAGTTGTTTTCATGAAGATTATTTTCCGTAGATAATATGCAAACATTCTGTTCCTTATTGGACGGCAACAATGGATCGCGGAAAGAAGTTTTTGAAAAGGACCAAAACATTCTAGAATATGACGTCACAAACATAACGGGTTATTAGATCGTCTCATGTTTCTATCCGACCACGAATGGCTGGAATGGGATTGGCACAAGTTCATTGTTTCAGAAAAAAACTTCCTGAAAATCAAAGTCAGCCCAAGTTTCGAAGATTATCCTGTTGCTGAATTGTGGGAAGTCGAGGGAAAAAAGACAAGAAAATGGAGCAAAGAATTCCGAAAAGTTTTGATTGGCTTCACCGAATATTTCAGCAACTTCCTGTGCCAACCGTTACTTAACCACCTGCTAGTGGATGACGTCAGAAACATGGCGGCTGTTTCCTTACTGTTTGAAATAGCTAAAGTGTCTGCTGATTCGAGTAACGTGAACAGAAACGATGTTGCTAGAGCTATAGAAATCGGATTGTCATCAGACAAAGATGACGTAGACGATTTGGTCACTTTGTTCGGCAAGGATGGGGGCGATAAAGAGGAGGCGTTCATTAATATAATGAGGTAAGTGTACACCTATTTTTCGTTTTTGTTCCACTTTACAAAAGTGCTACATATCAGTCTGAACAAGGGAGATGGATTTATGATATTTACAAACATTCCAGCCCCAGAATAGTTTAAGAGATTGTATCAACCTTGGCTAGTAGATCTACATCGTTATACTTACCATGCACTAGTACGAAATAATTTAAATTCTTACCCACAGTCGCAATAAGAAACCCGAATACTTGGCTCCAATGCTCATGCGACGAAACAACAAATTGACTCAGGATAAGTCACAAACCCAATCGTCGCATGCAAAAAGCAAAAATACGGTTATAACAGGAGAAAGTTATCAGGTAACAATATGCAAACATCAGATATTAGTGTCAATATGGCCTATCTCCGCAGTGTCAGTTATAGGCACCACGAATAAGGGTGTGCTAGTTTTGATGACAATAACGTTTTACTTGTATGTTAATTATAAAGGAATTTTCAGAACGGAAATGCAATGTTGCCTGTTGTTTTAAGTTGTGATCCTATCTACAAAATATTTGTAAATGGTAATTACTAGTATGTTTACACAGGAGTGAAAGTTAGGTTTGGGCTGTTTCGCACTCCCATTGTTCAAAACATATGACTTCTCTGACACAGCTAATAGCCTACAAACTTGTTGACCTGTATAACTCCTGTACAGAATCCTAGTTGGTTTAACAAAGTTTCTCCTTGATATATACATTTTACCTGTGCTTTTCCTGCTAGGCATCATCAGTAGCACTAAAACACATAAACAACTTATATAGGTAATTGTCACGTCATGGCTTATAGTGTAAAAATTCACGCAATGCTTGTTGCATCAAAATAAAAGAAGTCAACCAAAAACCGCTAATTTGTATTACAGAATGTGTTGAGAATTGATCCGGTGAAAAAAACAACTTCTAAATCATCAAAAGTCCATGTTAAAGTAAAGAAAGAAAAACCAGAAAAAGTCCAAGAGTTTTCTGATGAAGAGACGTCGAGTAATTGTGGTAGAAACTACAACCGACACGAAAACCTTTCTATCAACGATATGGGATACAAGGCTGTACAAAGTTTCATCGACACGTATTACACAGAAACACCAGTGAAAAAAGAAAAACCTTCTCATGCAGGCAAGCGTAAAGCAGACAACCCCTCCAGCGAACCCAAGATCAAGCGTAAAAAAAATCCTGTAAAATGTTCTTATGATTTATCAGATTCCAATACGAGTTTTTCACAGTCCAAAGATTCTGAAGAACACGTAATGAAGAAGAAAAATCTAAGTAAGCCCCAAACAGCTAAGGGTGCGAAAAACCTGCCGACGACATCCTATTCGAGGTTGGTTCAAAATGCCAAAGCAAAACGTCAGCTTCTTCTCGCCAAGAAAAAAAAGGCTCCCGCACAGCGAAAACGCACTCAAACATCCCAGAAAGCTTCATCTATGCAAAAATACAAGTTTGGATTTAAAGACTAAAAATTACTTTTGGCTCCCAAAACGAGATTATTCAAAATAAAGCAAAAAAAGCTAAGTTCTGCGAAGAATTCTTTCGCTTTAAACCTGAAATGAAAACGATACTATTTTAATTGGAGCTGTTTTGACTCTTTGACAAAATTGCTGCAAACATATACTGGACAAACGTATCGGTGTATATAGGATGTCGCACGAAACAATGTCCAAATATATCTGCACCACCAAAACAAACAAAGCAAGTTTAACTTATTCGTGTCCTATGCTTTGTTAGTTGTTGAACTTTTGTTGTGTTTGATTATGCGACTACGGCGCAGAGGAACAATGTTGCTGCAGAACGAGTGTTTTTTTTGTCTGTTCTTTAAGCCCTTTTTCTTTCGTCACTTGTTCCTTGTTTCGCTTTATTAGCTTCGTGTGATTGTTTCAATTGTTTAATATTATCAAGGACAACGTCAGGATATAAACGCGACTTTCTTTTTTTGAATTTCATTCTGTAAACCGATCCGTAATCACTTTTAAGGCTTTTGTTATCAACTGCAGTTGACGTGGGTATATTTTTTATTTCGTAACAGTCTTCTTTTTCGGTTTTTATTCACTACAATATCACAATTAGACCTTGTGTCGAATACAACGGTTTGAGCTGTTAAAAGCAGTATGTAATGTTATCCTTTGTGGCAGGTGGGCTACCGGTAGAGTTGTGCTGCTGTAATTTGTTAGTTTATTGTTTTTGTGTTTGTGTTTGAAAAATTTATTGTGCTTGGAAATCTTATTGTTGGAGTATGAACATATGCCACAAAAATAAACACTGTAATAAAAACCACGAATAGATTTTGTGCTGTCTATGTATTACCTTCAAAGCCAATTACTACTTGCAGTGGAAAGTACAGTTTTTCTGCGTGACGAATGAGTGAAGTGTAAATGCGTGGGATGATGCATGCGTGAACAGGATGACGTCATCAGGTGAACGTACTAAAATAAGTAACACCGCACCGATGACTAAGGTGGAATGCAAATTTATAATTACCACTAAGCATATGCTGTATAGAATAGTAACGTTTATTTAGAACGGCCCGCTATATACTCTCCAGAAATGACGTTGACGTGCAACAGCGTCAGATAGTGGGCGAAAGCGGAAATACGTTATGAAGCGGATAATAGCTTGTAAGTCAGTCATGACGATGTATTTTCCACGTGACGTTACAAACTTATGTAGTACTTGGTATTTGCAGTTTACAATATGCTGTTTCAGGTGAATGCAAGAACAAATGTAACGTGCATTTATAGGACAAATGGAAGGTGTGTATAGTTTTGCTCATATATCCATGGTCACAAGATCTGTCATTGTTGTATTTATTAGACAGGAAACATGTTCATTATTTTCAGGCTAAAAAAAAATTTTTTTTTGGGTTATTGATATACATTGCCATTAGTTCTTGTACATCTCGTAACAGAGTCACTTGTAAAGCATTCAACGTTCATTGTCTATGATTCATTTTATGTTCGAGTGGTTAATGTGTAGACGTGTTATACTTGGCATTAAAAGTTGACTTAACAATTTACCCGCGATAATTAGAAGTTCTATCAACGCAAGGCTAAAAGACGTAACAGATATATAACCTAAGGAATCAAATCATTTCAGTAACTGCCAGAAGCAGAAAAAATCACAATAAAATTAAACTTGTTCAATGCAATAAACATTAATGATGAATTCTTATCAAGTAACTCATATTGTTTTGCAGGAAACACGACAACTTTTAATGCCCTGTTAAGAGGAAGTAACGGGTCTTGGAAAGAAACGACACAAGCAGGACAAAATTATCTAGAACATGACGTCACTTTTATAACGGGTGACGCGTTGTTGGATCGTCTAATCTTTCTGTCCGACCACAAATGGCTGGGAAGGGATTGGCACAAGTTCATTGTTTCTGGAAGAATCTTCTTCAAAGTCAAAGTTTGTCTAAATTCAGATGGTTCCAATCCTGTCGTAGGATTGTGGGTTGACGAGGCAGAACAAATTAATAAATGGAGCAAAGCTTTAAGGAAAGTTTTGGTTGACTTTTCCGAATATTTTAATAACTTTCTGTGCAAACCACTAAGGTCTACACTGTGGGTTTACGACGTTAAAAATGTAGCGGCCATTTCTTTGTTGTTTGGAATAGTCAGGACTCCTCCTGATATAGATACAGTGAACAGAAACGATATCGCCAGAGCAATTCAAACTGGATTATCGTCAAGAAAAGATGACTTAGACGATCTTGTCAATTTGTTCGTCGATAATAAAAGCGAGAAATTGAAAGCGTTTATCAACATAATGAGGTATGTGTTGTCGTGTTTCACTTTCTTTAACTTGAGCTAAAGTTTATTCCGGTTTTGTGCTTTCTGCAGTCGCAACAACAAAACTGAGTACTTGGCCAATATGTCCCTGATTCGCAACAGTGTAAAAGCAGCAGAGACAAAAAATCAATCACCAGAAATGACAACAAAACTTGAGAACAAAACAAAAGAAAATCAACCGGTAAAATAGTGTGCTTGGATCAGTACCTTTCAGGCGTGTGTTTTTGTGCCTAGATACAGCGTTTTTTAATTACTGAAGGATTGATGTAGATAGCCTACACCTGGTCATTATAATTAGGCTTTTTTTTAAAGTACGTGGTGTGATTGTTTGTAAGGTAAACGTAAACTTTAATCTATAATATCATGAACTAGTTTTTTATTTGTTTGGCAACGACTATTTTATTTTCAACGCACCATATTATGTTCATATGACGTTTTATTCTTATTAGTATTAATGGATTAGTAGACGTTTTATTCTATATGTGTGTTCAAAAGCGAGCTACAGATACGAAAACTGTTTCAAACTAATAGGTCTCATCAGTTCAGCCTGGTGACTAACACATTGTTGGCTAAAGAGATTATATATTCGGTTTATTTTGGTTCCCAAATGTGTAGAAAGTTCTCGGTAAAAATCAGATGGTGGAAAAATGTACCCAAACATCACAAACCCTTCAACAACAGAAAGGGCAACCAGCAGCTTCTGATCGAAAACAAAAACATGCTCATGTGGAAATTTCCGGCCAAAACTTCGAAAGCAACGTCGTTCAAAATAACGTTTGTACAAGTAAGGTAAATTCCATTTACGTGAAAAACCTCATTTCAGTGTTCTCACCAATCTGCAGAGAAGGAACAAAAGCCTAATAGAAAACGGAAGTGTGGAGAAGTTTCTTGTACGTCAAATGCAAAGAAAGCGAAATTGCTTCCTGAAATTTCACATAATTTTCCAAATTTGTTTTTAACTGAGTTTTTAAAGGATAACAGGTAATAACGGAATGAGTTGCGGCCTCAAACAAATAGTGTTGCATGTTACAGCTGGTAATGTTAACTTGTACACCACTCTTAAACACTCACTTGACGCATTGTAGTCGTAATTTTGCAAAACCGGATATAAAACTTATTTAGTCACTTCACACATTAAACGCCAGTAACAATTAAGTATCAAGTTATCATGATATCACAGGTTCAAATCCTTTAGTAGGAACGTATTCGTTCTCGTCGGCGACAAGACCAGAGGTTTTCAAGTTTGTGACAGACTCACTGCTAAAAAAGAAACTGTACTTCGGCCATAAGGTTTTTTTAACATAGAGCACACTGAGCTTTCATTTGTAGGAATATGTTTTGTGGAAGTTTTAATACCTCTCTGTTTGAGACTGCTAAATAATTATCATATTATTAACACAAGCAGTTGGGTGGGTTGCCTATAGCCATATGGCCTGTACGTAGATTTTTATAGATAAGAAACATTGGCCAGTCAAAAGTCGTTTTTGTAGAGTAAGTACGGCCGATTAAAAAAAAGAGCTCTTTAATTGATTTACAAATAGATTATATCGCAACACTTACCTTCTACCTTTCGGAAATTAACAGTGGGGCATTTTTTCGCATGACAAATTCCGAAAGATTCCCACACTTGCAACACACCATGAATTAACGCTATCCCATGATAATTTAGTGAAAACGAGAAACAGAAAGTTGCACTTAATGGTGCAGTTAACCAATCTAGAATGACCTTTTTTACCAAACTTCCCCTACCTTTGTACTTTGTGACTGAATAATATCCAAATACGTAAAAATAGATCTGTGATTCTCTAATTTATTTTGTTTGCTACACACTTGGAAAGATTCACCGCACATGTCACTCACCATTTATCCACTCATTGGGATGATTTGTTTCAATGTATACAATTTTCAATCGTATAAGGCTGACTGAACTTGTTATATGCCTCTAATTTTTCGACAACCTCCGATTTTCTCTGTTTAACTCATTACGCAAAGCACTTGGAAACTCAAATTCGCGCATAGTTTGAATACCCCAGCCGTAGGCCGATTCATTTAATCACCTACATGAATAGTTCCCCAACAAACAAACACAAGAAACGATGTCAATAATTTGTGAGCCGTAATGAGGTTAAACAGTGTGCACTGTCTATAATTTTTTTTTATGACCATGCGGCGCTTATTGTACTGTCCCAGTCATTTATAAATGCTACAATTTTGATTTGTTTTTAAATAAACCACGAACTGAATATTACAACAACAGAGTGCTCTCAATGCGTGACAGAGTTGTGGGGCAAAGGAATGTAGACGTAATCGTAAAAGCGCCGACGTGGAAACAAACATTGACTCTGCACAGATGATTTACGTGTAATGACAGGAGCTCGTTAGTTCGAACTTACGTGTGGCGAAACCTACTACAGGTGTATTGGAGTTTCATCTGACAATGTATCAGAGACTTTCGCCGTATATACTAAGGCGGAAATGCGTCATAAAATTACAGGTTATAATGAATTTTTCCACAGTAATATGAGATACCTAACTATGTAAATTAATATGTTTGCAGGTTTATAATGAATGTTATAATTAAACTATAGTTAAATAGCTTTAAAATGGAAGGTAAGTACGTAGTTAATACATTGCAATGACACTATATACCATTAAATGGATAAGCACTTGTCTTTGGGTACGGTTTTCACAGTCTAAAAATTACCTTTTTGTGGCTTGTTGTTATTAACATGAAGGGCCAAGTTGGTTTTATGTGCCATATATACTGACTGCACGGCTGATTGTAACATAGAAGTGTATTGGTATGCGCAAAAAGCATATTGTTGAAGCATAAGACAAAATTCATCATAAGAGCAATTTGTATCAAACGTGCAATATCACTGTCATGTGGAGTTTTAAAATTAGACTTTTCTAACAAAAATTGCTGATTGAAAGATTAATATTTACACAGACGACTTAACAACCTTCAGTGCCTTATTGGATGGAGGCAACTCGACATGGAGAAAAGTTACCCAGAAAGACGAATACATTCTGGAACATGACGTCACAAACATAACGGGTGACGCATTGTTAGATCGTCTCATTTTTCTGTCCGACCACAAATGGCTGGGAAGGGATTGGCACAAGTTCATTGTTTCAGGAAGAATCTTCTTTGAAATTAAAGTCAATCCCATTCAGGATAAACTAACTCCTCTGGCTGAATTGTGGGAAGTCCAAGGAAAAAAGGTCAGAGAATGGAGAAAAGACTTCCGGAAGGTGTTAAACAGTTTCTTCGAATATTTTGGCAAGTTCCTTCGAGAGCCGATGTTAAACCATTTAAGGGTGAACGAAGCCAAAAACATGGCGGCCATTTCTTTGCTTTTCGAAATAGCCAGAATTCCTGGTGATATGCGCACTGTAAACAGAAACGATGTCGCTAGAGCGATAAACGTTGGATTGTCAACAGTCAAGGTTGCTACGGACGACCTGGTCAACTTCTTCTCTAACGATGGCAATGAGAAACTAAAATCATTCGTCAATATCATGAAGTATGGGTGAACAATCCTCAAATTTATTTCCTAATTAAATTTCACATCTTCAAACCTACATCAAAATAGTAATAACTTATTGAGTAATCTGCATACAGATAGCCACTGTTTCTACCTATAATCAGTGCAACTGGTGTGACTATCAGACGACTTTGCTGACCAACGGATGACGGTGATTGTATAGTCACCACAAAGTGGAAGTCTTTGCGTGGCCGTTTGCGAAGTCGTGTGATAGTCACACTAGCTTCACTGATGAGACCTTGTTGGTCGAAACATGCAGCTTACACAATTCATATTATTAGCTCCACTTTGATTAGTAATAACTTAGTTGCATAATATGGAATGTCACATCAAACAAAATGTGTTCTTATTTTTAAACAGGTTTGATAAACTTAAAGAACATGCAATTTAGGAATGCCCTTTTATGTACATGTTAGGCAATATATCCAAGATTTTTTTCAACAGTCGCAGCAACAAAACAGAATATCTAACTCAAATGATAATGCGTGGCAATCGACTCCCTCCAGAACCTTCGAACCCACAACCACTAACAAAGAGAAGGAAAACAGCGGACAATACAGAGGTATGAGTTTTAAATATGTGTGGTTAGTATGTAGATATTCAAAACATACAGTAAAGCCCATGCAACTGCTAAGAAATTCACTTCTCAGATGTTTCGATTATAACTAGAATCATTCTCATTGTAAAACGCAGACGAGCGGACAAAATTTTGCGGTTAAGGAACAATAAAGAAAAAAGGGGGGGAAGGTAGAAAGAGCGCATAGTTTAGATAAGAGGCGGAACAGAGAATTTCCTAAGGTCGTGTGATAAAAACCAACATTGAGAATGGTTGCAGTTACAATGGAAACGTCTGAAAAATGAGCATTTACATGGGCTTTACTGTTTGTCAAACCGTGAGTTAGGTTCCTAAACCATGAGATTTATAAAACCGTGAGCTATGTTCCTTTGTAAATATTAGTATTACCATAGTTTTAACGGATAAGTTAACCCAAAATCAATATCTTGCAAACTTCATTTGTGTGATTAAAAATGTGAAGAAGTTTCATTAATTCACAGAAAGATCGAGCTCAACATTTTAGCACCAGCCATTGCCAGGAAAGTGCAACAATAAAAAAACAACCGAACTCGACAAAGAAAGAGTTTTCCGTAGCGACCACTTCATCAGAACGAAACGAAAACAAGGCTCATTTTGTGCCACCATCTGGCTTCAATCAAATACCAGAGGTTAATTACAAAACCACTGCTACCGTGAAAAGGGGTCCTGGCCATGAGGCAAAAAGATCTTCAGCTGCTTTATTATTGGAGACAAAGCAAACTCCACCAAAACAAACAAAAGTCGATCCAGGTAATGTTTGTTCACCAACCAGCAATTCGAATCAAACATTTTCGACGAATCCACAAGGGAAGGATTTACCAGTACAAATTCCACCAAACCTGTTCCTTCAATACATGCTGCAAACTAGAAAATGAAAAACAAGAAATCAATTTACGTTTCCTTTAATATTGATTTTTTTAAGTGCAGCAAAATTACCTTGAGATATTTAAGAACTTTCCCATGTTAGCATTTATTTGGTGTGCAAGTTGAAGTTTCAAGCAAAATACTAAAAAACCTTGTTTCGCTTTATAAGAACCAAAGATTTTTAACATGTAGCGAAACATATTGTTTAAAAATAACGCACAACAACTGTTGCTGGAATAAGGTTTAATTATTTGTAAGAAAAGGTTTTCATGATATTCTCAAACTCACCGTTCGTGATATTTCAGGTGGTAATAATTTTATTAAATGGTTTGCTCCACATCAAAGAAATTTAATGATAACATACGTAAAGCAACACAAATACATTGATTCGTTTTTTGACACAACTTCGCAATTAGCGACTGCTTGAACCACTGCATAATCTTTGTGGCACAGGAACTAATCTACGATTGACGTTAGATTTGGTGAATTTTATCACTTTAACGCGAACACAAGCAAATGTGTTTCACATGTAATGATCGTTTGCATTGTAAAACGCACTACAAGATTTCGCATTCTGAATCCCGTCCTCATCAAAATTTCACGACTGTGTTGTTAACTTTTACGACTGTTTGGTTAAAGTTTCACGACTGTGTTGTTCTGTTGTCCAAGCATCGCGTGCTCATTTCTCCCCCTCAAAGTAAACCACATAACATATTTGACCTATAGGAAAATCCCAGTTACGTTCAACGTACGTTGACCCTGTTCTGAAATACCATCATATGGCTACGTTTTGGATAATTGTTTCCGCATCGTTGCTGCTACTTTAAGTAAAAAAGTTGAGAGAAAAATCAACGGACTTCTTTTGTATGTTTGTACATAAATTTATATGTGAGAATAAACATAAATAAAAAACAACTTGTCAAACGACCTTCATATATACAAAGGGCAGGAATCGACAACCTACGACCCGACAAGCAAACTTATCGGGTCGGCATCTTCTTTTCAAATCACTGTAATTTTTATGCTCATGCCCCTATATGTCTCTAGTAGTTGAGTGTGATCTCCATGGCGGTGTTAGGAGAAAGTTTTCTCCATGACGGTGTTGGAGAAATTTTGTCTGGACAAAATTGTGATTAGTATCGCCAGTGCAAAGGAGATGCTTTTTGTAACCGCCTTCAAGTGTAGATTCCACAGACGAAGAGAAAAGTGATTTTAGAGCTTTTACATGACCAAAAGCACGGAGGAGGCCACATGGAAAATCAGCGAATGTATGAGCGTGTTATAGAACGTGTTTATGGGCTGAGATCACCTGCCCTGTTTTCAAAACCCGAAATCTGCCGCCAAGAACTCGAGTCCAACTGGTACCGTCTTGCGAAACGGAACTAATAAGGATGGACATAGATACACTGCACTGGGTGGGCTGCCTTTGACCTACCTTAAAAACGGGTGAATCCTCGTTGTGTGCGATATATTTGCGATATGTTCGATGTGTAAACTTTAAGGAGTGGGAATACTTATGGGGGGTTATGTTTCATTCATTTATCATATCTCTAACACCTCTAGAGGTTGCGTATTGTTTCTATAAAGGCTTTGGGTGTGGTTGAACGAATACGTTAGTGGAAGGGAAATAAGATGTGTTGTGTGTGTTTGGTTTCCATGATTAAATCTACATGCGTGAGTGAATTTGCTTCAGTGTAAATATTCATATGTGTCCTGTTTCATCTTTTCTTACAACATAAATTCAATGGCTTCCGCAATTACTTGAAAATACGTGGCGACATGACCGTCACGGATTGTCGAGAAAAACGCAGCGTGTGATGTAGCATCAAAAGATCCGATTTCGGGAATTTTATATTCAAGTTCCTAATGTTTAATCAAAAAGTTGACCGACGATTTCGACATTCTAAAATATTACAGAAATAGAAACATCGAAACGTCAATTAGAACACAAAATAGTTATTATAAAGCTTGTCAATGAGGTCACGTTTTTATAGATAAATTCGCTGTTGTAACACATGTTGTTACCTTTTCATGAAAAAAATATTTCGCATTAGCTTTTTGCCAGAAGCAATACCTGAGCTGTAATCACCAATAACGAACACAATACTTACCAACTATGATTACAACACACACAAAGAACCCGTCATAATGAGGTTTAAATTGTAGTCATAAATTTACGCCCATAGAGGGCGCTATGCTCAACATATTTTCAAAATCTGTAAAAATTAACTTTTGCATCGAATAGTTTTATTGTCTTGTAATATTGTTACTGAACGGTGTAAAATGTTTGACGATACGCATGAGAAATTTAATTGTATCGGTTACATTCGTAATTCATCGGTCAGTTACAACAATTTTCTTGCGTTGTTCTCCCAGTGAAATGAGCCTTGGAATTCTGGAATTCTTTATTCGACGAAAGAAGAAATTGAGTTTGATTATTTCCGAAAGCAATTATTGAAGCAATTCAAAGTTCCTCAACGTACATTTGTACCCATTTTCAATGTTGTGCGGAAAACAAATACAACATTGAAAAAGTTACTGCTTTGTGTCGAACTTCATTGGTAATTTGCTACTTTGCAATCTTGTATTGACGTTTCAAGCTTGGAAATGAAGACTTTCAGATATTCCAGAATACAACGGAGACCGAGAGTTTTAATTGTTTGTGCAGCAGGTTTTATTTTCCTGATTGCTATGATTGCTTCCTCATCTCATCTGCTCAACAGAAGTGTAAACAGGTTCGTGTTTCTGAATAATGTTTTAAATTATGCGTAATTGTTTGTGGCAATGTCAAACTTAGAATAAAAACTTCATTAAATCCTATAATTTAGGTTGGAAAAGAATTTTGCAAATCAACAACAGGTGGAAATAAAAAGCTCCCAAAAACACAGAATCCACAAAAGATCTCCGGGATTGCAGAATTCAGTCTCAGACGGTCAAATTTCAACGACCGGAGACCAACCATTAGTTGGTAAACACAATTTCAAATAACAATAGTAGATTTGATCTCTGGAATAATAATTTCATCAAAATGATTAGAATGTAAATCAAGCTAAGATACTTTATAAATAATTTGCAACCACTCTATTTTATTGAACATTTAGGTACGACTTATATTCGATGGGGAAGAAGAAGTTGTGCGAATAATATCGGAACACGACTTGTATACGAAGGTAAAGTGGAATTTTTTTTACATCCATATTTTTCAAACTTTGTCCCTAATCTAAAGGTTATGCTGGTGGGTCGTATTACGCTCATGTTGGTGGAGGATCTGACTTCCTATGCCTTCACAGCAACGTTACTTACACACAAGGACATTATATTGATGGCGTGAAAGGTTTGGTGCTAGTTAAAGCAAAGACAGAAACAACATATATAACTCACAGAGATATATTTTGTCTTCTTTGATCGTGTATGAAAAGGTCCAGCATATGTTCATGGAGTTGAATATCGCGATACGTCGGCATCAAATTCCCTGTTTGATCTTTCGCTGATTAGAGATGGACAGCTTCAGTATCATGGTGTGCCGTGTGCAATATGTATCACTGCAAGTCCAACACACGTAATAATTTTAATATTTAAAATACCCTTTCTACTTCACTTGATTTATTGTTTAGTTGATGATTCCAAGTCGTGAAAGTTGTCCTGATGGTTGGAGGGTTGAATACACAGGTTACATTATGACTGGAGGTCGTAGTGATACGAAGCACTCATCCAAACATATTTGTGTGGATGACACCCCGGAAGCAATTCCAGGTTCACATGGAAATCAACACGGGGCATATTTGTATGTTGTTGAAATATTGTGCAATCATAACGTACCATGTGGTCCTTATGTGCATGGAAGGGAAATAAGATGTGTTGTATGTGCTTGGTATCCGTAATAAATTCTGCATGCATGCATGAGTGAGTTTGCTTGTATGTAAATATTTATATATCTGTAATTTCATTCGCCGTTTACCAATTCTGACAATTTGTTTCAATTAAAAATTCACGTCTAAATTTTAACTTGCACCATGCGTTATCTAATGTCTGTCTCTGATCAAGCAAAACAAATGGACTGTCAGAAAAAGAACGACAAAATCAATCTAACTTGGGCAAATCCTATTGCTAATTTGTTCGTGTTACGTTAGTGGAGGGAAATAAGATGTGTTGTATGTGTTTATTATCCATGATTAAATCTACATGCATGAGTGAATTTGCTTCTGTGTAAACATTCGTGTATATCTGTAAATTGATTCTCCGTTTCCCAATTGTGATCGCGTGATTGTAGTAAATATAATGCACGTGTAAATCTTCGCCAACAACATGTGTTATCTGCTGCCTCTATCCGACGGTCTCGCAATTTGCTACATCCAGCTCCCTTCACAACAATTGTTCCAGCAGTTTACGGACAGCAATCGTTATCTCCAGAGGTGTTCAGGATAATTGTTGCTGCATAAAAGACAATAGCAATTCCTGACCTGTAGATCATCTTCAGTATATTCATATTAATCAATTAAGCTTGGAACAAGGTACGAAGCAAAGCCAATCAAATCAACCAACAAAGTTCAACATATGTTTTATCGATTTTTACATATAATCACTACCCACAACAATCAGGTTACTTCAGGCGCCTTCATATTGACATCAGTCCATGAAATGCCACATTTCGATTGCGACGCAACCGATGTAGTCGCCATGGTGACCGTTGCTAATAGTGGTTTTCGTAACTATTTGTGTGAATGATCTTGAGGCAGAAGTTCGCAAAAAAGCACAGCAAGCACAAAAATATGCTGTTGCAGTACGAACGAAAAAGGCAAAAGTCACTTCTACAGAGCAAAGTGATTGGATGCATTCGCAGTCACACGACTGTTACCTTGAACTTGTCCACGCCATATTTGTCGGCAATATTGGAAATAATCAAGACATCGTTATATTGCAAGCGGATAAAGGCAGCCGTGCAGTTGTTATGAACCGAGCGGATTATAACGATAAGTTACGGGATCTTTACGTGATACAAGAACTTATAAAAAGCTGATGAAAAGCCTAACCCTGTTCTTTGAACGGAAAGTTAATCGTTTTGTCGGTTGCTTGTACAGGGAGTGTGAGGCATTGTCAGTGAGCTAATTTTGGCAGTTACACTGCACAGATGGCAAAACGCCCCACTTGTATGGGCTACACAAGCCAGGTGAGCCCTTAAGACCAATTGTGTTGTTTACCGGTCCCCGAGCTACATGCTTGCAAAATTTGTTGCTAAAAGAATCGCTCCTTTGGTGGGCAATAGTCCTCACCATATGAAAAACTCGGCGAGTTTGCAGCCGAGGTACGGAATATACGAGTGGCGCAACATGAAAGCATGGTATCCTTTGATGTGGTGTCATTGTTCACCAATGTACCGGTAACCCTAGCAATCACCACTGTTATGTCACGCTTAAAAGCAGACGACTATCTTGAGGATCGAACGCTTGTATCCCGGCAAGACATTGCAGAAGGACTATATTGTGTTTAAACGCAACCAATTTGTCGTTTCTGGGTGAGTTTTACTAACAGGTTTACGGGATGGCGATGGGTTTCTGTTGTAGTGTTTAATATTGTGATGGAAACTATCGAGGAGAGAGAGCCCTTGTCGGTTTTGCGCATCCTTCGCGATACTGGATTGTCATTTCTTTGTCATTCTTGATGCAGAGAAAGTGCAAGCCTACCTGACCTACGTCAACAGCATCGAGGATTCCATCAAGTTTACGTTGCAATAGGAGAGCGGTGGCTGAATTCCCTTCTTGGATGTAGAAGTTTACTGGGACAAGAAAGGAGTTATCAATACAATATGCAATAACATGTGCACGCTGCCCACGCGCTCTATACATTGGACAGACAGGGCAAACTCTACGAAAGAGAATGAATGGCCGCAAGAACGGTGTCCGACATAATAACACTGAAAAGCCAGTGGGGGCACACTTCAACGAGCCCAAGCATAGCGTCGACGACATGCGGGTAATGGTCTTGCAAAAAGTCAAAGGGAAATCAAGATCAGCAAGGGAGACGGCCGAGCAACACCGCATTAACCGCTTCAACGCCATCAAAGATGGGCTCAACAGAGATTGGGGATTCATGAGCCATTATCAACACGACGATGCCGCAGGAACGATGCCGCAACACGACGACGCCAACTAACGGCAGCTTATCGTTTACAGTGCCCTTTTTCTTCGACCGCCTTGCGCTTTTTTTTTGTATCGAATTGTGTTCTTTTACACCTGACGAAGCGAGGGGAAATCGCGAAAGCTAGTGTGCTTTTTACATTAGGAAAGTCAGTCTTTTGCAAAAGAGTGCCAATCAGAGAAAGAATTTAACACATCATATAGACTGATACGGCACGTTTAATAAATCAATACTCATGTATATCGAAAACCAACACATACGAATCGCTACCTTTCGTTTCTTTCGGCACACCCGATAGAACATAAAAGGGAGGTTGTAAGATCGCTATGGGATAGAGCCAAGACCCATATTTCGAAAGTAAAAGACCAAGCAAAGGAGTTAGTGTCGTCAAAGATGCGCTGCGAACAAACCAATATCCTGCATGGATGTTAAGCGCGAAACCGGCAGTAACTCAAAAGCATGAAACGCCCACTAGCGGAACAGTTGTAATTCTCTACATCCCTGGCCTTACCGAAACATTGCGAAGATTGATGTCGGATTACGGCATAAAAGTTTACACGAAGCCTCATACAATGCTTGGTAATCTAATTTCACGACCCATTGCTACGGAGACTACCGAGCCAAAAGGTGTGGTCTATTTAATACCCTGTAAAGATTGGCAAAACCGAACAGGCCTTTAAGACGCGACTATAAAAGAGAACCGCCGTGATGTCGCATCGAAAGATGCTAGCAATACTGCGTTGGCCAAGCATGCGGTGAGACCGACACAAAGTTGCCTTCGATAAAGCCCAAGTTCTGGAAAATGAGTTGGACCACACCAAACGGCTCTTTTGTGAGTCGCGTCACATTCACAAAAACTGTGGAAACGACAAGAAACAATGAGTTTTCTTTCCGGCAGTTATAGCAATTTGTTGTAACTGTTGCGCCTCCTGCATTGTTTCGTGTTTTGCCTCTGCCACGTGATCTAACAAGCGGTGTCAACGTGTCCTTTTTTATTTTTTGTGTCCTTGAATGTTTTAGTGTGGTTTACTTTAAAATTGCGGCTCAATACCTGATGAAGCCTCACCGAATGGCAAACGAAACGTCGTAAGAACACAGCACGTATATTTTATGCCAGAAAAACACTACATTTGAAATTGCAATATGCCTGGCAGCAACAGGAGATTCATATGACATCACATATATAATTGGCAACGCATTATCAGATCTACCTCAACGTCCATGAATGCCTGAAAGAAAAACAAGTTTATTATTTCAGGAAGAATCTCTTTTAAAAATTTAGCATTTGGCTTCATTAAAATGATTTAAACGTTCCGGGTCGACGAGGATGAGAAGGGGAGAAAATTGAGTGTAGATTTAAGCCAAGTTTTGTCGGATTCAAAACGAACATTTTTTGAAAACTTTCTATGTTAACTGTTATTCCCGTTTTACAGATAGCCAGAATTCTTGCTGATAGTGTGAACAGAAGTATTGACGCCCGATGGAAATTGGGTTGTCATCAAACAAGAGTGATAAAAAACTGTGTTGCTCCGCCTGGTGGAGACAGTCGTCTGTGGTGATGACAAGCATATGGCATTTACAAAATACATTTTAGTTTAAAACGTGGTTATATCTGCTACATGCAATCAAGGCTTTGTCTACCAATACAATACTAAAAAGTATTTTTAACACCCTTTATGCAAATGTAATGCATATTGTAGCAATGAGTGTTATCAATTTAAAATGCTGACAAAGAAAATCTAACCATAAAGCCACCAACATTTTCTGAATATCGAAAATGTCCTTTAATGTCAGTTTTTTCAAAAACATACATTTAATGGCTTTCGATATTACTTGAAAATACGTACGAGAAAATACTTATTACATTCACGGATTGTCGAGACAAACGCAGCGTGTGATGTAGCTTTCAAAAGGTTTGATTTCGGGAATTTTGTAATTAAGTTCCTAATGTTTAGTCAAAAAGTTGACCGACGATTCCGACATTCTAAAATATTACAAATGTAGAAACATGGACATGTAACTTTGAACACAAAATAGTTATTATAAATCTTGCTAATAAGGTCACGATTTGTATAGATTGTTCTATATTGTAAAACATATTGCTTTTTTGAAAAAATATTTTGCATTAGCTTTTTGCTTGAAGCAACACCCAGTGCTGTCACATTACTTATTAACTATGATTACAACACACACAAAAACTCGTCATTTGTAGTCATACATTTACGCCCATAGAGGGCGCTATGCTCAACATATTTTCAAAATGGGTGAGCAAAAATTAAACTTTGCTTCGAATAGTTTCGTTGTCTTGTATTATTGTTATACAACGGTATAATATGTTTGATGATTCGCATGGGAAATTTAATTGCATCGATTAAATTCGTAATTCATTGGTCAGTTACAACAATTTTCTTGCGTTGTTCTCCCAGTGAAATGAGCCTTGGAATTCTGGAATTCTTTATTCGACGAAAGAAGAAATTGAGTTTAATTGTTTCCGAAAGCAATTATTGAAGCAATTCAAAGTCCCTCAACGTACATTTGTACCCATGTTCAATGTTGTGAGGAAAGGAAATTCAACATTTAAAACGCTACTGCTTTGTGTCGAACTTCATTGGTAATTTGCTACTTTGCAATCTTGCATCGACGTTTCAAGTTTGGAAATGAAGACTTTCAGATATTCCAGAATACAACGGAGACCGAGAGTTTTAATTGTTTGTGCAGCAGGTTTTATTTTCCTGATTGCTATGATTGCTTCCTCATCTCATCTGCTCAACAGAAGTGTAAACAGGTTCGTGTTTCTGAATGATGTTTTAAATTTTGCGTAATTGTTTGTGGCAACGTTAAACTAAGAATTTCAAACTTCATTTTTCCTATAATTTAGGTTGGAAAAGAATTTTGCAAATCAACAACAGGTGGAAATAAAAAGCTCCCAAAAACACAGAATCCACAAAAGATCTCCGGGATTGCAGAATTCAGTCTCAGACGGTCAAATTTCCACGACCGGAGACCAACCATTAGTTGGTAAACACAATTTCAAATAACAATAGTATATTTGATCTCTGGAATAATGATTTCAACAAAAAGAATTGGATTAGATTTTTAAAACAATCTAAGATACATTAAAGTAAATAGTTTGCAACCACCCTATTTTATTGAACATTTAGGTACGACTTATATTCGATGGGGAAGAAGAAGCTGTGCGAATAATGTCGGAACACGACTTGTATACGAAGGTAAAGTGGAATTTTTAAACATCTATATTTTTCAAACTTTGTCCCTAATCTAAAGGTTATGCTGGTGGGTCGTATTACGCTCATGTTGGTGGAGGATCTGACTTCCTATGCCTTCACAGCAACGTTACTTACACACAAGGACATTATATTGATGGCGTGAAAGGTTTGGTGCTAGTTAAAGCAAAGACAGAAACAACATATATAGCACACAGAGATATATTTTGTCTTCTTTGATCGTGTATGAAAAGGTACAAGTTACGTTTATGGAGTTGAATATCGCGATACGTCGGCATCAAATTCCCTGTTTGATCTTTCGCTGATTAGAGATGGACAGCTTCAGTATCATGGTGTGCCGTGTGCAATATGTCTCACTGCAAGTCCAACACACGTAATAATTTTAACATTTAAAATACTCTTTCTATACATCAATTGATTCATTGTTTAGTTGATGATTCCAAGTCGTGAAAGTTGTCCTGATGGTTGGAGGGTTGAATACACAGGTTACATCATGACTGGAGGTTTCAGTGATACGAAGCACTCATCCAAACATATTTGTGTGGATGACACCCCGGAAGCAATTCCAGGTTCACAAGGAAGTCAAGGCGGGGCATATTTGTATGTTGCTGAAATAAGGTGCAGTCATAACGTACCATGTGGTCCTTATGTGAATGGAAGGGAAATAAGATGTGTTGTATGTGCTTGGTATCCGTAATTAATTCTTTATACATGCATGTATGAATTTACTTAAATGTAAATATTCATGTATCAGTAAATTGATTCGCCGTTTACCAATTGTGAATTTGTGATTGTAGTAAATAAAATTCACGTGTAAATTTTCACCAATAACATCTGTTATCTGCTGTCTCTATCGAACGGATTCACAATTTGCTACATCCATCTCCCTTCACATCAATAGAACCAGTAGTTTACGACAAGCAATTGTTATCTCCGGACGTGTTGAACGTATAGTTGCCTCATATCGATTGTCGCGCAAACGAGGTAGTCGCCATGGTAATTGGTTGCTAATGGTGGTTTTCGTAACTCATTACATTACTGACCGTAAAGCAGAAGTAACCAATAACCAACTAAACAAAAACCAGCCCAAGAAAGATTTGAGTAATTTAAGGCTTCGTAAACTTGGGTTCGCTAGGAATCACACGCCAAATTTTTAAGTGTTATAAATGTCTCAAAAGTACAACATTTAATTGAACTAGTTCGCTAACTGCGCCCCTTCACAAGTAAAGGCTGCTCTGTTACTCCATACGTCCTTAGGTATTCTGAAGGCTAATGAGACTTGTGCTACAAAAAATTGGGCTGCGATTGAATACCATTTTGTTGATGGTCAGTATTGTCATACGGGCACACAACAGGTCAGTTTTAATACAGGTTCCATGTTACAATGACCACAGAGTTTACAAATCATTTTTAATCACAATGATGGCAAGTAATTTTGTCTGTATTGAGAAAATTTGTACGTAACAGTAGTTAAATTGATCCTTCGTTCCTTCCAAGTCGTTAAAATGTGTCCAAACAGAATATAATTTATTATTATGTTCATCCTCTTAACTCAAAAAGCTCATTCGTTCCAATCTCAAGATAAAATCATCCCACTTCAAATGCACCTTAGTAAACGCCAAATTTACCAAAATATGTTTGCTTAGAATAAATCTTGTCGCCAGAACCTTCATCGAGAAACTATTCATGCAGTTTCTTTGACTGGCTGTTGCCTACGCTAAGGAAGTTTGACGGTAAGTATGGGCATATTGAGCTGATTAGGTTTTACCAGACCAGAGTTACTCAAACTGCGGAACATTGTTCCGTGACACAGGCTCAGCTATGCTGCGAAAAGTTTCATCAACTAATACCAATTGATGAGACTGTGTCCTGTAAAATCTGTTAAAAGCTATGGAGACCCACGTAGGATAACATGTTTTTGATGCAAAGAAAAAATCGTGTTCACTGAGTAACATTTTTCAAAATATATTCGATGCAAACCCAAAAGCTTTTTGATTCCCTGTTGTAAGGAGGCAAAGAATCGAGGGGAAGAGAAGACAAATAAAGAACAAAAAGTTCTAGAACATGACGTCACGTGTATAACTGGCGACACATTATTAGATCGTCCTATCTACCTTAACTTCCATGAATGCCGAAAAACGGACAAGTTTATTGTTTCAGGAAGAATTTCTTTCAAAAATTTACATTTGGTTTCATTCAAATGATTTAAACGTTGTGGGCCGACGAGAACGAGAAGTGGAGAAACTGGAGTGTACATTTAAGCCAAGTTTTGTCGGATTCAAAACGAACATTTTTCAAAAACATTTAATGTTAACTGTTATTCCCGTTTTACAGATAGCCAGAATTTTGCTGATAAAAGAGTGAACAGAAGTGATATCGCCGGAGGGAAATTGGCTTTTCATCAAACACGAGTGATAAAAAACTGAGCTTCTCTGTCTGGTGGATCATCAGCACTTACGCGGATGCGAAAATTGTTTGTGGTGATGACAAGCATATGGCATTTACCAAATACGTTTTAGTTTAAAACGTGGTTATGTCTGCTACATGCAATCAAACTTTGTCAATACTCAAAGTGTTTCATACACACCCTTTATTCAAATATAAAACATATTGTAGTAATGAATGGTATCAATTTAAATTGCTGACAAAGAAAATCTAACCGCAAAGCGATCAAAATTTTCGGAATATCGAAAATGTCCATTTTTATCTTTTGTTGCAACATACATTCAATGGCTTCCGCTATTGCTTAAAAATACGTGGCGACATGACCTTCATGGATTGTCGAGACAAACGCAGCGTGCGACGTAGCATCAAAAGATCCGATTTCGGGAATTTTATATTCAAGTTCCTAATGTTTAGTCAAAAATTTGACCGACGGTTTCGTCATTCTGAAATATTACAGAAAAAGAAACAACGACACGTCACTTTGAACACAAAATTGTCATTATAAAGCTTGCCAATAAGCTCACGATTTTTATAGATAGTTCTATATTGTAAAACATATTGTTACTTCTTTGAAAATATATTTCGCATTAGATTTTTGCTTGAAGCAAAACCTGAGCTGTCATCACCAATAACGAACACATTACTTACTAACTGTAATTACAACACACACACAAGCTCGTCATAATGAGGTTTAAATTGTAGTCATACATTTAAGCCAATAGAGGGCGCTATGCTCAACATATTTTCAAAATGGGTCTGTAAAAATTAACCTTTGCATCGAACAGTTTCATTGTCTTGTATTATTGTTGTACAACGGTATAATATGTTTGATGATTTGCATTAGAAATTGAATTGTATCGGTTAAATTCGTAATTCATTGGTCAGTTACAACAATTTTCTTGCGTTGCTCTCCCAGTGAAATGAGCCTTGGAATTCTGGAATTCTTTATTCGACGAAAGAAGAAATTGAGTTTGATTATTTCCGAAAGCAATTATTGAAGCAATTCAAAGTTCCTCAACGTACATTTGTACCCATTTTCAATCTTGTAAGGAAAGGATATTCAACATTTGAAACGCTACTGCTTTGTGTCGACCTTCATTGGCAATTTGCTCATTTGCAATCTTGCATCGACGTTTCAAGCTTGGAAATGAAGACTTTCAGATATTCCAGAATACAACGGAGACCGAGAGTTTTAATTGTTTGTGCAGCAGGTTTTATTTTCCTGATTGCTATAATTGCTTCCTCATCTCATCTGCTCAACAGAAGTGTAAACCGGTTCGTGTTTCTGAATGATGTTCTCAATTATGCGTATTTGTTTGTGGAAATGTTAAACTAAGAATTTCAAACTTCAATAAATCCTATAATTTAGGTTGGAAAAGAATTTTGCAAATCAACAACAGGTGGAAATAAAAAGCTCTCAAAAACACAGAATCCACAAAAGATCTCCGGGATTGCAGAATTCAGTCTCGGACGGTCAAATTTCAACGACCGGAGACCAACCATTAGTTGGTAAACACAATTTCAAATAACAATAGTAGATTTGATCTCTGGAATAATGATTTCAACAAAATGTTTAGAATGTAAATCAAGCTAAGACACATTATAAATAGTTTGCAACGACTGTATTTTATTGAACATTAAGGTACGACTTATATTCGATGGGGAAGAAGAAGTTGTGCGAATAATGTCGGAACACGACTTGTATACGAAGGTAAAGTGGAATTTTTTTACATCTATATTTTTCAAACTTTGTCCTTAATCTAAAGGATATAAAGCATATATGCTGGTGGGTCGCATTACACTTATGTTGGTGGAGGATCTGACTTTCTATGTCTTCACAGCAACGTTACTTACACACAAGGACATTATATTGATGGCGCGAAAGGTTTGGTGCTAGTTAAAGCAAAGACAGAAACAACATATATAGCACACAGAGATATATTTTGTCTTCTTTGATCGTGTATGAAAAGGTATAAGTTACGTTTATGGAGTTGAATATCGCGATACGTCGGCATCAAATTCCCTGTTTGATCTTTCGCTGATAAGAGATGGACGACTTCAGTATCATGGTGTGCCGTGTGCAATATGTCTCACTGCAAGTCCAACACACGTAATAATTTCAACATTTAAAGTACTCTTTCTTTCCATCAATTGATTTATTGTTTAGTTGATGATTCCAAGCCGTGAAAGTTGTCCTGATGGTTGGAGGGTTGAATACACAGGTTATATTATGACTGGAGGTCATAGTGATACGAAGCACTCATCCAAACATATTTGCGTGGATGACACCCCGGAAGCAATTCCAGGTTCACAAGGAAGTCAAGGCGGGGCATTTTTGTATGTTGCTGAAATAGCGTGCAATACTAACGTACCATGTGGTCCTTATGTGAATGGAAGGGAAATAAGATGTGTTGTATGTGCTTGGTATCCGTAATTAATTCTTTATACATGCATGTATGAATTTAATCAAATGTAAATATTCATGTATCAGTAAATTGATTCGCCGTTTGCCAATTGTGAATTTGTGATTGTAGTAAATAAAATTCACGTGTAAATTTTCACCAATAACATGTGTTATCTGCTGTCTCTATCAGACGGATTCGCAATTTGCTACATCCATCTCCCTTCACATCAATTGAACCAGTAGTTTACGACAAGCAATCGTTATCTCCGGACGTGTTGAACGTATGGTTGCCTCATATCGATTGTCGCGCAAACGAGGTAGTCGCCATGGTAATTGGTTGCTAATGGTGGTTTTCGTAACTCATTACATGACTGACCGTAAAGCAGAAGTAACCAATAACCAACTAAATAAAAACCAGCCCAAGAAAGATTTGAGTAATTTAAGGCTTCGTACACTTGGGTTTGCGAGGAATCACACGCCAAATTTTTAAGTGTTATAAATATCTGAAAATTACAACATTTAATTGAACTAGTTCGCTAACTGCGCCCTTCACAAGTAAAGGCTGCTCTTTTACTCCATACGTCCTTAGGTATTCTGAAGGCTAATGAGACTTGTGCTACCAAAAATTGGGCTACGATTAAGTACCATTTTGTTGATGATAAGTATTGTCATACGGGCACACAACAGGACAGTTTTAATACAGGTTCCATGTTACGATAACCACAGAGTTATCAAATCGTTTTTAATCACAATGATGGCAATTGTTTTTATCTGTATTTCGAAAATTTGTACGTAATAGTCGTTAAATTGATCATTCGTTCCTTCCAAGTCGTTAAAATGTGTCCAAACACAACAAAATTTATTGTTATATGCGTCCTCTTATGCTTAATAACTCAAAAAAGCTCATTCGTTCCAATCTCAAGATAAAATCATCCCACTTCAAATGCACCTTAGTAAACGCCAAATTTACCAAAATATGTTTGCTTAAAATACATCTTGTCGCCAGAACCTTCATCCAGAAACTATTTCATGCAGTTTCTTTGACCGGCCGTTGCCTACGCTAAGGGAGTTTGACGGTAAGAATGGGCATATTGAGCTGATTAGGTTTTACCAGACCAGAGTTTACTCAAACTGCGGAACATTGTTCCGTCAGCTATGTTGCGAAAAATTTTATCAACTACCACCAATTGATGAGACTGTGTCTTGTAAAATCTGTGAAAAGCTATGGAGACCCACGTAGGATAACAGGTTTTTGATGCAAAGAAAAAATCGTGTTTACTGAGTAACATTTTTCAAAATTTATTCGATGAAAACCCAAAAGCTCTTTGATTCCCTGTTGAGAGGAGGCAGAGAATCGAGGGGAAGAGAAGACAAATAAAGAACAAAAAGTTCTAGAACATGACGTCACATGTATAACTGGCGACACATTATTAGATCGTCCTATCTACCTTTACATCCATGAATGCCGAAAAAAGGACAAGTTTATTGTTTCAGGAAGAATCTCTTTAAAAATTTAACATTTGGCTTCATTCAAATGATTTAAACGTTGTGGGCCGACGAGAACGAGAAGGGGAGAAACTGGAGTGTAGATTTAAGCCAAGTTTTGTCGGATTCAAAACGAACATATTTTAAAAACTTTCTATGTTAACTTTTATTCCCGTTTTACAGATAGCCAGAATTTTGCTGATAAAAGAGTGAACAGAAGTGATATCGCCAGAGGGAAATTGGGTTGTCATCAAACAAGAGTGACAAAAAAACTGAGCTTCTCTGTCTGGTGGATCATCAGCACTTACGCAGATGCGAAAATTGTTTGTGGTGATGACAAGCATATGGCATTTACTAAATACGTTTTAGTTTAAAACGTGGTTATGTCTGCTACATGCAATCAAACTTTGTCGATACTCAAAGTGTTTCCTATACACCCTTTATTCAAATATAAAACATATTGTAGTAATGAATGGTATCAATTTAAATTGCTGACAAAGAAAATCTAACCGCAAGCGATCAAAATTTTCGGAATATCGAAAATGTCCATTTTTATCTTTTGTTACAACATACATTCAATGGTTTCCGCTATTGCTTGAAAATACGTGGCGACATGACCTTCATGGATTGTCGAGACAAACGCAGCGTGCGACGTAGCATCAAAGGATCCGATTTCGGGAATTTCATATTCAAGTTCCTAATGTTTAGTCAAAAATTTGACCGACGGTTTCGTCATTCTAAAATATTACAGAAATAGAAACAACGACACGTCACTTTGAACACAAAATTGTCATTATAAAGCTTGCCAATAAGCTCACGATTTTTATAGATAGTTCTATATTGTAAAACATATTGTCACTTCTTTGAAAATATATTTCGCATTACATTTTTGCTTGAAGCAACACCCAGCGCTGTCGTTATCCACAACGAAAACATTACTTACTAACTATGATTACAACACACACAAAAACTCGTCATTTGTAGTCATACATTTACGCCAAGAGAGGGCGCTGTGCTCAACATATTTTCAAAATGGGTCTGTAAAAATTAACCTTTGCATTGTCTTGTATTATTATTGTACAACGGTATAATATGTTTGATGATTTGCATAAGAAATTTAATTGTATCGGTTAAAATTCGTAATTCATTGGTCAGTTACAACAATTTTCTTGCGTTGCTCTCCCATTGAAATGAGCCTTGGAATTCTGGAATTCTTTATTCGACGAAAGAAGAAATTGAGTTTGATTATTTCCGAAAGCAATTCAAAGTTCCTCAACGTACATTTGTACCCATGTTCAATGTTGTGAGGAAAGGAAATTCAACATTTAAAAAGTTACTGCTTTGTGTCGAACTTCATTGGTAATTTGCCACTTTGCAGTCTTGCATCGACGTTTCAAGTTTGGAAATGAAGACTTTCAGATATTCCAGAATACAACCGAGACCGAGAGTTTTAATTGTTTGTGCAGCAGGTTTTATTTTCCTGATTGCTATGATTGCTTCCTCGTCTCATCTGCTCAACAGAAGTGTAAACAGGTTCGTGTTTCTGAATAATGTTTTAAATTATGCGTAATTGTTTGTGGCAACGTTAAACCAAGAATTTCAAACTTCATTAAATCGTATAATTTAGGTTGGAAAAGAATTTTGCAAATCAACAACAGGTGGAAATAAAAAGCTCCCAAAAACACAGAATCCACAAAAGATCTCCGGGATTGCAGAATTCAGTCTCAGACGGTCAAATTTCCACGACCGGAGACCAACCATTAGTTGGTAAACTCAAATAACAATAGTAGATTTGATCTCTGGAATAATAATTTCAACAAAGTGATTAGAATGTAAATCAAGCTAAGATACATTATAAATAATTTGCAACCACTCTATTTTATTGAACATTTAGGTACGACTTATATCCGATGGGGAAGAAGAAGTTGTGCAAATAATGTTGGAACACGACTTGTATACGAAGGTAAAGTGGAATTTTTTTTACATCCATATTTTTCAAACTTTGTCCCTAATCTAAAGGTTATGCTGGTGGGTCGTATTACGCTCATGTTGGTGGAGGATCTGACTTCCTATGCCTTCACAGCAACGTTACTTACACACAAGGACATTATATTGATGGCGTGAAAGGTTTGGTGCTAGTTAAAGCAAAGACAGAAACAACATATATAACACACAGAGATATATTTTGTCTTCTTTGATCGTGTATGAAAAGGTATAAGTTACGTTTATGGAGTTGAATATCGCGATACGTCGGCATCAAATTCCCTGTTTGATCTTTCGCTGATTAGAGATGGACAGCTTCAGTATCATGGTGTGCCGTGTGCAATATGTCTCACTGCAAGTCCAACACACGTAATAATTTTAACATTTAAAATACTCTTTCTATACATCAATTGATTCATTGTTTAGTTGATGATTCCAAGTCGTGAAAGTTGTCCTGATGGTTGGAGGGTTGAATACACAGGTTATATTATGACTGGAGGTTTCAGTGATACGAAGCACTCATCCAAACATATTTGTGTGGATGACACCCCGGAAGCAACTCCAGGTTCACAAGGAAGTCAAGGCGGGGCATATTTGTATGTTGCTGAAATAAGGTGCAGTTTTAACGTACCATGTGGTCCTTATGTGCATGGAAGGGAAATAAGATGTGTTGTATGTGCTTGGTATCCGTAATTAATTCTTTATACATGCATGTATGAATTTACTTATATGTAAATATTCATGTATCAGTAAATTGATTCGCCGTTTACCAATTGTGAATTTGTGATTGTAGTAAATAAAATTCACGTGTAAATTTTCACCAATAACATCTGTTATCTGCTGTCTCTATCGAACGGATTCACAATTTGCTACATCCATCTCCCTTCACACCAATAGAACCAGTAGTTTACGACAAGCAATTGTTATCTCCGGACGTGTTGAACGTATAGTTGCCTCATATCGATTGTCGCGCAAACGACGTAGTCGCCATGGTAATTGGTTGCTAATGGTGGTTTTCGTAACCCATTACATGACTGACTGTAAAGCTGAAGTAACCAATAACCAACTAAACAAAAACCAGCCCAAGAAAGATTTGAGTAATTTAAGGCTTCGTAAACTTGGGTTCGCGAGGAACCGCACGCCAAATTTTTTAATGTTATAAATGTCTCAAAAGTACAACATTTAATTGAACTAGTTCGCTAACTGCGCCCCTTCACAAGTAAAGGCTGCTGTGTTACTCCATACGTCCTTAGGTATTCTGAAGGCTAATGAGACTTGTGCTACAAAAAATTGGGCTGCGATTGAATACCATTTTGTTGATGGTCAGTATTGTCATACGGGCACACAACAGGTCAGTTTTACTACAGGTTCCATGTTACAATGACCACAGAGTTTTCAAATCATTTTTCATCACAATGATGGCAAGTAATTTTGTCTGTATTGAGAAAATTTGTACGTAACAGTAGTTAAATTGATCCTTCGTTCCTTCCAAGTCGTTAAAATGTGTCCAAACACAATATAATTTATTATTATGTTCATCCTCTTAACTCAAAAAGCTCATTCGTTCCAATCTCAAGATAAAATCATCCCACTTCAAATGCACCTTAGTAAACGCCAAATTTACCAAAATATGTTTGCTTAGAATAAATCTTGTCGCCAGAACCTACATCGACAAACTATTCATGCAGTTTCTTTGACTGGTCGTTGCCTACGCTAAGGAAGTTTGACGGTAAGTATGGGCATATTGAGCTGATTAGGTTTTACCAGACCAGAGTTTACTCAAACTGCGGAACATTGTTCCGTGACACAGGCTGAGCTATGCTGCGAAAAGTTTCATCAACTAATACCAATTGATGAGACTGTGTCCTGTAAAATCTGTTAAAAGCTATGGAGACCCACGTAGGATAACATGTTTTTGATGCAAAGAAAAAATCGTGGTTACTGAGTAACATTTTTTTTAAATTTATTTGATGAAAACCAAAAAGATCTTTGATTCCCTGTTTGGGGAGGCAGAGAATCGAGGGGAAGAGAAGACAAATAAAGAACAAAAAGTTCTAGAACATGACATCACGTGTATAACTGGCGACACATTATTGGATCGTCCTATCTACCTTAACGTCCATGAATGCCTAAAAAAGGACAAGTTTATTGTTTCAGGAAGAATCTCTTTCAAAAATAAACATTTGGTTTCATTCAAATGATTTAAACGTTGTGGGCCGACGAGAACGAGAAAAGGAGAAAATTGAGTGTAGATTTTGAAAACTTTCTATGTTAACTGTTATTCCAGTTTTACAGATAGCCAAGTCTTGCTGATAAAAGAGTGAACAGAAGTGATACCGCCAGAGGGAAGTTGGCTTTTCATGAAATACGAGTGATAAAAAAACTGAGCTTCTCTGTCTGGTGGATCATCAGCACTGACGCGGATGCGAAAATTGTTTGTGGTGATGACAAGCATATGGCATTTACCAAATACGTTTTGGTTTAAACGTGGTTATGTCTGCTACATGCAATCAAACTTTGTCAATACTCAAAGTGTTTCCCATACACCCTTTATTCAAATATAAAACATATTTTTGTAATGAATGTTATCAATTTAAATTGCTGACAAAGAAAATCTAACCGCAAAGCGATCAAAATTTTCGGAATATCGAAAATGTCCATTTTTATCTTTTGTTACAACATACATTCAATGGCTTCCGCTATTGCTTGAAAATACGTGGCGACATGACCTTCATGGATTGTCGAGAAAAACGCAGCGTGCGACGTAGCATCAAAAGATCCGATTTCGGGAATTTTATATTCAAGTTCCTAATGTTCAGTCAAAAAGTTGACCGAGGTTTCCGTCATTCTAAAATACTACAAAAATAGAAACAACGACACGTCACTTTGGACACAAAATAGTCATTATAAAGCTTGTCAATAAGCTCACGATTTGTATAGATAGTTCTATATTGTAAAACATATTGTTACTTCTTTGAAAATATATTTCGCATTAGATTTTTGCTTGAAGCAACACCTGAGCTGTCATCACCAATAACGAACACATTACTTACTAACTGTGATTACAACACACACACAAGCTTGTCATAATGAGGTTTAAATTGTAGTCGTACATTTACGCCAAGAGAGGGCGCTGTGCTCAACATATTTTCAAAATGGATCTGTAAAAATTAACCTTTGCATCGAACAGTTTCATTGTCTTGTATTATTGTTGTACAACGGTATAATATGTTTGATGATTCGCATGAGAAATTTAATTGTATCGGTTAAATTCGTAATTCATTGGTCAGTAACAGCAATTTTCTTGCGTTGTTCTTCCAGTGAAATGAGACTAGTTCCAACTCTTCATTCGTCAAAGGAAGAAATTGAGTTTAATTGTTTCCGAAAGCAATTATTGAAGGAATTCAAAGTCCCTCAACGTACATTTGTACCCATTTTCAATGTCATGAGGAAAGGAACTTCAACGTTTAAAACCTTCATTGGTATAGTCGACCTTCATTGGTATTTTGCTACTTTGCAATCTTGCATTGTCGTTTCAAATTTGGAAATGAAGACTTTTAGATATTCCAGAATACAACGGAGACCGAGAGTTTTAATGGAAATGTTAAACTAAAAATTTCAAGCTTCATTAATTCCTATAATTTAGGTTGGAAAAGAATTTTGTTTCTGCAAATCAACAACAGGTGGCCATAAAAAGCTCTCAAAAACACAGAATCCACAAAAGATCTCCGGGATTGCAGAATTCAGTCACAGACGGTCTAATTTCAACGACCGGAGACCAACCATTAGTTGGTAAACACAATTTCAAATAACAATAGTAGATTTGATCTCTGGAATAATAATTTTAACAAAATGATTAGAATGTAAATCAAGCTAAGATACTTTATAAATAATTTGCAACCACTCTATTTTATTGAACATTTAGGTACGACTTATATTCGATGGGGAAGAAGAAGTTGTGCAAATAATGTCGGAACACGACTTGTATACGAAGGTAAAGTGAAATTTTTAAACATCTATATTTTTCAAACTTTGTCCCTAATCTAAAGGTTATGCTGGTGGGTCGCATTACACTCATGTTGGTGGAGGATCTGACTTCCTATGCCTTTCCAGCAACGTTACTTACACACAAGGACATTATATTGATGGCACGAAAGGTTTGTTGCTAGTTAAAGAACGTCAGCACAAACATATATACTACATGGCAATATATATATTGTTTTGCTATATCTTATATAAAAAGGTCCAGCATATGTTCATGGAGTTGAATATCGCGATACGTCGGCTTGAAATTCCCTGTTTGATCTTTCGCTGATCAGAAATGGACAGCTTCAATATCATGGTGTGCCGTGTGCAATATGTCTCACTACAAGTCCAACACACGTAATAATTTTTTAGTCAAAAACCTGTTTATTCTAAAAATGTTAAATGTAATGTTTAGTTGATGATACCAAGTCGTGAAAGTTGTCCTGGTGGTTGGAGGATTGAATACACAGGTTATATCATGACTGGAAAGTAAGCGATACGAAGCACTCATCCAAACATATTTGTGTGGATGACACCCCGGAAGCAATTCAAGGTTCACAAGGAATTCAACGAGGGGCATATTTGTATGTTGCTGAAATACTGTGTGGTAATAACGTACCATGTGGTCCTTATGTGAATGGAAGGGAAATAAGATGTGTTGTATGTGCTTGGTATCCGTAATTAATTCTTTATTCATGCATGTATGAATTTACTTGACAATAAGGTCAGGATTTTTATAGATAAAATCGCTGTGGTAAAACATATTGTTATCTTTTTAGAAAATCTGCTTGAAGCAATACCCAGCGCTGTCATTGTTACGCTTCTTAAACCAATGCTTTCCAAGGTCCTCAGGACGCTGCATTAATGGCTAACCACAAGCCTGTTCCAGCACAACGGTTAAACAATTCAATTCAATCTTGTTCATAAAACTATAAAAATTGCACAGACGAATCACAATCTGCCAAAAACGGTCTCCCTCCGATTTCTCTTAGAGTCTCGTGTTAGCCCGGTTTTATCTTTTGTCTCCCCATTCATTGGCCCATCAGTGTCACGTGAGAGGAAGGGAGCTAGCGCTGCTAATATAAAATCAACGTGCGGTGACTGGTGCGTTCACTTTGTAAATAAAAATATAAATCAACACAAAACATTTATATGAACAGGTGGAAGGTGAAATAACAAAAGGTGAAAAAGAACGAGGCGTAAAAGAATACGTGATATAACAAAGCGTGCAACTTGAAAATGAAACGCAAACAAGTGGGTAAGTTCTTTTGCGCTACATCATCACCAAAAAAAAACGTCATTTGTAATCATACATTTATGCCCATAGAGGACGCTATGCTCAACATATTTTTAAATCGTTCAGTAAAAATTAACCTATGCATCAAATGGTTTTATTGTCTTGATTTACTATTACACAACGGTACAAAATGTTTGATGATTCGCATCAGAAAAATTTTAACGACCGGAGACCAAGCATTAGTTGGTAAACAAAGTTTCAAATATTTAGGTACGACTTATATTCGATGGGGAAGAAGAAGTTGTGCGAATAATGTTGGAACACGACTTGTATACGAAGGTAAAGTGGAATTTTTTTTTATTTTCATTTACTTTCAATTTTTTCGTATGTTCAAGGTTATGTTGGTGGTTCTATGTCTTCCCAGCAACGTTACTTACACACAAGGACATTATATTGATGGCTCGAAAGGTTTGATGCTAGTTGAAGCATCGTCTGCACCAACATATATTTCACATAGCAATATATATTGTTTGTTTTACTGTGTTTTTCTGTGATGTTCTTACACGCTTGTTTCTATTGCAACATACTCCAACATATTCCATTGGCGCTGCTTTTACCTCCAAAATGGGAAAGTACGTCGTTGCTATAACATGTTATTGCAAATGTTATGTCACTTAAACTTATGAGATGGCAAATGGCCTCTCTCCTTTTGCAAATGTCTTAAATAGGCAAAACAATTAGTACAAATTGCGAGCAATACGAGTGTAACAGGTATTTTCCTTGTGACTCGTATGGACCTGCTAAATTTGTTGAATTCTGCAGTGGATTTCAAGGAGAATCAAAAATTATCAATGCCTATTTCAGCAGGCCAGCTTTAAGGGGTTAAAGTTTAAAGTTTAAAGTTTATTTTTACCGAAACATGCATCGTCGCACTCGTTTTGTACAAATCCAAAATGTCTCATAATTTTCACAGAATCAGGCGGGAGGCAAATAAACATTGCCAAATGTCTTTAAAACACTAAACAGTCTGATACAGAAAATTGACAAAGTGATTTTTTGCGTTCTATTAAATCACTGGAGGTAATCATTGAAACCAGTTAGTTTAATCAGATGTATTTCTTGCAGGACAACAAACCCGATAAACCATAGTATCATAGTAGAGGTCAAGAACGCAAAGCAAACGAAGCTAAACACTTTGCAAAGTGATCCATTCACAGCTTGATACAATCATTAGCGACTCGAAGATACCACAATGTGGAAGTATTTTCACAGGAATATTTTCCTGGCAAGACAGCTACCAAGTCAGCAAACTTTCCTACTTTTCTCATGTAACCTTCATGGGCTGCAATTACCACAGTGTGCTACTAAAATGTGTTCGTGCAATGTACAACTATGTTTTATCTGCTATACTGTCTCTAAATTTGTACTGCAAAGGGGGCAACAAACTGTAGTAAATTACAGACTGAACTATTAGCGCCCTTTGTATGTATTCTGGCTAAAAAAACACTTCCTTGTTTGGTAAATTTTGAATCAATTCTTCGGTGCAGTTAGGGTTAAGTTTCTCTTAATCGTATCAGATGAAATGCGTCAGTCTTATGTTTGTTCATGTTTTTTGAGATTTGTGTAATCCAGTTCATACGAAATTACAGCCTCGTCAATTTGTTTGTGTCACTGCGATTGGATTGATGAGGTTATTTAGCGTTTGTTGTGCAATATGTTTGAACTCATTATGCATGTGTTGCTGTTTTGCGCAAGTAAACACTAACTGACGAATATAGGACAAATCATTCCCCTGTGTTAGATCATATAACATATGGTTCCGTTCAAAGCGAAGAATGCAGTAGCCTCATGTATGGAGTTAAATGTTTTCCGGTAAGTGCATTTTTTTGTCGTCTCTTCCACTCACGTGTATGTGTTTTTTTTATGACCACACCGGGATTTACCTGGGCACGAATCCCGATCAGGTTTTCTCCTCAATCGCCAGCCCCGTGTGTATGCTATTGGAAAATGTAGAAACTTAAGACAGCACAACAGCGTCCACGTCTGTTGCCTGAACAGTGACAATAGAAAACAAACAAACAAAGGCGTTTAGTCACTTTGTGAACCTTATGATCAACATTAGGTTATATTACATTAGTGAGTCAATACAGGTTAATTTTTTATGTTTTTCGGAATTTTGTCCACACCGGAATCCGAACCCAGGTTATCCCGGCTACGAATCGCGATGGGTCGGGGTTCTTGAATAATCTTACCATTAATTCATCCCTGGAACAGGTGAACAGCGCCAACCCCCGGGTAATTGATTTTCAATCATTGAACCCATCATAGAGCATTTAAGATGTTCTGCAGAGGTAAACTCGAATCGAAGCCCAGGTATCGCCGAACAATTACAGCGTGTTCAAATTCGCTTCGCCCAATCGCTCCTTTCTTTTCATGCGTAAGAGGAGCGCTGGCGCACTCAATTGCTCCCGTGTTTAATCCATTCGATGAAGGTGTGTTGAATTTACTTCGTTTTCAAACAAATGCAAGCGGTTTTAAGTGTGCGGGTTTGTTTAAGTTTGTCACCATTCATTTTTGGCCCTATAGCTTGCACAAATTGTTTCGCACTTAGTTTTGTACCCAATTGTTGACGACGATTGTGCTGTAGTCGCCACAAATTGGATGTCTTGCTTGACTGCTCACATACAAGATCATTGTAGGACCTATTATGTGAAAACAGGGGTCCTTTCCACGACTCACCATTGGAAACATTGTTGACTCTATTGATTATTAATGCTTTCCAATCGGTGACGTGGTGGTCGTATGATCGTGACCAAGGAAATCCAGGTGCAAGGTACGACGCGGAAGTTGGTCTTGAATGTGGCCTGTTTAATCGGCCAAAAGTTATGCAGTCAAGTGAATCCCTAATTTCGACAGAGCTGGTTTACGTGAAAAGGAGGTAGGTTCGGAGATGGAAAAATAAATAACTACTAGTTTTTCATTGCGGCATTTCAGTAGTGAGCTGACAGGGTTGCAAAATATGCCGAAAATTTGTTGTGATTATTGTATGATGTCGTTGTGTTACTTTTTGACACCAACACTGGTTACAGCTGTAATTTTGATTGACATAAGAATCCATTAGCGGTACAATTCGCATTTTGTGTTTATTGTTACAACTTATATACAGTTTATAGCAGTGGTGGGATTTAAATATTGAAGAACTTTGCTGGAAGTCAAGCATAGATGATTTGCATGTTTATTATATATGACATTTTCAGGTTTCACAGGCATTGCACCCATGCTAAGTGGAAGAGCTTTTTTTTAGACGGGTTTAAATCGACATCGAAAAAATCATGAGTTTATTATATTATCCTGGACACGTAGGGCCACGTGATCTGTCGACTAAAGTTGAAAATTTTACATAACGGCAAATCGCTTTCTGGCAAAAAAAACTCTAGTTTTGGACACCCAGGTTTATGTGATATGTCCAAAAAATTTTATTTAACTTTTCATGTTATTAGTTACAGAAGCTTTATTTTGTGAAGTGATCTCATGTTCCGAAGCGTACTGCCAGCGCTTCCAAGTGCGCCTTGTGGTAAGTAACTGTATGCAAATGCAGTATTAAGCATTATCCACCCTACTTTACAAATATTCGGGCGCAGCATATGTTGATGTATAATGACTTCCTTCTTAATAACTACACGAAATGAAAATTTTTAAACTAGTCTGGTCGTATTTAAGCGGTTACAATAACAAGGAAGAAAGAAGTAAACAAGGAATACGTGCACGTGATTGACCAAAATAAAATCAAAAAAGTGTTTGGAAGAAACGACGTTCGTAACTCCCCTGTTGCAATCTACTCAATTGCAGGATGCTTAAGAAAGGGAAAGTCCTTTTTTATGAACTTGGTATCAAGATACTTGGACTTTCTTGTGAAAAACCAGGTTAGCTCATATGACAATATATTTTATCAAACAGGACATCACCGTCAAATGCATTTAAAGAAAGTTTGTGCATTATAATTCCGAATATTTTTGATACGTTTTTTGTTTAATTTACCTCAGTTTCTTTTAAACTTGAATCTCTGATACAGGAAGACGAGTGGAAAAACGCCCCAAATGCCGAGTTAAACAAGTATTTTGAATGGCGTCCGGGTACTGCGTCTCACACTGAAGGAATATTGGTTTGGAGTGAACCGTTTTGGCTAAAAAGTAACGAAAACCAAAAGGTTTGCAGCTGAATGGAATTTATTTTAATAATCTGTCTTTCTGGCACAATTAAACCGACGTTTTACCAGCTATCCAGCTAGGCTTCCTCACGGTAATAAATAAGTTGAATAGAATATGTTAGAAACGATTTTTAATCTGTAATATGTAGTTTCATCTTGTGGGCCCCTTAGGCTAAAGTCCCTTCTTTAGTGTTGTAATTACCAACAGCATAAACAACAACAGCATTACACAATCACGTAAAACAATATACTAGGGTATTATGTATGTTTTTGGATCTACAGATAGCTGTGTTTCTCATGGATACACAAGGAGTTTTTGACAGGAAAAATTCGGAGTTTTCCGATTCTTTTGTGTTCTGTTTAAGTACGTTTTTAAGCTCATGTCAGATTTACAATGTAATGAGCATGATAGATTCATCACATTTGAATAAACTGAAGGTCGGTTTTTACATATCTAGATAATATCATTAACTAACTTTTTAATCTAATATTTGTGTCACGACGTTTTCAGATTGTGGAAGTCTTGTGTTTGGTGCAAACCTTTTGGAAAGTTACCATGTAAGATGGTTGCTTTTAAAGTAATATTGTGCGACGAATCTTGCCTTCAACGCACCAAAAACATTAATAATGTATTGGTGCAAATCGCAAATCGGACGTTGCTCTTTCTTGTGAGGGACTGGTCAACCCCTTTGCTTCCGCACCTGGAAATAAAATAGGATACAGAAACAAAACCAACACTAAAGCTAGTATAAAAGGTATGTTATATATATTCTTATGCATTTTTGTTCCAAATGTTTCACCAAATGCACAAGCTGAAAAACGAAGCACCATATTTTATTTGCTGTATCCCAATATGTCTGTTACAACTTATCTATTTCTGTCTTTCTGTCACAATTCTCTCTACATGGCAGTTCTCTACATCAATTCCGGTTTGGACGTTTGTTTTGGTTTGAAAAATGTTTTGATATATTTTTAAACACAGATATTGACTCAATGTTTTTGGATGCAACTGATAATATTCTAAAAAAAATGTTTGAGGAAATCGAAGTAAAGAAGCTTAATGATTTGACGCTCAAAGGAGAGGATATTATCAATATGGCAATAGCAATTTCGGAAACAGTTGAAAAAAACGTATTTGGTCCGAATGGAATCTTACACGTCTTTTGTCTGCCGTTGTTGAAGATATTCATTTAAATTTACGACTATATTTAGGCATTATCAACCACAATTGTTGCAAATCTTATGAAGAGCAGTGAAGATGATTTCTACAAGGAAAGGAAGGTCTGTCCTAGGCATGCGTTTACCCTTTCAATCGTAACTTTCAACAATGCTTCTTTTTAGGTTGCCTCAACTGAAAACAAATACATGTCCGATAAAGTTTTGAAGGATACTTATTCAAAAATTGTTAATAAAGTGATGAAATTGTTTGATACCCGGTTAAAGCCTGAGTAACAACACTTTGTTTCACAAAGTCGACTTGATTTGGAAAAGAGTCTGGAAAAAAGAATATTTATTGCAGAAAATCTAAACAACATTTCAAGGGTATATTGGCTGTAAATATTTTAAAGTTGTTGTGTGTAGTATTGTGCTGCATTTATATTTTACAGTGCTTAGTATATTAGTCGGGACGTTATTTTATCTTTGTGATTGCAGGAAAAATAATTTTTTGTGTCAACTAAAAACTTTGGCACTAGGATGATTAGATAATATCTGGTTCATTCGACTTTTGTTCAAACAAAATAAATCAATTTTTGTTATCTTTTTATGCACAGGCAGGTGTGTGGGAGCTATACCGCTTGTTGATGGAAGACTGTTTCGATGCATGCCTTGATGAGTTTAAGGTTTGTGTGTGCAGACAGAACAGTACATAACAAATAGCTTAACTCAAAACGAATGACTTTAGAGAATATACGGAAGACACGTGAATCAATGTCGCTTCTTGTCTGCTGATAGAATAAAGAAAGAGTTTGGTGAAATGAAAAACAACGCAATTAAACTGTTCAAGGACACTGCAGGCGACAAAGTGGTTGACAAAACTTTTGAAGCAGAACTGCTGGTTGAACTGGAAAAGAAACTTGACCTATTATTAAGGGTATTTTTGGAGGATAATGAACTACAACAGGTAAAACCAAACAAACTTTTTACACACACACACACACACACACTGTGCGAGAGAATGTGAGGCAGCATTTACGAATATTTTATGCCACGTCAAATGCAAGAAACTGTGTATATTGTAGGTAAATACTGCTATCGCTGTTTTGAAGGAATCTGAAAATGTGCTTCAAAATTTTCAAGAAAAGGCAAGAAAAATTTGTACATGAAAAGCTAAAGGCCTGCTGCATTTTTTTCTTTTCGCTTACATAGGTCAAAAATAAAGGCATACTTGAGAAAAACGTCCTGAGTATAAAAAAACAAACGATGGACAATTTTGTTGTTGATCATATGGGGAACCTGCCAGCAACGTGGCAGGATCATTTCAAACGAAAACTTGATTCTTCGATGGACAACATCGTTAAACACTACTTTGACCAGTTTTCAACCTCCAGTGATCAAAATGACGTTGAATATAAACTGAAAGAAGACGTGTGGCATTACATTACTGTGTTCATTTTTGCAAAAATATAAGTACTTACATGCATTTTTCTAGACAAAGAATCGTGTTGAATTGGAAAAGGCAATACAAAGCATTCATTCTTTGTGCAAGAAAAATATTGCTGGCACAACATCGGTAGGTAAATAAAATAAATCATTTCTGTTCATTTGCCAAACAGATTATTGAAGTATAATTTTTAAGATGTTTCGAGTTGAATCCTTGTTTTCCATTTCCGAGAAAAGTTTAAATAAATGGAGAAGTTCGGCAAATACCGAGGAAATACTTTCTCTTTGTCCGAAGGAAACAGTTAAAAAGTGGATAGAAACACAGAAAAAATACAATAAATTGTACTTGGTGAGAATTGGCATACTAGGTAAATTATTTGTAATTTAATAATTAGATGCTTGTCTATTTATGCCAGAATTATCAACGAAAAAGATCATCAGTTCTATTACAACTCCTTTTGAAAAAATGAAATAAAGAAATGCAATGGGTGGGAAATATGTTCGTATTTACTTTTTGACTGCTTTCTATTTCCACAAAATTATCTTTTGTTGTCCAAACTTGCGTAAAATAAACATTAATCAAAATTCCTATTCTTTATTAGATGCTTTCTGGAACAAAAATGAGCGGTACCCAGATGGGAATATTTTATGACAAAGTGGAAAACATAGGCAAGGCTTTCACAGCAAACTTGCCAGCAGATATTAGGGAGGAAAAACTTGCAGCTTTAAAATTGGAATATAGAATCTCATTTAGTGAAATGGAAAAACGTGAATTTGTTTCACAAAACAATGTATGTCCAAACCCTTCAAGACGTCCACGTTTTCTTCAGGAATGTTTAATTATGGTTTAAATCTTGGGTTGTCGAAGTGGATGTGCAGAAAATGCGCTTCGCCACAAAACCGGAAGAATGGTTGCTCACGCGAGTAATGGGTTCATGTAAACCTAGATTTACCAATTTAAAAGCTATTGCCTGAAGGTTTAACTGTACATCTTGACATACAATATTTTTGACATTGGTAGTTTGACTATTGATTTGCTAATTGGCATTGAATTGTGTTGCAGCGTTTTGTATAAAAAGGTGTACATAATTTTGCCGTTTATGATTTGCGACCATTTTGCTTTTAATTCGCTTTACAATTTTTGCGTTGTAGCTGTCATAACATGTGCGTGTATAAAGTAAGCAATAAATACAGACCCTTATCCACAAGTGCTTCAATAAAATTAATATAGCTGGCGCTAATTTTAACATTTCACTCGCCGAGCAAGATATGCTTTTAGGCCTTAAAAAGGGAACTGAGCTCACTAGAGGCGCTCAAACGGTTTCGCCAGCAAATCGGTCAGAAGGAAGTTGTGGCGACTGTGCCAAGATGTCGTAGGTAAAAATATATATTATGTGATCGGCAAGATGCAGTTCATAGGGAAAGTTGACGTTAACTTGGTTAAGATTTAGGTGTTTTTTTTTGTTCGTTATTGATGAAATTGGTTTTGTGTTGCTTTCTATGGGATGTGTGAAATGCATTTCGTACTGGATTATCAACACAAACAGATTTATAAAGGTCTCTCGCTGCTTTTTTTGACTTTTTTATTCATTTAACTGTGTCAGGAAAATAATAATTATCATTTCTGCATTTTTTGTTGACAACATGGAGAATCATATCGTACTTTTATGATCCCTGCAAAGCGCTGAAACGCACAAGAACAAAACGGTACAGGAGTTTTCATATTTGGCTGCTATAACGACTGCTAAACGTAAGTCTCCACCATCTTGGTAGGAATTTAGTTAGTAAAGAAGGTCTGCGCATTGTCGCGACGTGGAGGATATAACTTGACAAAATGGTTGAGCAACAACAAAGGTGTTTCGTGCGATAACGCAAACGCCAACAATCGCAAGCGAATGCCACGGGAACGAACAAAATAGATTTTGTTGAGGTTTCAAGAAATCAAATTTGAGTAAATGTTTAATATTTGTCCGACTGAGAAAATTGATTCAATCGCGTACCTGCAGTTGACTGGTGGCATACTTGTACATGTGGTACTTTTCACACAAACATTAACATACAAATACACTATGAATTTATTAATATCGCGAAGTAGTACTTTTTACAAAGCGATAGTGTTTCATGCTTGTTTCTTGCTTTTCCAAATCTTTTATGTGCCCGACACCAAGGAAAAAACGTTAGAGGAAATTCAAGCGCATTTTATGTGAAGGGTTTTTAACAAAAATGCGACGGACTTTAGTACTTGTTTGCTGAAAAAATCTTGCCAACAAAACGATTGTTTCACATTAACTGGTGTACTGTTTATCGTCAGTGATGCCATAATATTGATTGCACGATAATAGATACCAAATAAAACATTGCAGTGTTTTAAGGTTCTTGCAGGATAGCTGCCCTTCACGTAAACAGACAAGAATCGGTAACCTCTATGGAAGGTAATTCTAGTTCGGTTACTTTTTCCATGTTATCCATTTTTACAATACCTATCGCAAACAACTACAGAATGATTATCGTATACGGTTAAACAACGTCAAGTGATGCGACGCGACTTTAACGTGAGCCAATACAGGTAAAAATTCTCTATTTTTTTAAATTTTCGACCACACCGAGATTCGAATCCAGAATATCTCGGCTACGAATCTAGATGGGTCGGGGCTTCTTAAATGATGTTGCCAATTGCTCATATTTTTTTTTTACCACACCGATGTTTGAACCCAGGATATCCTCGCCACGAATCCCGATCAGGTTTTCTTCTTGGTATATGGGTCGGACACATGGCCAATGCTACCAATCAACCGCCCCCAATTGCTCATCGACCATCAACTCATAACTAAAACAGCTCAACAGCGCCCACGTCCGGATGATTGATTTTGTGTTATCATTCGCTAAACGTGTTATGGAGCATCTAAGATGTTCTGCACACGTAAATTTGTACGTGAAGAACGAATTCGAATTCGCTTCGCCCAATCGCTCCCCCTTTTCATGTGCAAGAGGAGCACTGCCGCACTCAATTGTTCTCGCGTTTAACCGGTTCAAATGAGGTGTATTGAATTCGAATCACTTCCAAACCACTTCGCTTTTAAACAAATGCAACCGGTTTTTAGGTTGTTAACTTTGTCACATTGCACCAGATAAATGATAAACATTGAAATACAAGAAGTGCTTGAAATTGCTTTTATAGTTGATTTTTAGGCCCTATAGCTTGTACAAGTTTTTCTTAGCACTTCCATGTTGGTTTGTTTTCCGCGGGTTGCGCTTAGCTTTGTTCCCAATGGTTGACGGCGACTGTGCTGTAGTCACCACAAATTGAATGTCTTGCTTGACTGCTCACATACAAGATCATTGTAGGACCTATTATGTAGAAACAGTGGACCTTTCCATGGCTCACTATTGAAAACATATTGGTTACATAGCTTTAATGCCAATCGTTGACGTGTTGGTCGTATAGGATCTTGACCGAGGAAATCCAGCTGCAAGGTACGAAGCGGAATGTGATCTTGAATGTGGTTTTGTTCAGTCGCCCATGTCATGCAGTCAAGCGTATGCTTAATTTCGACAGAGCTGGTTTGCGCGAAAGGGAAGTAGGTTTGGGGATGGAAAAAGAAATTCCAACTAGTTTTTCATTGCGGCATTTCAGTAGTTAGCTGAAAGGGTTGCAAAATATATTGCAAATTTGTTGTAGTTATTGTATGATGTCGTTGTGCTACTTTTTGCCACCAATACTGGTTACAGCTGTAATTTTGATTGACAAAAGAATCCATTAGCGGTACAATTCGCGTTTTGTGTTTATTGTTACAACTTATATACAGTTTATAGCAGTGGTGGGATTTAAATATTGAAGAACTTTGCTGGAGGTCAAGCATAGATGATTTGCATGTTTATTATAAATGACATTTTCAGGTTTCACTGACATTGCATCCATGCTAAGTGGAAGCGCTTTTTTAGACGGGTTTAAATCGACATCGAAAAAATCATCAGTTCATTATATTATCCTGGACATGTAGGGCCACTGTGCTCTGTCGACTAAAGTTGAAAATTTTACATAACGGCAAATCGCTTTCTGGCAAAAAAAACTCTAGCTTGGGATACCCATGTTTATGTGATATGTCCAAAACTTTTATTTGACCCTTCATGTTGTTAGTTACAGGAGCTTTATTTTGTGAAGTGATCTCATGTTCCGAAGCGTACAGCAAGCGCTTCCAAGTGCGCCATGTGGTAAGTAACTGTATGCGAATGTAATATTAAACATTATCTTCCCTAGCATATGTTGATGTATAATGACTTTCTTCTTAATAACTACACTTAATAAAATTTTTAAACTAGTCTGGTCGTATTTAAGCGGTTACAATAACAAAGAAGAAAGAAGTAAACAAGGAATATGTGCACGTGATTGACCAAAATAAAATCGAAAAAGTGTTTGGAAGAAACGATGTTCGAAACTTCACTGTTGCAATCTACTCAATTGCAGGATGCTTAAGAAAGGGAAAGTCCTTTTTTATGAACTTGGTATCAAGATACTTGGACTTTCTTGTGAAAAGCCTGGTTAGTTCATTAACAATATATTTTATCAAACAGGACATCACCGTCAAATGCATTTAAAGAAAGTTTGTGCATTATAATTCCGAAAATGTTTTGTACATTTCTTTTGTTAAATTTGCCTCAGTTTCCTTTAAACTTGAACCTCTGATACAGGAAGACGAGTGGACAAAGGAGAAAAATTCCGAACTAAACAAGAATTTTGAATGGCGCCCGGGAACTGAGTCTCACACTGAAGGAATATTGGTTTGGAGTGAACCGTTTTGGCTAAAAAGTAACGAAAACCAAAAGGGTTGCATCTGAATGGAATTTAATTTAATAATCTGTTCTTCTGGCACAATTAAACGTAACTTTTATTGATCGACGTTTTACTTGCTATTCAGCCATGGGCTTCCTCAGGATAATAAATAATTCAAACAGAATATATTCATAAACGATTTTCAATCTATAATGTGTAGTTTCACCTTGTGGGTCTGTTCCTTGTTTAGTGTTGTAGTTACCATAAACAACAACAGCATTACACAATCACGTGAAAAAAATATACTGCGGTAATATGTATGTTTTTGCATCTACAGATAGCTGTGTTTCTAATGGATACAGAAGGTGTTTTTGACGGGAAAAATTCGGAGTTTTCCGATTCTGTTGTGTTCTGTTTAAGTACGTTTTCAAGCTCATGCCAGATTTACAATGTATTGGACATAGTAGATTCATTATATTTGAATAAACTAAAGGTCGTTTTTTACATATATAGATAATATTCTTAACTAACTTTTACTTTTTAATCTAATATTTGTATTCAGACGTTTTCAGATTGTGGAAGTCATGTGTTTGGTGCAAACCTGTGTGAAAGTTACCAGGTAGGATGGTTGCTTTTACAGAAATATTGTGCAACGAATCTTGCCTACAACGCACCAAAAACATTAACAATGCATTGTTAAAATTGGTAAACGTTGCTCTTTCTTGTGAGGGATTGGTCAACCGCAGATGAACTCGGTTTTGAAGGTGGTAAACTCCATCTAAAGGAAGAAATGCAACAACATGAAGAAAAGTCTGCAGAGTACCAATCGTTGTGCAGAAATATCAAAACATCTTTCAAAGAAGTAAATTGCGCTTTGCTTCCGCACCCTGGAAATAAAATAACATGGAGAAAAAAAAACAACACTAAAGCTTGTACAAAAGGTATGTTTTGTTATTTTTATGCATTTTTATCACAACCAAATACACAAGCTGAAAAACAAAGCACTGTATTTTATTTGCTGTATATTTGTTACAACTTATCTATTTCTGTCTTTGTGTAACACTTATCTAGAAATGGCAGTTACCTCACATCAATTACAGTTTTGGTTTGAAAACTATTTTTAAAATATTTTTAAACACAGATATTGACCTAATGTTTTTGGAAGCAACTGATAATATACTAAAAAAAATGTTTGTGGAAATCCAAGTAAAGAAGCTTAATGACACGACGCTCAAAGGAGAGGATATTATCAATATGGCAATAGCAATTTCTGAAAAAATTGAAAAAAAACTATTGGATCCAAAGGGAATCTTTCAGGTTTTTTGTGTGTTATTATTAAAAACTATTTCTTTCACTTTTAAGACTATATTCAGGCATTATCAACCACAATTATTGTAAATCTTGTGAAGAGCAGCGAAGATGATTTCTACACAGAAATACAGGTCTGTCCTTGGCGATTAATCATAACTGCTTCAAACTTCTAGTATGTTTGTTTTTCAGGTCGCCTCAGCTGAAAACAAATACATGTCCAAAGAAGTTTTGGAAAATACTCATTCAAAAATTGTTAATAAAGTGATGAGATTGTTTAACACCACACTAAAGCCTGAATTGCAGCACTTTGTTTCACAAAGTCGACTTGATTTGGAAAAGAGTCTGGAAGAAAGAATATTTATTGCAGAAAATCTAAACAATATTTCAAGGGTATATTGGCTGTATATATTTTAAGGTTGTTGGCAATGCAGTATTGTGCTGCATTTATATTTATAAAAATAATTGTTTTGTCAACTAAACACTTTAGGTTCATTCGCTTTTTGTTCAAACAAAACGAAACATTTTTTGTTCTCCTTTTATGCACAGGAAGGTGTGTGGGAGCTGTACCGCTTGTTGATGGAAGACTGCTTCGATGCATGCCTTGATGAGTTTAAGGTTTGTGTGCAGACAGAACAGTATACGTTACAAATAGCTTAACGCAAAACGAATGACTTTAGAGAATATACGGAAGACACGTGAACCAATGTTGCTTTTTGTCTGCTGATAGAATAAAGGAAGAGTTTGGTGAAATAAAAAACAACGCAATAAAACTGTTCAAGGACAAAGAGGTTGACAAAACTTTTGAAACAGAACTACTGATTGAACTGGAAAAGAAGCTTGACCTATTATTAAGGGTATTTTTGGAGGATAATGAACTACAACAGGTAAAACCAAACAAAGTTTTTTACACACACACACACACACACACACACACACACACACACACACACACACACACACACACACACACACACACACACACACACACACACACACACACACACACACACACACACACACACACACACACACACACACACACACACACACACACACACACACACACACTGGGCGAGAGAATGTGAGGCAGCATTTACGAATATTTTATGCCACGTCAAATGCAAGAAACTGTGTATATTGTAGGTAAATACTGCTATCGCTGTTTTGAAGGATACTGAAAATGTGCTTCAAAATTTTCAAGAAAAGGTAAGAAAATTTGTACATGAAAAGCCAAAGCAAAATATTGCTGATACAACATCGGTAAGTAAACACAAAATAAATTATTTCTGTTCATTTGCCAAACAGATTATTGCAGTATAATTTTTAAGATGTTTCGAGTTGAAGCCATGTTTTCCATTTCCGGAAAAAGTTTAAATAAATGGAGAAGTTCGCCAAATACCGAGGAAATACTTTCTCTTTGTCCAAAGGAAACAGTTGAAAAGTGGATAGAAACACAGCAAAAATACAATGAATTGTACTTGGTGAGAATTAGGTACTGGGAAAATTATTTGTAATTTAATAATTATACGCTTATCTATTTATGCCAGAATTTTCAACGAAAAAGATCATCAGTTCTATTACAACTCCTTTTGAAAAAATGGAATGAAGAAATGCAATGGGTGGGAAATATGTTCGTATTTACTTTTCGACTCCTTGTAAATTCCACAACAATACCTCTTGTTGGCCAAACTTTTGTAAATGTAATATTATTTAAAACTCCTATTCTTTATTAGATGCTTTCTGGAACAAAAATGACCGGTACCCAGATCGGAATATGTTATGACAAAGTGGAAAACACAGGCAAGGCTTTCGCAGAAAATTTACCAGCTAATATTAGGGAGGAACAACATGAAGCACTAAATTCGGAATTAAAATCTAATTTAGCAAAATGGGAAAACGTGAATTTGTTTCACAAAACAATCTATGTCCAAACCCTTCAAGACGCCCACGTTTTCTTCAGGAATGTTCAATTATGGTTTAAATCTTGGTTTGTCGAAGCGGATGTGCAGAAAATGCGCTTCGTCACAAAACCGAAAGAATGGTCGCTCCAGGGAGTAATGGGTTCATGCAAACCTAGATTTACCAATTTAAAAACTATAGCCTAAAGGTTTAACTGTACATTTTGATATACATTAGTTTTAACATCGGTAGTTTGACTAATTGATTTGCTATTTGGCATTGAATTGTGTTGCAGCGTTTTGTATAATATATTGTACATAATTTTGTCGTTTATGATTTGCGACCATTTTGCTTTTAATTCTCTTTACATTTGATGTGTTTGCATTGTAGCTGTCATAACATGTGCATGTATAAAGTAAGCAATAAATGCAGATCCTAAACCACAAGTGCTTTAATAAAATTAATATACTGGCGCTAACTTTAACATTTCAATCGCCGAGCAAGATATGCTTTCAGGCCTTAAAAAAGGAACTGAGCTCACTAGAGGTGCAGAAGGAAGTTGTGGCGACTGTGCCCAGATGTCGTAGGTAAAAATATATATTATGTGATCGACAAGATGCAGTTCATAGGGAAAGATGACGTTAACTTGGTTAAGATTTAGGTGTTTTTTTGTGCTTTACTTATGAAATTGGTTTTGTGTCCCGATCAGGTTTTCTTCTTGGTATATGGGACAGACACATGGCCAATGCTGCCAATTGCTCATCGACCATTAACTCATAACTAGAACAGCTCAACAGCGCCCACGTCCGAGTGATTGATTTTGTGTTTTAATTCGCTGAACGTGTTATGGAGCATCTAAGAAGTTCTGCACACGTAAGTTTGTACGTGAAGAACGAATTCGAATTCGCTTCGCCCAATCGCTCCTCCCTTTTCATGTACAAGAGGAGCACTGGCGCACTCAATTGTTCTCGCATTTAACCTGTTCAAATGAGGTGTATTGAATTCGAATCGCTTTCAAACCACTTCGCTTTTAAACAAATGCAACCGGTTTTTAGTTTGTTAACTTTGTCACATTGCATCAATAAATGAAAAACACTGAAAGACAATAAGTGCTTGAAATTGCTTTTATAGTTGTTTTTTAGGCCCTATGGCTTGTACAAGTTTTTCTTAGCACTTCCATGATGGTTTGTTTTCCGCGGGTTGCGCTTAGTTTTGTTCCCTATGGTTGACGGCGACTGTGCTGTAGTCACCACAAATTGGATGTCTTGCTTGACTGCTCGCATACAAGATCATTGTAGGACCTATTATGTGGAAACAGTGGACCCTCTATGACTCACTATTGAAAACATATTGGTTACATAGCTTAATGCCAATCGTTGACGTGTTGGTCGTATAGGATCTTGACCGAGGAAATCCAGCTGCAAGGTACAAAGCGGAATGTGATCTTGAATGTGGTTTTGTTCAGTCGCCCATGTCATGCAGTCAAGCGTATCCTTAATTTCGACAGAGCTGGTTTGCGCGAAAGGGAAGTAGGTTTGGGGACGGAAAAAGAAATTCCAACTAGTTTTTTATTGCTGTATTTCAGTAGTGAGCTGACAGGGTTGCAAAATATACTGCAAATTTGTTTTGATTATTGTATGATGTCGTTGTGCTACTTTTTGCCACCAACACTGGTTACAGCTGTAATTTTGATTGACATAAGACTCAATTAGCGGTACAATTCGCGTTTTGTGTTTATTGTTACAACTTATATACAGTTTATAGCAGTGGTGGGATTTAAATATTGAAGAACTTTGCTGGAGGTCAAGCATAGATGATTTGCATGTTTATTATAAATGACATTTTCAGGTTTCACTGGCATTGCATCCATGCTAAGTGGAAGCGCTTTTTTGACGGGTTTAAATCGACATCGAAAAAATCATGAGTTTATTATATTATCCTGGACACGTAGGGCCACGTGATCTGTCGACTGAAGTTGAAAATTTTACATAACGGCAAATCGCTTGCTAGCAAAAAAAACTCTAGTTTGGGACACCCATGTTTATGTGATATGTCCAAAACTTTTATTTAAACACTTCATGTTATTAGTTACAGAAGCTTACATGAAAACGAAATAGGCGTTGGAACAGAAATATAATCACCACCCAGTTTTTCATTTCGGTGTTTCAGTGAATAACTGACAGGGTTGCAACATATACGGCAAATTTGTTATGTTTGGTGTATGTTGTCGCTTTGCTACTTTTTACAGTGCGTTGCAGATAAAGTTGTGTGCAGTCCACATTAATACTTAAGCGCAAAAATAAAAAATGCTGTTAACTGCGCAAACACCTGCCAAACACTGCTGCAGGTATATTACGTGGCCGATAAAATCAAGAATAAAAAAAGGCATACATTGTGGGTTTATCTGTCGATTCTTAAAAAGTGTTATTCAACTATCAGCATTTCGTGTATACCACGTAGCTTATAGGCAGCATACTGTATAACCTTAATCCAAACAAGTATGCATAACATAAAATGTTTGTAGAACATGCTAGACTGCTATTTTACTGTAGATTGTATTTTTAGTCGACAAACTGGTAGAAGAAGATTCCTAATCTTTTGTATATTATTTCGTCGGCAGCTAATAATTGTGTGTGTGTTTTTTTGTGGTGGACTTTATCTGAACAAAATGTCTGGGTGCAGCAATACTACTAATTCAGAAAACGTGTTTAAATCAAAAAATCAAGGTAAGGGTGGTGGTTTTGTATGATAAACACTCCGCATTAAATGTTAAAGCATAAAAATGCAGCGTATTAGTTCAAAAAAGCGTAATTTGTTCGAGATCTTGATGCCACGAAACTTAATTCAGAAACTGTTGATGGCATAAGTTCTTGCCGGAACGTTTTTTCAAACATGACAATGTTAACAACAAAATGGTCCAGTCATTTTATTCCTAAAATTATGAGGAAACCTGTGAGTAGAGTTCCTAATTCAAAAAGTTTTTGGCATTGATAGCAATTCAGATCACCAAGATGAAAGAAATAGATGGCGAAATTGTGCCAGTGATTGACGAGAAAGCAATCGAGAAAGTTTTCGGACGGGATGATGTCTACAAATGCCCTGTAGCAATCTACTCCATTGCAGGAAGTTTAAGGAATGGAAAGTCTTTCTTTCTTAACTTGGTCACCAGATATTTGAAAAATAACAAGTTTGATGAGGTATTTCCGTTTATAAGTTCAACACTTAAAAATATCTATTTGCAACGGATTGAGTTTTATTCCAGACCGGATGTAAAACAAAAATAAATGCTTCGGGAAAACCAGAGTGGAGAGAATATTCCGAGGCAGTGATTAACGAAAGTTTTGAATGGCGTGGTGGCACCAAAAGGCATACAGAGGGTATATTGGTGTGGAGTGAACCTTTCTGGTTAAGCAGCGACAGATACGAAAAGGTAGTGTACGCTGATAACAAATTTATAAAGAAAACTGTTTGCTGTTACATTTATTTGGTAAAAGCCGTGTTCCAGAAGAGCTTTATACGATTAGGAATAATAAACGTCAAGGCCTTAGGCCATTAAAACTTTCTTTCTTTTTTGCCAATTTGCTAGTGGTTATCACTGAAGTTGTTTTGTTTTTCGCTGTTGTACTTTCCATAAGAAGTGTCAATGTTTTAATATTGTAAGCAATGTGGAGCCAATAATATGAATTGTGTATAAGCTGCAGACAGATGGCCACTGTTTCGACCTAAAAGGTCTCATCAGTGCAGCTGGTGTGACTATAAGACGACTTTGCTGACCAAACGGCCAAGCAAAGACTTCCACTTTGTGGTGACTACACAGTCACCGTCATCCGTTGGGCACCAAACTAGGTGCAACCTTACGGAGCAAACAAGGTGGAAACACTACGGCCAAGCAAGCTCAACCAATAGTGCCGTCAGGCCCCGTGTCACAATAATCATATGATAAGCAATGTGGAGCCAATAATATGAACCAGCTGCACTGATGAGACCTTTTAGGTCGAAACAGTGGCCATCTGTCTGCAGCTTATACACAATTCATATTATTGGCTCCACATTGCTTATCATATGATTATTGTGACACGGGGCCTGACGGCACTATTGGTTGAGCTTGCTTGGCCGTAGTGTTTCCACCTTGTTTGCTCCGTAAGGTTGCACCTAGTTTGGTGCCCAACGGATGACGGTGACTGTGTAGTCATCACAAAGTGGAAGTCTTTGCTTGGCCGTTTGGTCAGCAAAGTCGTCTTATAGTCACACCAGCTGCACTGATGAGACCTTTTAGGTCGAAACAGTGGCCATCTGTCTGCAGCTTATACACAGTTTTAATATTGGTTCAATTGGCTTATTTAGTTAGAAATTTTGAAAAACATATCTTTACAAGCTAAATATTTGCAATAAAATCTGTTGTACAGATAGCTGTTTTTCTTATGGATACGCAAGGAGTTTTCGACAATATCAGTTCCAAGTTTTCATATTCTGTAATGTTTTGTTTGAGCGCCTTCCTCAGTTCCTACCAAATCTATAATCTTAAAGGAACAGTTAATAGTGCGCATTTCGAGCACTTAAAGGTACGTAGCATCATGTTAACATTGTGTGGTGATGCTCCAATTTTCTCTCCTTGAAAGGTGTTTTCAGAGTATGGAGCAAATATATATGGAACGAAGTTGAGCGAAAGTTATCAGGCAGGCTTTTTTTTAAAGAGCTAAGAATTTTCAAAGAGTTAAGAAACATGTTAAAGCTTTTTGTTGAAATCTTTTGGATCATAATACAATAGGACCAAAATAATGTTGTCACTTTTCGAAAGATAATTGGCCACTTTTTTAGACCTTGCTTTTTCTCATGAGAGATTGGGGCAACGTCGATTATGAATTTGGTGTCAAAGACGGTCAAAAATATATTGATTCATTGTTTGCTCCAAGTGAAGAGAACTCAACAGAGTTTACATCTTTGTGTCGAAACATTAAAAGTTCATTCAAGGAAGTTAAGTGTGCTCTGCTTCCACATCCTGGAAAAAAAATTGCACACCGAAAGGAAACAGACCGTTGTGCTGTAATCAAAGGTATCTTCAAAGTAGAGACCAATTTCTATTTTTCAAAACATATTTGAGGTGAAAGAATTGGTTTGTTGTTACCAAGTAATGTAGTGTTTCTATTTTAACGCTTAGAGTAACGCATAAAAAATAATCGGTAAACATTACTCACCAACAAAGTAGGCAAGACGTTTTAAAGTCCGGATGGCAAAATTCAAGAGCAACAAAGTTATTTAGACATTGACGAAGATTTTTTGGAAGCAATGGACCAACTTTTGGAAGAAATGTTTAAAAAAGTTGAAGTAAAAGAACTTGATGAGTCAGCCATCACTGGAGAAAATATTATTCATCTCGCCATGAAGTTTTCGAACATGGTGGAAGAAAATAAGTTTGGAGCGGAAGCACTTATTGAGGTTTTGTTGTAATTTTTGATTTTCTAATTAAACTGTAAGACTTTTATCATTTTACATTAGGCCTTTTCATCAACTACTTTGGCGAGTCTCATTCAGCGATGTGAAAACCGTTTTTACACAGAAATGCAGGTATATAGATTTCATAGCGATTGCATGTAAATATATCTGGTTGTGTTATTTTATAGTCGGATTGTAATTTTCACGACAATTTTTCAATAAATAACATAATAAAATGTAAGGTTTCGGCACCAAATCTTAACATATGAAAAACAAATAATGACAGCGGGTTTTATTGTTCAGAAACATATATCGGTAGCAGATCACAAATATGTTTCTTCAAAAGAGAGATTGTTAGAAGTACACAACAAAGTTGTTTCACAAGCAATGCAGTATTTTGATGAAAGACACAATACTGGGTTGAATCCTATGATTTCGAAATGTAGAGGTGATTTGGAAGACAGCCTCGATAGAAAACGTCTGGTGATGACAAATCTAAACGAAGTAGCCGAGGTAATTTAATGATTTCGAAATTGTATCGTCAATATGTCGCATTCACATGTTTTCAAACTCATTTTCTTCCCCCAGGCAGGTATAAAGGAAGCATATCGCTTATTGATGGAAGATTGCTTTGAGGGTTGTTTGGACGTCTTTTCGGTTCGTTGAAATTTATCAAAGTTACAACACTGCCTTTGACATTGCTAAATCGATATTTTGTAGTGCCAATACAAAAACCATCTCAAGGAAAAGCAACTACCTACTGTTGAGCAACTTTCAGAAGATTTTATGAAAGTTTTGGATCAAGCAGTGGCCACATTTAATGAGATTGCAAACAAAAATGTACTCAATGAAAAGATGCAAAAGGAATCTTCTCTTGATCTCAAAGGAAAACTTGGTTTACTTTTGAAAGTTTTTACAGAAGATTTGGAAATAAAGCAGGTAATCCTACTGAAAAACCATGCACTTCACCGCATTTCCGATATGAACTTCACTCCAAAGGACTTGCCGAACCCAAGTGAAATATTATGGGTGTTATCTTCGTATAACCCCCCAAAAACATAAAAACAAAATATTTTAGCTTCGCATGTAGCTTTATTTTCGTGCATAATGACGAATAAATTATTTAAGAAACGAATTTAAAGGTACTTAAATTCCTATGTCATTTCTTGTCAGTCCAAGGTGTTGCAAACGCTAACTAGCAATATTGGTTCGAAAAAGCACTAAAAGTAAAAAACTATTTGGTCGAGACTCAAAACAGAGCCAAAAGAAATTGGGTCGGAAAGTGTCAGTTAATAACATGCTTATGTTTTGTCGACGAATGGTTTACCAAAAATTTTAAAGCAGTATAATTTGCCTCAGGCTCTCGTAAACCTTAACGCTTGGAAATCAACAAACGATGCTTTTCAGATAATTCTGAACAAACATCCTTGGTTTTGGGTAAGTAATAGACTACAAGTAGATCTTTTAAATGGCTAATAGAGTTTTTGTACATTTGTTAGAATCTGTCACAGCTGGGGCATCCTGGTTTAACAATCCAAGAAACAAATGGAAAAATTTCGGTAAAAGCTTTTAAAACCTTTGTGTTTTCACTCAACTAAAACGTTTTCACAACATAAGTTGAACCGATTGGAAGTCATGTTCACCATTCCTGTCAAAGACCTAGAACATTTGGAAAATTCAATTAAATCCTTCATTAGTAAAGAGAGTGCGGGACCCTTGTCCAAAAGTTTTAAGGACGCTTTCACCCGCATACACGAAACAATTAAAGACTGGATGAAAACACAAGAAATGTATATCACAACACAAAAGGTATTGATTAAGTTAATTTATTGTTTTAAATTCTACTGTTCACTAATATGCGACAGAAATTCGACAAAGATAGGGCAGCACATCAAAGGAAGCTTGTTGCCAAAAAATATCACGATGACATGCGTTGGGTAACGAAAACCAATATCTTTGCACATCATGGTAAGCAGTTTGAGAAAGGTAATTTTTGTTTCAGATGCTAACTGGAAAGAAAGTTTCAAAGATTCACTTGGAATTGTTTTACAAAAAATGTGAAAACAGGATTCAGGCATTCACAATGGATTTGCCTCCAGAAATTGCTATGGAGGAAAGCAATTCGCTTAAAACGGAATTGGAAGCTGCTGTGGTTTTGTGGAGAGTCATCAACAACTTTCACAAATCTATTTATGTTCGTAGGCTTTGGAATATCGAGGTTTATTTTCAGGGCATTGGATCTTGGTTAAAATCTAAGTTTGTTGAAGCGAATGTACAAAAAATGCACCTCGCTACAAAACCGAAGGATTGGTCTCTCGATGTAATGATGGGTGATTACAAACCAAAATACAACAACTTAAAAAGTGTAGCCTAACATTCTTGTCCATAAACCAATCCAAATGGGCTTGTAAAATAACCAATTATATTCCTTGCTTGTACATTTATTGATTTGTAAACATCTGTTGAATATCGTAACTCCACGTGGCTATCGCATTTTGGATTTTGTGAGAATGTGTGTAAAATTTGGAATGTACATGGACTGTATGTAACTATATTATCGGTTCGTGTAGTTTTAAACGTAGAGAATCACACACGATATTATTAACGGTGCGTGCAACAATCTTATAATTACCAAGCTGAAATATTTTACGTCGTTACCATAAACTCAACCACTGAGTTGCGCAATATGTTCCATGCATGTGTGTGTAAACAAATCCTGTTTTCCGTGTGAACTGCTAAGTGCTGATTTATGTTATAGCGTTAATTGTTTCGTATGTTCTGGGCTGCCTGCGTTGCAGTCTAGCGTTAATTTTGATTCTGATTCTATTTCTATCGGTTGCCATGTAAACTGCTTACGTAAAAAGGATTGAAGTAAACATTGCCTGCTTTGTGTCTTCCTATTAGCAAGAATAAAATTGTAAATAGTTTTTTTGTTGTATTATTTTAATTGTTATCACATCGCATTCAGTTAATCCTGCGTGCAACTTTATAGTTCCTCAAGGTTTTTTGTTCGCTTTCGCATACAAATATCGGTGTTGGTGGAAGCGTAAAGCGAAAATTAATGCTGGGGAATGTTTTTTATTTGCAAACTGTGCGCTCTTACAGAATATAGCCTTGTGTATCCTGCATTTGACATTGCAAAGTCTTTCGACTAAAAACATTAACGAGGGACAGACTTAGCCATGCGGAAAACAATTCAAATATATAACTTCTGGTATCAGCAATAAACAATATGACGCATAAACGTTCAAGTGTAGGGTTTATAAATATTGCAGCGTGTTGATTTGCGTGACACATACCAATTTGATTTTATTAAAATTATCTCGCACTCCTGGCGATATGTCTTAATTTTGTGTCATGCCTATCTATGACATTTGCAAATCAAACCTGATAAACCATAGTATCATAGTAGAGATGAAGAATACAAAGCAAACGAAGCTAAACACTTTGCAAAGTGATTTATTCTCAGCTTGATATCAATTTTCATCAACTGCTTCCGGCTTTAGTTGTTTATATGTCTAGTAACGTGAGGCCGTGGTTTGTTTTAATTCGTTGACTAATAAATGTTCTAATATTGCGTCCAAGGTATATAGCGAAGCTCGCGACAGATTGGGTGGGAGTTTGCTTGAAGGCTGCGTTTAAATTTTAGTTGACCAGGACATGCGTCTTCACGATATGTCGATCGTTTAACTTTAACTGACCGATGGCGTCTGGGGGCTGTCTTTGCGAAATACAATTCGGTATCGTAACGCAACTGTACTCTAATTACTTTGCAAAACTAGAACCAAATCTTGGGTAAAAAAACAAATTAAATGCACTGTGCACGATAAAAAATTAAAAATCCTATAAAATACACGGCGACCAAGGGAGGTTTATACGTTGAAAAGTCGTAATGGCACAGAGGATGTATCGGCATTTAACAGTGGCTGAAAATTTTGGATGTAAATTGTTTCCAAAAAAGATAGACGCCGTTTTCCTTCAATCTGTCCAAGGATGGTTGGGTTGTTAAAGTCTATCTTGTGTGTTGGATTGGCCACAAGATGTTGACAAACATCCCAAGAAGGGCTCGTCATGTGCTAATTTTTTATCGTGCACAGTGCATTTAATTTGTTTTTTACCCTTTGTTTTCATCACTACCACAGGCAACTCCGCTCGACTCTAATCTTAACAATTGCGCTTATTCAACTTCCAGCCTTTTTTTACATGTCGCAACTTCACCGCACCATTTTGCCGGTTCGCCTTTATTTTACACTGAAAATGATTGTAGAAAACAATCGAAACGTTCGTATGAAGTTCTTTACCTATGTATGGGCTATCTTGTTTATATTATAGATCCAAATCAAACTTTGCAAAACTACACCAAAAACAAACGTTTATTGATAAAAAGTTTTCATGCCTGTTCAATTCGCTGACAAGTTGATGTACATTGTTAAACGAGTATATGTCCCAAATGGAAACAAGTGGCTCAGCAAAACATGGAGATCGACATAATATTCGCCTAGTCAACTTAAAAAGTCGTGAAACTATAAGTTTTTGAGTGGCATAAAACATAGGTTGCCATAATCGTTAAACGTATCAATATTCGCGTAAGGATATCGCTCGAAAATTTAATATCACTTTCGCATTGGGGTAAAGTGTTTAACATAGGTCAATCAAACATATTACCATCTATTTTGACAGGTGGTAATTTACTAACAGTTGTGGTTTTTGAAATAACATACCTCGATCGAGTTTCAGTACCCCGTGAATTTGTTAGAACCATCAATATTAAAATTAAAACATCCAAAATAAGAATTATTAAAATATTTATTATCCGTTTTTCTCTCTTACAAACAAACACTGCACCCGCGATGATAGAACAAGGAAGCGGTAAATCGGCAATAGTAGAAATCTGATAGTCACACCAGTTGCACTGATGAAACCTTATAGGTCGAAACCATAAATTTCCATGAATTTGCTGTTGTAAAACATATGTTACCTTTTTATGAAAAAATATTTTGCATTACATTTTTGCTTGAAGCAACACCCAGCGCTGTCATCATCCACAACGAAAACATTACTTACTAACTATGATTACAACACACAAAAATCTCATACTGAGGCTTAATTTGTAGTCATACATTTACGCCCATAGAGGGCGCTATGCTCAACATATTTTCAAAATGGGTCTGTAAAAATTAATCTTTGCATCGAATAGTTTCATTGTCTTGTATTATTGTTATACAACGATATAAAATGTTTGATAATTCGCATGGGAAATTTAATTGTATCGGTTAAATTCGTAATTCATTGGTCAGTTACAACAATTTTCTTGCGTTGTTCTCCCAGTGAAATGAGCCTTGGAATTCTGGAATTCTTTATTCGACGAAAGAAGAAATTGAGTTTGATTATTTCCGAAAGCAATTCTTGAAGCAATTCAAAGTCCCTCAACGTACATTTGTACCCATTTTCAATGTCGTGAGGAAAGGAAATTCAACATTTAAAACGCTACTGCTTTGTGTTGACCTTCATTGGTAATTTACTACTTTGCAATCTTGCATCGACGTTTCAAGTTTGGAAATGAAGACTTTCAGATATTCCAGAATACAACGGAGACCGAGAGTTTTAATTGTTTGTGCAGCAGGTTTTATTTTCCTGATTGCTATGATTGCTTCCTCATCTCATCTGCTCCACAGAAGTGTAAACAGGTTCGTGTTTCTGAATAATGTTTTAAATTATGCGTAATTGTTTGTGGAAATGTTAAACTAAGAATTTCAAACTTCATTAAATCCTATAATTTAGGTTGGAAAAGAATTTTGCAAATCAACAACAGGTGGAAATAAAAAGCTCCCAAAAACACAGAATCCACAAAAGATCTCCGGGATTGCAGAATTCAGTCACAGACGGTCAAATTTCAACGACCGGAGACCAACCATTAGTTGGTAAACACAATTTCAAATAACAATAGTAGATTTGATCTCTGGTATAATGATTTCAACAAAAAGAATTTGATTAGATTTTAAAACAAGCTAAGATACATTATAAATAGTTTGCAACCACTGTATTTTATTGAACATTTAGGTACGACTTATATTCGATGGGGAAGAAGAAGTTGTGCGAATAATGTCGGAACACGACTTGTATACGAAGGTAAAGTGCAATTTTTTACATCATATTTTTTAAACTTTGTCCGTAATTTGAAGGTTATACTGGAGGGTCGTACTACACTCATGTTGGTGGAGGATCTGACTTTCTTTGTCTTCCCAGCAACGTTACTTACACACAAGGACATTATATTGATGGCTCGAAAGGTTTGAAGCTAGTTAGAGCAATGTCTGCGTCAACATATATATTACATGGCAATATTTATATTGTTTTGTTTGATCTTATATAAAAAGGTCCAGCATATGTTTATGGAGTTGAATATCGCGATACGTCGGCTTGAAATTCCCTGTTTGATCTTTCGCTGATCAGAAATGGACAGCTTCAGTATCATGGTGTGCCGTGTGCAATATGTTTCACTGCAAGTCCAACACACGTAATTATTTTAAAATTTAATCAGAACCAGTTTATTTTAAAAATGTTAAATTCAATGTTTAGTTGATGATTCCAAGCCGTGAAAGTTGTCCAGATGGTTGGAGGGTTGAATACACAGGTTATATCATGACTGGAGGTCATAGTGATACGAAGCACTCATCCAAACATATTTGTGTGGATGACACCCCGGAAGCAATTCCAGGTTCACAAGGAAATCAAAATGGGGCATATTTGTATGTTGCTGAAATAAGGTGCGGTTTTAACGTACCATGTGGTCCCTATGTGAATGGAAGGGAAATCAGATGTGTTGTATGTGCTTGGTATCCGTAATTAATTCTTTATACATGCCTGTATGAATTTACTTACATGTAAATATTCATGTATCAGTAAATTGATTCGCCGTTTACCAATTGTGATTGTGTGATTGCAGTAAATAAAATTCACGTGTAAATTTTCACCAATAACATGTGTTATGTGCTGTCTCTATCAGACGGATTCGCAATTTGCTACATCCAGCTCCCTTCACATCAATTAAACCAGTAGTTTACGACAAGCAATCGTTATCTCCGGACGTGTTGAACGTATAGTTGCCTCATATCGATTGTCGCGCAAACGACGTAGTCGCCATGGTAATTGGTTGCTAATGGTGGTTTTCGTAACTCATTACATGACTGACCGTAAAGCAGAAGTAACCAATAACCAACTAAATAAAAACCAGCCCAAGAAAGATTTGAGTAATTTAAGGCTTCGTAAACTCGGGTTCGCGTGGAATCACACGCCAAATTTTTAAGTGTTATAAATGTCTCAAAAGTACAACATTTAATTAAACTAGTTCGCTAACTGCGCCCCTTCACAAGTAAAGGCTGCTGTGTTACTCCGTACGTCCTTAGGTATTCTGAAGGCTAATGAGACTTGTGCTACAAAAAATTGGGCTGCGATTGAATACCATTTTGTTGATGGTCAGTATTGTCATACGGGCACACAACAGGTCAGTTTTAATACAGGTTCCATGTTACAATGACCACAGAGTTTTCAAATCATTTTTAATCACAATGATGGCAAGTAATTTTGTCTGTATTGAGAAAATTTGTACGTAACAGTAGTTAAATTGATCCTTCGTTCCTTCCAAGTCGTTAAAATGTGTCCAAACACAATATAATATATTATTATGTTCATCCTCTTAACTCAAAATGCTCATTCGTTCCAATCTCAAGATAAAATCATCCCACTTCAAATGCACCTTAGTAAACGCCAAATTTACCAAAATATGTTTGCTTAGAATAAATCTTGTCGCCAGAACCTACATCGAGAAACTATTCATGCAGTTTCTTTGACTGGCTGTTGCCTACGCTAAGGAAGTTTGACGGTAAGTATGGGCATATTGAGCTGATTAGGTTTTACCAGACCAGAGTTACTCAAACTGCGGAACATTGTTCCGTGACACAGGCTTAGCTATGCTGCGAAAAGTTTCATCAACTAATACCAATTGATGAGACTGTGTCCTGTAAAATCTGTTAAAAGCTATGGAGACCCACGTAGGATAACATGTTTTTGATGCAAAGAAAAAATCGTGTTTACTGAGTAACATTTTTCAAAATTTATTTGATGAAAACCCAAAAGATCTTTGATTCCCTGTTGAGAGGAGGCACAGAATCGAGGGGAAGAGAAGGCAAATAAAGAACAAAAAGTTCTAGAACATGACGTCACGTGTATAACTGGCGACACATTATTAGATCGTCCTATCTACCTTAACTTCCATGAATGCCTAAAAAAGGACAAGTTTATTGTTTCAGGAAGAATCTCTTTTAAAAATTTACATTTGGTTTCATTCAAATGATTTAAACGATGCGGGTCGACGAGAACGAGAAGGGGAGAAACTGGAGTGTAGATTTAAGCCAAGTTTTGTCGGATTCAAAACGAACATTTTTTAAAAACATTTAATGTTAACTGTTATTCCCGTTTTACAGATAGCCAGAATTTTGCTGATAAAAGAGTGAACAGAAGTAATATCGCCAGAGGGAAATTGGCTTTTCATCAAATACAAGTGACAAAAAACTGAGCTTCTCTGTCTGGAGGATCATCAGCACTGACGCGGATGCGAAAATTGTTTGTGGTGATGACAAGCATATGGCATTTACCAAATACGTTTTAGTTTAAAACGTGGTTATGTCTGCTACATGCAATCAAACTTTGTCTACCAATACAATACTCAAAGTGTTTCTTACACACCCTTTATTCAAATAAAAAACATATTGTAGCAATGAATGTTATCAATTTAAATTGCTGACAAAGAAAATCTAACCGCAAAGCGATCAAAATTTTCGGAATATCGAAAATGTCCATTTTTATCTTTTGTTGCAACATACATTCAATGGCTTCCGCTATTGCTTAAAAATACGTGGCGACATGACCTTCATGGATTGTCGAGACAAACGCAGCGTGCGACGTAGCATCAAAAATTTGACCGACGGTTTCGTCATTCTGAAATATTACAGAAATAGAAACAACGACACGTCACTTTGAACACAAAATTGTCATTATAAAGCATGCCAATAAGTTCACGATTTTTATAGATAGTTCTATATTGTAAAACATATTGTCACCTCTTTGAAAATATATTTCGCGTTAGATTTTTGCTTGAAGCAACACCTGAGCTGTTATCACCAATAACGAACACATTACTTACTAACTGTGATTACAACACACACACACGCTCGTCATAATGAGGTTTAAATTGTAGTCGTACATTTACGCCAAGAGAGAGCGCTGTGCTCAACATATTTTCAAAATGGGTCTGTAAAAATTAACCTTTGCATCGAACAGTTTCATTGTCTTGTATTATTGTTGTACAACGTTATAATATGTTTGATGATTCGCATGAGAAATTTAATTGTATCGGTTAAATTCGTAATTCATTGGTCAGTAACAACAATTTTCTTGCGTTGTTCTCCCAGTGAAATGAGACTAGTTCCAACTCTTCATTCGTCAAAGGAAGAAATTGAATTTAATTGTTTCCGAAAGCAATTATTGAAGGAATTCAAAGTCCCTCAACGTACATTTGTACCCATTTTCAATGTCATGAGGAAAGGAACTTCAACGTTTAAAACCTTCATTGGTATAGTCGACCTTCATTGGTATTTTGCTACTTTGCAATCTTGCATTGTCGTTTCAAGTTTGGAAATGAAGACTTTTAGATATTCCAGAATACAACTTTTTTAAATTATGCGTAATTGTTTGTGAAAATGTTAAACTAAAAATTTCAAGCTTCATTAAATCCTATAATTTAGGTTGGAAAAGAATTTTGTTTCTGCAAATCAACAACAGGTGGCCATAAAAAGCTCTCAAAAACACAGAATCCACAAAAGATCTCCGGGATTGCAGAATTCAGTCACAGACGGTCAAATTTCAACGACCGGAGACCAGCCATTAGTTGGTAAACACAATTTCAAATAACAATAGTAGATTTGATCTCTGGAATCATAATTTTAACAAAATGATTAGAATGTAAATCAAGCTAAGATACTTTATATATAATTTGCAACCACTCTATTTTATTGAACATTTAGGTACGACTTATATTCGATGGGGAAGAAGAAGCTGTGCAAATAATGTCGGAACACGACTTGTATACGAAGGTAAAGTGGAATTTTTAAACATCTATATTTTTCAAACTTTGTCCCTAATCTAAAGGTTATGCTGGTGGGTCGCATTACACTCATGTTGGTGGAGGATCTGACTTCCTATGCCTTTCCAGCAACGTTACTTACACACAAGGACATTATATTGATGGCGCGAAAGGTTTGGTGCTAGTTAAAGAACGTCAGCACAAACATATATACTACATGGCAATATATATATTGTTTTGCTATATCTTATGTAAAAAGGTTCAGCATATGTTCATGGAGTTGAATATCGCGATACGTCGTCTTGAAATTCCCTGTTTGATCTTTCGCTGATGAGAAATGGACAGCTTCAATATCATGGTGTTCCGTGTGCAATATGTCTCACTACAAGTCCAACACACGTAATAATTTTTTAGTCAAAAACCTGTTTATTCTAAAAATGTTAAATGTAATGTTTAGTTGATGATACCAAGTCGTGAAAGTTGTCCTGATGGTTGGAGGATTGAATACACAGGTTATATCATGACTGGAAAGTAAGCGATACGAAGCACTCATCCAAACATATTTGTGTGGATGACACCCCGGAAGCAAATCCAGGTTCTCAGGGAAGTCAAAGCGGGGCATATTTGTATGTTGCTGAAATAAGGTGCGGTTTTAACGTACCATGTGGTCCCTATGTGAATGGAAGGGAAATCAGATGTGTTGTATGTGCTTGGTATCCGTAATTAATTCTTTATACATGCATGTATGAATTTACTTGACAATAAGGTCAGGATTTTTATAGATAAAATCGCTGTTGTAAAACATATTGTTATCTTTTTAGAAAATCTGCTTGAAGCAATACCCAGCGCTGTCATTGTTACGCTTCTTAAACCAATGCTTTCCAAGGTCCTCAGGACGCTGCATTAATGGCTAACCACAAGCCTGTTCCAGCACAACGGTTAAACAATTCAATTCAATCTTGTTCATAAAACTATAAAACTTGCACAGACGAAACACAATCTGCCAAAAACGGTCTCCCTCCGATTTCTCTTAGAGTCTCGTGTTAGCCCGGTTTTATCTTTTGTCTCGCCAGTCATTGGCCCATCAGTGTCACGTGAGAGGAAGGGAGCTAGCGCTGCTAATATAAAATCAACGTGCGGTAACTGGTGCGTTCACTTTGTAAATAAAAATATAAATCAACACAAAACATTTATATGAACAGGTGGAAGGTGAAATAACAAAAGGTGAAAAAGAACGAGGCGTAAAAGAATACGTGATATAACAAAGCGTGCAACTTGAAAATGAAACGCAAACAAGTGGGTAAGTTCTTTTGCGCTACACCATCACCAAAAAAAACGTCATTTGTAATCATACATTTATGCCCATAGAGGACGCTATGCTCAACATATTTTTAAAATCGGTCAGTAAAAATTAACCTATGCATCAAATGGTTTTATTGTCTTGATTTACTATTACACAACGGTACAAAATGTTTGATGATTCGCATCAGAAAAATTTTAACGACCGGTGACCAACCATTAGTTGGTAAACAAAGTTTTAAATATTTAGGTACGACTTATATTCGATGGAGAAGAAGAAGTTGTGCGAATAATGTTGGAACACGACTTGTATACGAAGGTAAAGTGGAATTTTTTTTTATTTTCATTTACTTTCAATTTTTTCGTATGTTGAAGGTTATGTTGGTGGTTCTATGTCTTCCCAGCAACGTTACTTACACACAAGGACATTATATTGATGGCTCGAAAGGTTTGATGCTAGTTGAAGCATCGTCTGCACCAACATATATTTCACATAGCAATATATATTGTTTGTTTTACTGTGTTTTTCTGTGATGTTCTTACACGCTTGTTTCCTATGTAACGGTTCGGAACGAGATTTTTTTTTGTAACATAATTTTGGTTAGCATTGGTAACGGTTCCTAACGACCATTTGGTGTTACAATTTTTGTACAGAACATAATTTTTTAAGTCGAGTCTCAACATTGGAAAACCGTTAGATGGAGGTAGAGGTCCATATATTTTGGCGTTGAAAATCCCACACTTGAAATGATTTGATATGTTAATTAGTTTGGAATTCTCAAGTCTGTATTTAAGCAATAAATTTACATGAAGTGAAGAGATTTATTGAATATGAAGTTACATAGAAAATAAATAATCTACAGTGATGTACAACGTTGTTGCAACAAGGCACAGCTGTTAGAGCATACAGTGATGAAAAAATAAATGAATATTATTTACAAAAATAATGGAAGTGAACACTGAACAGTGAAAACATTGCGTGTAGCTTCTATGAGTCTCTTTTTAACCTCTTAAGTATCAAGGTTGCGTAAGTTTTTCCGGGGTCTAGTGTAAGTCCGACCATCAGTGACAACAAATTGTCTATTATACCTATAGGTTTTTGTTTTAACGTCTCTATGTTTAAACACTGAATGCATAGCTGGTGGTACTGCAGCTCGTGTGATGTAAACCGCCTTTGAAGTGTTGGTAACTGTTTTGAGGGAGTGAGAATGTGCCCTCAATTGCCTTACAAAGCCGCATGTCGGTCAACGCCGCAGCTGGAAGCTGTTTTGATAAAAACTTTTTCCAGTGTTCCATCATTGGGGGGAGTTTTTTTTGACAGGGACACTTTATCTTAAATAATCCCCCAGAGAATTATCCACATGATATTTAATAACACACTGCCTTTCTCTCACAATATCGCATATCACGTGACTTCCATTTTGTACGATAACGCTTTCGTCTTTCTGACCATTCTATTCTATTTGATTCAATTCTCTTCCATGCTATGTTATTTTGAACAAGACTCATTCTGATTTTGATTCGATCCATAAACCGTAATTGGAATTATTCTGCCTGTCTGCATCTCGGCCGAGAGCACAGGTGAATCGACAATTTAGTGGCAACTAACCAACAGGTCAGCCGACCTTCACATTGCGGTAGCATCACCGACACAAATTGTTAGGGAAGCCGAGTACTTTGCGGTACTAAATTTTTCAATATCAGATTGTTTGTCAACTTGCTTCTTCATACAATAAAGATAAACAGGTCAAAAGTCCAGAAAGTAATACACGCGACGAAAGAAAGTGTGAATTTAATCAATCAAACTCCGCGGCAAATGGGAGATTACAAAAACTGTATAACTTCCAATGTTTGTGGTGAAATGAGCTTATACTTTACAACTATGCTTTATATGATACGTAACTTTACGCTACAAATGTGAACTAAGGCTACATTAGTTTTGAACATCACAGCTTAGTCGGTTTGAAAAATGCACACTATCAACCTTACAACTACAAGAATATTACAAAAATCTATCGCGCATATAGAAATTGTCGTGTAAAATTGTGTAACTTCCAATATGAGATGTAGGGTAACTATACACGTGACTAATGTAACTACCCGTATGTCAAGAAACTACATGCAACTACAAGGAATAATAGAGCACAAAGAAATCGTCACAAAAAAACGCATTAGGCTGAAATTTAAAAGTAAAATTGCACGACCAAATATGACAAAATTTTGTTCCAACTAACGCTTTCCGTAACAAAGTTTTGTTCCAACTAACACTTTTTGTGACAAAATTTTGTTCCTATGTAATAGTGGGAAACAAAGTTGAAATTTCTGACCAAATTTGTCAGCCAAATATTCGACACCAGGTAGGGGTTAAGACTTATACGTAAAGTTACACACCACGATACTCCGCTGCGCTACGAAAGTACCATTACAAGTCATTGAGATTTTAAAAACATCCACACGGAATGATTTTCTCAAAAAAGTAACAATGTGGATCGAAGCAAAGTGTTAAGGGGTGAAAGGTCGAGACAAAACTGCAACGGATTTGGAATTCGTTTACAGCGACTGCACTATACGGAATCCAGTTTTTTAATTTATACTAATCAATCACCAACCATTCCTCTATTTGTTTCCTCACCACAATTGTCCGCGTATGTCCTTTAAAATTTTATTCGTAAACGAAAACGTATGTAAGAAACTGTGGTGGCTAAGGTTCGGCGAAATGAACTAAATTTGACAGTTGTCCGGCTGTGATTTCAACATTTTTATATCAAGCGACTTGAAATTTTGCACACAAATATTAGATGACAGTACAAAACGAGCAATGAAAACCGAATTGGCGTATGAACTACAGAATTTAATTGTTTGCCGAAAACGCATGTTTGAAACCATGGTGGCCAAGGATCGGCGAAATGAACTAAATTTGACAGTTGTCCGCCTGTGATTTCCACGTTTTTATATCAAGCGACTTGAAATTTTGCACACAAACATAAGATGCCAGTACAAAACAAGCAACGAAAACCAAATTGGCGTATCTCCTATAGAATTTGATTGTTTGCCGAAAAGGCATGTTTGAAACCATGGTGGCTAAGGTTCGGCGAAATGAACTAAATTTGACAGTTGTCCGCCTGTGATTTGAACATTTTTATATCAAGCGTCTCGAAACGTTGCACACAAATATAAGATTCCAGTACAAAACAAGCAATGAAAACCAAATTGGCGTATGTCACTTAGAATTTGATTGTTTGGGGGAAAACGCATGTTTAAAACCATAGTGGCTAAGGATCGGCGAAATGAACTAAATTTGACAGTTGTCCGCCTGTGATTTAAACATTTTTATATCAAGCGACTCGAAATTTTGCACACAAATATTAGATGCCAGTACAAAACAAGCAATGAAAACCAAATTGGCGGATGTCCTTTAAAATTTTATTCGTAAACGAAAACGTATGTAAGAAACTGTGGTGGCTAAGGTTCGGCGAAATGAACTAAATTTGACAGTTGTCCGCCTGTGATCTTAACATTTTTATATCAAGCGACTTGAAATTTTGCACACAAATATAAGATGTCAGTACAAAACGAGCAATGAAAACCAAATTGGCGTATGTCCTTTAGAATTTGATTGTTTGCAGAAAACGCATGTTTGAAACCATGGTGGCTAAGGATCGGCGAAATGAACTAAATTTGACAGTTGTCCGCCTGTAATTTCCACGTTTTTATATCAAGCGACTTGAAATTTTGCACACTAATATAAGATGCCAGTACAAAACGAGCAATGAAAACCAAATTGGCGTATGTCACTTAGAATTTGATTGTTTGGCGAAAACGCATGTTCAAAACCATAGTGGCTAAAGATCGGCGAAATGAACTAAATTTGACAGTTGTCCGCCTGTGATTTCAACATTTTTATATCAAGCGACTTGAAATTTTGCACACAAATATTAGATGACAGTACAAAACAAGCAATGAAAACCAAATTGGCGTATGTCCTTTAGAATTTTATTCGTAAACAAAAACGTATGTTTGAAACTGTGGTCGCTAAGGTTCGGCGAAATGAACTAAATTTGACAGTTGACCGCCTGTGATATGAACATTTTTATATCAAGCAACTTGAAATTTTGCACACAAATATTAGATGACAGTACAAAACGAGCAATGAAAACCAAATTGGCGTATGTACTACAGAATTTAATTGTTTGCCGAAAACGCATGTTTGAAACCATGGTGGCCAAGGATCGGCGAAATGAACTAAATTTGACAGTTGTCCGCCTGTGATTTCCACGTTTTTATATCAAGCGACTTGAAATTTTGCACACAAACATAAGATGCCAGTACAAAACAAGCAACGAAAACCAAATTGGCGTATCTCCTATAGAATTTGATTGTTTGCCGAAAAGGCATGTTTGAAACCATGGTGGCTAAGGTTCGGCGAAATGAACTAAATTTGACAGTTGTCCGCCTGTGATTTGAACATTTTTATATCAAGCGTCTCGAAACGTTGCACACAAATATAAGATTCCAGTACAAAACAAGCAATGAAAACCAAATTGGCGTATGTCACTTAGAATTTGATTGTTTGGGGGAAAACGCATGTTTAAAACCATAGTGGCTAAGGATCGGCGAAATGAACTAAATTTGACAGTTGTCCGCCTGTGATTTAAACATTTTTATATCAAGCGACTCGAAATTTTGCACACAAATATTAGATGCCAGTACAAAACAAGCAATGAAAACCAAATTGGCGGATGTCCTTTAAAATTTTATTCGTAAACGAAAACGTATGTAAGAAACTGTGGTGGCTAAGGTTCGGCGAAATGAACTAAATTTGACAGTTGTCCGCCTGTGATCTTAACATTTTTATATCAAGCGACTTGAAATTTTGCACACAAATATAAGATGTCAGTACAAAACGAGCAATGAAAACCAAATTGGCGTATGTCCTTTAGAATTTGATTGTTTGCAGAAAACGCATGTTTGAAACCATGGTGGCTAAGGATCGGCGAAATGAACTAAATTTGACAGTTGTCCGCCTGTAATTTCCACGTTTTTATATCAAGCGACTTGAAATTTTGCACACTAATATAAGATGCCAGTAAAAAACGAGCAATGAAAGCCAAATTGGCGTATGTCACTTAGAATTTGATTGTTTGGCGAAAACGCATGTTCAAAACCATAGTGGCTAAAGATCGGCGAAATGAACTAAATTTGACAGTTGTCCGCCTGTGATTTCAACATTTTTATATCAAGCGACTTGAAATTTTGCACACAAATATTAGATGACAGTACAAAACAAGCAATGAAAACCAAATTGGCGTATGTCCTTTAGAATTTTATTCGTAAACAAAAACGTATGTTTGAAACTGTGGTCGCTAAGGTTCGGCGAAATGAACTAAATTTGACAGTTGACCGCCTGTGATATGAACATTTTTATATCAAGCAACTTGAAATTTTGCACACAAATATTAGATGACAGTACAAAACGAGCAATGAAAACCAAATTGGCGTATGTACTACAGAATTTAATTGTTTGCCGAAAACGCATGTTTGAAACCATGGTGGCCAAGGATCGGCGAAATGAACTAAATTTGACAGTTGTCCGCCTGTGATTTCCACGTTTTTATATCAAGCGACTTGAAATTTTGCACACAAACATAAGATGCCAGTACAAAACAAGCAACGAAAACCAAATTGGCGTATCTCCTATAGAATTTGATTGTTTGCCGAAAAGGCATGTTTGAAACCATGGTGGCTAAGGTTCGGCGAAATGAACTAAATTTGACAGTTGTCCGCCTGTGATTTGAACATTTTTATATCAAGCGTCTCGAAACGTTGCACACAAATATAAGATTCCAGCACAAAACAAGCAATGAAAACCAAATTGGCGTATGTCACTTAGAATTTGATTGTTTGGGGGAAAACGCATGTTTAAAACCATAGTGGCTAAGGATCGGCGAAATGAACTAAATTTGACAGTTGTCCGCCTGTGATTTCAACATTTTTATATCAAGCGACTCAAAAATTTTGCACACAAATATTAGATGCCAGTACAAAACAAGCAATGAAAACCAAATTGGCGGATGTCCTTTAAAATTTTATTCGTAAACGAAAACGTATGTAAGAAACTGTGGTGGCTAAGGTTCGGCGAAATGAACTAAATGTGACAGTTGTCCGCCTGTGATCTTAACATTTTTATATCAAGCGACTTGAAATTTTGCACACAAATATAAGATGTCAGCACAAAACGAGCAATGAAAACCAAATTGGCGTATGTCCTTTAGAATTTGATTGTTTGCAGAAAACGCATGTTTAAAACCATGGTGGCTAAGGATCGGCGAAATGAACTAAATTTGACAATTGTCCGCCTGTAATTTCCACGTTTTTATATCAAGCGACTTGAAATTTTGCACACTAATATAAGATGCCAGTACACAACGAGCAATAAAAACCAAATTGGCGTATGTCACTTAGAATTTGATTGTTTGGCGAAAACGCATGTTCAAAACCATAGTGGCTAAAGATCGGCGAAATGAACTAAATTTGACAGTTGTCCGCCTGTGATTTCAACATTTTTATATCAAGCGACTTGAAATTTTGCACACAAATATTAGATGACAGTACAAAACAAGCAATGAAAACCAAATTGGCGTATGTTCTTTAGAATTTTATTCGTAAACAAAAACGTATGTTTGAAACTGTGGTCGCTAAGGTTCGGCGAAATGAATTAAATTTGACAGTTGACCGCCTGTGATATGAACATTTTTATATCAAGCGACTTAAAATTTTGCACACAAATATAACATGTCGGAAAAAAACGAGCAATGAAAACCAAATTGGCGTACGTCCTACAGAATTTAATTGTTTGCCGAAAACGCATGTTTGAAACCATGGTGGCTAAGGATCGGCGAAATGAACTAAATTTGACAGTTGTCCGCCTGTGATTTCCACGTTTTTGTATCAAGCGACTTGAAATTTTGCACACAAATATAAGATTCCAGTACAAAACGAGCAATGAAAACAAAATTGGCGTATGTCACTTAGAATTTGATTGTTTGGCGAAAACGCATGTTCAAAAACCATAGTGGCTAAGGTTCGGCGAAATGAACTAAATTTGACAGTTGTCCGCCTGTGATTTGAACATTTTTATATCAAGCGTCTCGAAACTTTGCACACAAATATTACATGCCAGTACAAAACAAGCAATGAAAACCAAATTGGCGTATATCCTTCAGAATTTTATTCGTAAACGGAAACGTATGTTTGAAACTACGGTGGCTAAGGTTCGGCGAAATGAACTAAATCTGACAGTTGTCCGCCTATGATTTCCACGTTTTTGTATCAAGCGACTTGAAATTTTGCACACTAATATAAGATGTCAGTACAAAGTAAGCAATGAAAACCAAATTGGCGTATGTCCTATAAAATTTAATTGTTTGCCGAAAACGCATGGTTGAAACCATGGTGGCTAAGGATCGGCGAAATGAACTAAATTTGACAGTTGTCCTCCTGTGATTTCCACGTTTTTATATCAAGCGACTTGAAATTTTCCACACAATTATAAGATGCCAGTACAAAACAAGCAATGAAAACCAAATTGGCGTATCTCCTATAGAATTTGATTGTTTGCCGAAAAGGTATGTTTGAAACCATGGTGGCTAAGGATCGGCGAAATGAACTAAATTTGACAGTTGGCCGCCTGTGATTTCCACGTTTTTGTGTCAAGCGACTTGAAATTTTGCACACAAACATAAGATGCCAGTACAAAACAAGCAATCAAAACCAAATTGGCGTATCTCCTATAGAATTTGATTGTTTGCCGAAAAGGCATGTTTGAAACCATGGTGGCTAAGGTTCGGCGAAAGGAACTAAATTTGACAGTTGTCCGCCTGTGATTTGAACATTTTTATATCAAGCGTCTCGAAACTTTGCACACAAATATTACATGCCAGTACAAAACAAGCAATGAAAATCAAATTGGCGTATATCCTTCAGAATTTTATTCGTAAACGAAAACGTATGTTTGAAACTACAGTGGCTAAGGTTCGGCGAAATGAACTAAATCTGACAGTTGTCCGCCTATGATTTCCACGTTTTTGTATCAAGCGACTTGAAATTTAGCACACAAATATAAGATGTCAGTACAAAGTAAGCAATGAAAACCAAATTGGCGTATGTCCTATAAAATTTAATTGTTTGCCGAAAACGCATGGTTGAAACCATGGTGGCTAAGGATCGGCGAAATGAACTAAATTTGACAGTTGTCCGGCTGTGATTTCCACGTTTTTATATCAAGCGACTTGAAATTTTGCACACAATTATAAGATGCCAGTACAAAACAAGCAATGAAAACCAAATTGGCGTATCTCCTATAGAATTTGATTGTTTGCCGAAAAGGTATGTTTGAAACCATGGTGGCTAAGGATCGGCGAAATGAACTAAATTTGACAGTTGTCCGCCTGTGATTTCCACGTTTTTGTATCAAGCGACTTGAAATTTTGCACACAAACATAAGATGCCAGTACAAAACAAGCAATCAAAACCAAATTGGCGTATCTCCTATAGAATTTGATTGTTTGCCGAAAAGGCATGTTTGAAACCATGGTGGCTAAGGTTCGGCGAAATGAACTAAATTTGACAGTTGTCCGCCTGTGATTTGAAAATTTTTATATCAAGCGTCTCGAAACTTTGCACACAAATATAAGATTCCAGTACAAAACGAGCAGTGAAAACCAAATTGGCGTATGTCCTTCAGAATTTTATTCGTAAACGAAAACGTATGTTTGAAACTGTGGTCGCTAAGGTTCGGCGAAGTGAACTGAATTTGACAGTTGTCCGCCTGTGATTTGAACACTTTTATATCAAGCGACTTGAAATTTTGCACACAAATATAACATGCCAGTACAAAACAAGCAATGAAAACCAAATTGGCGTATGTCCTACAGAATTTAATTGTTTCCCGAAAACGCATGTTTGAAACCATGGTGGCTAAGGATCGGCGAAATGAACTAAATTTGACAGTTGTCCGCCTGTGATTTCCACGTTTTCATATCAAGCGACTTGAAATTTTGCACACAAATATAACATGCCAGTACAAAACAAGCAATGTAAACCAAATTGGCGTATCTCCTATAGAATTTGATTGTTTGCCGAAAAGGCATGTTTGAAACCATGGTGGCTAAGGTTCGGCGAAATGAACTAAATTTGACAGTTGTCCGCCTGTGATTTCAACATTTTTATATCAAGCGAATCGAAATTTTGCACACAAATATACGATGTCAGTACAAAACGAGCAATGAAAACCAAATTGGCGCATGTCCTTTAGAATTTGATTGTTTGCCGAAAACGCATGTTTAAAACCATGGTGGCTAAGGATCGGCGAAATGAACTAAATTGACAGTTGTCCGCCTGTAATTTCCACGTTCTTATATCAAGCGACTTGAAATTTTGCACACAAATATAATATGCCAGTACAAAACGAGCAATGAAAACCAAATTGGCGTATGTCACTTAGAATTTGACTGTTTGGCGAAAACGCATGTTTAAAACCATAGTGGTTAAAGATCGGCGAAATGAAGTAAATTTGACAGTTGTCCGCCTGTGATTTCAACATTTTTATATCAAGCGACTCGAAATTTTGCACACAAATATTAGATGCCAGTACAAAACGAGCAATGAAAACCAAATTGGCGTATGTCCTTTAGAATTTTATTCGTAAACGAAAACGCATGTAAGAAACTGTGGTGGCTAAGGTTCGGCGAAATGAACTAAATTTGACAGTTGTCCGCCTGTGATTTCAACATTTTTATATCAAGCGACTTGAAATTTTGCACACAAATATAAGATGACAGAACAAAACAAGCAATGAAAACCAAATTGGCGTATGTCCTTTAGAATTTTATTCGTAAACAAAAACGTATGGTTGAAACCATGGTGGCTAAGGATCGGCGAAATGAACTAAATTTGACAGTTGTCCGCCTGTGATTTCAACATTTTTATATCAAGCGTCTTGAAATTTTGCACACAAATATAAGATGTCAGAACAAAAGGAGCAATGAAGACCAAATTGGCGTACGTCCTACAGAATTTAATTGTTTGCCGAAAACGCATGTTTGAAACCATGGTGGCTAAGGATCGGCGAAATGAACTAAATTTGACAGTTGTCCGCCTGTGATTTCCACGTTTTTGTATCAAGCGACTAGAAATTTTGCACACAAATATAAGATTCCAGTACAAAACGAGCAATGAAAACCAAATTGGCGTATGTCACTTAGAATTTGTTTGTTTGGCGAAAACGCATGTTCAAAAACCATAGTGGCTAAGGTTCGGCGAAATGAACTAAATTTGACAGTTGTCCGCCTGTGATTTCAACATTTTTATATCAAGCGACTTGAAATTTTGCACACAAATATAAGATGTCAGAACAAAAGGAGCAATGAAGACCAAATTGGCGTACGTCCTACAGAATTTAATTGTTTGCCGAAAACGCATGGTTGAAACCATGGTGGCTAAGGATCGGCGAAATGAACTAAATTTGACAGTTGTCCGGCTGTGATTTCCACGTTTTTGTATCAAGCGACTTGAAATTTTGTACACAATTATAAGATGCCAGTACAAAACAAGCAATGAAAACCAAATTGGCGTATCTCCTATAGAATTTGATTGTTTGCCGAAAAGGTATGTTTGATACCATGGTGGCTAAGGTTCGGCGAAATGAACTAAATTTGACAGTTGTCCGCCTGTGATTTCCACGTTTTTGTGTCAAGCGACTTGAAATTTTGCACACAATTATAAGATGCCAGTACAAAACAAGCACTGAAAACCAAATTGGCGTATGTCATTTAGAATTTTATTGTTTGCCGAAAACGCATGTTTGAAACCATGGTGGCTAAGATTCGGCGAAATGAACTAAATTTGACAGTTGTCCGCCTGTGATTTGTTCCAGGTGTCGCTTTTTGTGAGCTAAATTTATTTAAAACCGTTCATTTTGGCAACCTAAAGTATGCTCTTGGCAAACATTTCGAGTAACAAAATTTTGTTCCAACAAACGCTTTTCGTAACAAAATTTTCTTACAGCTATCGCTTTTTGTGAGCTAAATTTATTTAAAACCGATCATTTTGGCAACTTAAAATATGCTCTTAGCCAACATTTCGAGTAACAAAATTTTGTACCAAATAACGCTTTTCGTAACAAAATTTTGTTCCAACTAACACTTTAAGTAATAAAATTTTGTTCCAACTAACGCTTTTCGTAACGAAATTTTGTTCCAGCTAACACTTTTTGTAACAAACTTTTGTTCCAACTAAAGCTTTTCGTAACGAAATTTTGTTCTAGCTAACACTTTTCGTAACAAAATTTTGTTCCAGCCAACCGTTTTCCATGTCAAATTTTTTTTGAAACCGATCATTTTGGCAACCTAAAGTATGCTCTTAGCGAACATTTCGAGTAACAAAATTTTGTACCAACTAACACTTTAAGTAACAAAATTTTGTTCCAAATAACGCTTTTCGAAACGAAATTTTGTTCCAGCTAAATTTGTCACTTTTTGTGAGCTAAATTTATTTAAAACCGATCATTTTGGCAACTTAAAGTATGCTCTTAGCCAACATTTCGAGTAACAATATTTTGTTCCAACTAACAGTTTTCCGTAACAAAACTTTGTTCCAACTAACGCTTTTCGTAACGAAACTTTGTTCCAACTAACGCTTTTCGTAACGAAATTTTGTTCCAACTAACACTTTTGTAACTAAATTTTGTTCCAATTAACACTTTTCGTAACGAAATTTTGTTCCAATTAACACTTTTCGTAACGAAATTTTGTTCCAACTAACGCATTTCGTAACGAAATTTTGTTCCAACTAACACTTTTGTAACGAAATTTTGTTCCAATTAACATTTTTCGTAACGAAATTTTGTTCCAGCTAACACTTGTAACAAAATTTTGTTCCAACTAACACTTTTGTAACGAAATTTTGTTCCAACTAACGCATTTCGTAACGAAATTTTGTTCCAGCTAACAGTTTTCCGTAACGAAATTTTCCTACAGCTGTCGCTTTTTCTGAGCTAAATTTATATAAAACCGATTATTTTGGCAACTTGAAGTATGCTCTTAGCCAACATTTCGAGTAACAAAATTTTGTTCCAACTAACAGTTTTCCGTAACAAAACTTTGTTCCAACTAACGCTTTTCGTAACGAAATTTTGTTCCAACTAACACTTTTCGTGACGAAATTTTGTTCCAACTAACACTTTTGTCACGAAATTTTGTTCCAATTAACACTTTTCGTAACGAAATTTTGTTCCAACTAACGCATTTCGTAACGAAATTTTGTTCCAACTAACACTTTTGTAACGAAATTTTGTTCCAATTAACACTTTTCGTAACGAAATTTTGTTCCAGCTAACAGTTTTCCGTTACAAAATTTTCCTAAAGCTGTCGCTTTTTATGAGCTAAATTTATTTAAAACCGATCATTTTGGCAACCTAAAGTATGCTCTTAACAATCATTTCGAGTAACAAAATTTTGTACCAAATAACGCTTTTCGTAACGAAATTTTGTTCCAGCTAACGTTTTTCGTTACGAAATTTTGTTCCAGCTAATACTTTTCGTAACGAAATTTTCTTTCAGCTGCTGGATTTTGTTAGCTAAATTTATTTGAAACCGATCATTTTGGCAACTTAAAGTATGCTCTTAGCCAACATTTCGAGTAACGAAATTTTGTTCCAACTAACGCATTTCGTAACGAAATTTTGTTCCAACTAACACTTTTGTAACGAAACTTTGTTCCAATTAACACTTTTCGTAACGAAATTTTGTTCCAACTAACACTTTTGTAACGAAATTTTGTTCCAATTAACACTTTCTGTAACGAAATTTTGTTCCAGCTAACAGTTTTCCGTTACAAAATTTTCCTACAGCTGTCGCTTTTTATGAGCTAAATTTATTTAAAACCGATCATTTTGGCAACCTAAAGTATGCTCTTAACAATCATTTCGAGTAACAAAATTTTGTACCAAATAACGCTTTTCGTAACGAAATTTTGTTCCAGCTAACGCTTTTCGTTACGAAATTTTGTTCCAGCTAATACTTTTCGTAACGAAATTTTCTTTCAGCTGCCGGATTTTGTTAGCTAAATTTATTTGAAACCGATCATTTTGGCAACTTAAAGTATGCTCTTAGCCAACATTTCGAGTAACGAAATTTTGTTCCAACTAACGCATTTCGTAACGAAATTTTGTTCCAACTAACACTTTTGTAACGAAACTTTGTTCCAATTAACACTTTTCGTAACGAAATTTTGTTCCAGCTAACACTTGTAACAAAATTTTGTTCCAGCTAACAGTTTTCCGTTACAAAATTTTCCTACAGCTGTCGCTTTTTGTGAGCTAAATTTATTTAAAACCCATCATTTTGGCAACCTAAAGTATGCTCTTAGCAAACATTTCGAGTAACAAAATTTTGCACCAAATAACGCTTTTCGTAACGAAATTTTGTTCCAGCTAACGCTTTTCGTTACGAAATTTTGTTCCAGCTAATACTTTTCGTAACGAAATTTTATTACTGCTGCCGGTTTTTGTTAGCTAAATTTATTTGAAACCGATCATTTTGGCAACTTAAAGTATGTTCTTAGCCAACATTTCGAGTAACAAAATTTTGTTCGAACTAACGCTTTTCGTAACGAAATCTTGTTCCAACTAACGCTTTTCGTAACGAAATTTTGTTCCAGCTAACACTTTTCGTCATGAAATTTTGTTCCCACTAACTCTGTTCGCAACGAAATTTTGTTCTAGCTAACACTTTTTGTAACGAAATTTTGTTCCAATTAACACTTTTCTTAACGAAATTTTGTTCCAGCTAACACTTTTTGCAACGAAATTTTGTTCCAGCTAACACTTTTTGTAACAAAATTTTGTTCCAGCTGTTCCGTAACAAAATTTTCTGACAGGTGTCCCTTTTTGTGAGTTAAATTTATTTAAAACCGATGATTTTGGCAACTTAAAGTATGCTCCTAGCTAACACCTTGTGTAACAAAATTTTGTTCCAGCTAACACTTTTCGCAACACAGTTTTCTGACAACTATCGCTTTTTGTGAGCTAATATTGAAAACCGATGATTGTTGCATCTTAAAGTAGCCTATTCTCCTAGCCAACATTTCGATTAACAAAATTTTGTTCCAGCTAACACTTTTCGTAACAAAATCTTCCTATAGCTATCGCTTTTTGTGAGCTAAATTTATTCAAAAAAACGATGATTTTGGCAACTTAAAGCATGCTCCTGGCCAACACTTCGTGTAACAAAATTATGTTCCAACTAACACTTTTCGTCACAAAATCTTGTTCCAGCTAACACTTTTGTGAGATAAATGTTATTATTTCAACGATTTTTTGTGGCATAAATTTTGTTCCAGCTAACACTTTTCGTAGCAAAATTTTGTTCCCAGTAACATTTTTGTGACGTAGTTTCTTCCAATTGACAGTTTTGTATCAAAATTGTATTACAGCTAACACTTTTGGTAACGGGATCTAATTGTTACGTTTTCAGCATCTATGTATGAATTTAACATTCATAATCTTGAAAATATGTTAAAAAAATCCTCTCTGTCGCCATCTAATGAAAAAAAAATATGGTAACAAAATTTTTTGTTACAGCCAATTTAACGATATTTTTCTGTTCAAAAATTTTGTTACGACATACCAGAAATTTTCGTAACTTGTAACAAAATTCGGAACAAAATTTTTTTCCGAAACGAAATTGTTCAATTTGGAACGAAATTTTGTTACTCGGAACGGTTTTGCTAACGGTATTTCAGAGTTAATGGAAAAATGCATTATGCCCCATTACTATTGCAACATACTCCAACATATTCCATTGGCGCTGCTTTTACCTCCAAAATGGGAAAGTACGTCGTTGCTATAACATATTATTGCAAATGTTATGTCACTTAAACTTATGAGATGGCAAATGGCCTCTCTCCTTTTGCAAATGTCTTAAATAGGCAAAACAATTAGTACAAATTGCGAGCAATACGAGTGTAACAGGTATTTTCCTTGTGACTCGTATGGACCTGCTAAATTTGTTGAATTCTGCAGTGGATTTCAAGGAGAATCAAAAATTCTCAATGCCTATTTCAGCAGGCCAGCTTTAAGGGGTTAAAGTTTAAAGTTTATTTTTACCGAAACATGCATCGTCGCACTCGTTTTGTACAAATCCAAAATGTCTCATAATTTTCACAGAATCAGGCGGGAGGCAAATAAACATTGCCAAATGTCTTTAAAACACTAAACAGTCTGATCACAGAAAATTGACAAAGTGATTTTTTGCGTTCTATTAAATCACTGGAGGTAATCATTGAAACCAGTTAGTTTAATCAGATGTATTTCTTGCAGGACAACAAACCCGATAAACCATAGTATCATAGTAGAGGTCAAGAACGCAAAGCAAACGAAGCTAAACACTTTGCAAAGTGATCCATTCACAGTTTGATACAATCATTAGCGACTCGAAGATACCACAATGTGGAAGTATTTTCACAGGGATATTTTCCTGGCAAGACAGCTACCAAGTCAGCAAACTTTCCTACTTTTCTCATGTAACCTTCATGGGCTGCAATTACCACAGTGTGCTACTAAAATGTGTTCGTGCAATGTACAACTATGTTTTATCTGTTATACTGTCTCTAAATTTGTACTGCAAAGGGGGCAACAAACTGTAGTAAATTACAGGCTGAACTATTAGCGCACTTTGTATGTATTCTGGCTAAAAAAACACTTCCTTGTTTGGTAAATTTTGAATCAATTCTTCGGTGCAGTTAGGGTTAAGTTTCTCTTAATCGTATCAGATGAAATGCGTCAGTCTTATGTTTGTTCATGTTTTTTGAGATTTGTGTAATCCAGCTCATACGAAATTACAGCCTCGTCAATTTGTTTGTTTCACTGCGATTGGATTGATGAGGTTATTTAGCGTTTGTTGTGCAATATGTTTGAACTCATTATGCATGTGTTGCTGTTTTGCGCAAGTAAACACTAACTGACGAATATAGGACAAATCATTCCCCTGTGTTAGATCATATAACATATGGTTCCGTTCAAAGCGAAGAATGCAGTAGCCTCATGTATGGAGTTAAATGTTTTCCGGTAAGTGCATTTTTTTGTCGTCTCTTCCACTCACGTGTATGTGTTTTTTTTATGACCACACCGGGATTTACCTGGGCACGAATCCCGATCAGGTTTTCTCCTCAATCGCCAGCCCCGTGTGTATGCTATTGGAAAATGTAGAAACTTAAGACAGCACAAAAGCGTCCACGTCTGTTGCCTGAACAGTGACAATAGAAAACAAACAAACAAAGGCGTTTAGTCACTTTGTGAACCTTATGATCAACATTAGGTTATATTACATTAGTGAGTCAATACAGGTTAATTTTTTATGTTTTTCGGAATTTTGTCCACACCGGAATCCGAACCCAGGTTATCCCGGCTACGAATCGCGATGGGTCGGGGTTCTTGAATAATCTTACCATTAATTCATCCCTGGAACAGGTGAACAGCGCCAACCCCCGGGTAATTGATTTTCAATCATTGAACCCATCATAGAGCATTTAAGATGTTCTGCAGAGGTAAACTCGAATCGAAGCCCAGGTATCGCCGAACAATTACAGCGTGTTCAAATTCGCTTCGCCCAATCGCTCCTTTCTTTTCATGCGTAAGAGGAGCGCTGGCGCATTCAATTGCTCCCGTGTTTAATCCATTCGATGAAGGTGTGTTGAATTTACTTCGTTTTTAAACAAATGCAAGCGGTTTTAAGTGTGCGGGTTTGTTTAAGTTTGTCTCCATTCATTTTTGGCCCTATAGCTTGCACAAATTGTTTCGCACTTAGTTTTATACCCAATTGTTGACGACGATTGTGCTGTAGTCGCCACAAATTGGATGTCTTGCTTGACTGCTCACATACAAGATCATTGTAGGACCTATTATGTGAAAACAGGGGCCCTTTCCACGACTCACCATTGGAAACATTGTTGACTCTATTGATTATTAATGCTTTCCAATCGGTGACATGGTGGTCGTATGATCGTGACCAAGGAAATCCAGGTGCAAGGTACGACGCGGAAGTTGGTCTTGAATGTGGCCTGTTTAATCGGCCAAAAGTTATGCAGTCAAGTGAATCCCTAATTTCGACAGAGCTGGTTTACGTGAAAGGGAGGTAGGTTCGGAGATGGAAAAATAAATAACTACTAGTTTTTCATTGCGGCATTTCAGTAGTGAGCTGACAGGGTTGCAAAATATGCCGCAAATTTGTTGTGATTATTGTATGATGTCGTTGTGTTACTTTTTGCCACCAACACTGGTTACAGCTGTAATTTTGATTGACATAAGAATCCATTAGCGGTACAATTCGCATTTTGTGTTTATTGTTACAACTTATATACAGTTTATAGCAGTGGTGGGATTTAAATATTGAAGAACTTTGCTGGAAGTCAAGCATAGATGATTTGCATGTTTATTATATATGACATTTTCAGGTTTCACAGGCATTGCACCCATGCTAAGTGGAAGAGCTTTTTTTAGACGGGTTTAAATCGACATCGAAAAAATCATGAGTTTATTATATTATCCTGGACACGTAGGGCCACGTGATCTGTCGACTAAAGTTGAAAATTTTACATAACGGCAAATCGCTTTCTGGCAAAAAAAACTCTAGTTTTGGACACCCAGGTTTATGTGATATGTCCAAAAAATTTTATTTAACTATTCATGTTATTAGTTACAGAAGCTTTATTTTGTGAAGTGATCTCATGTTCCGAAGCGTACTGCCAGCGCTTCCAAGTGCGCCTTGTGGTAAGTAACTGCATGCAAATGCAGTATTAAGCATTATCCACCCTACTTTACAAATATTCGGGCGCAGCATATGTTGATGTATAATGACTTCCTTCTTAATAACTACACGAAATGAAAATTTTTAAACTAGTCTGGTCGTATTTAAGCGGTTACAATAACAAAGAAGAAAGAAGTAAACAAGGAATACGTGCACGTGATTGACCAAAATAAAATCAAAAAAGTGTTTGGAAGAAACGACGTTCGTTACTCCCCTGTTGCAATCTACTCAATTGCAGGATGCTTAAGAAAGGGAAAGTCCTTTTTTATGAACTTGGTATCAAGATACTTGGACTTTCTTGTGAAAAACCAGGTTAGCTCATATGACAATATATTTTATCAAACAGGACATCACCGTCAAATGCATTTAAAGAAAGTTTGTGCATTATATAATTCCGAATATTTTTGATACGTTTTTTGTTTAATTTACCTCAGTTTCTTTTAAACTTGAATCTCTGATACAGAAAGACGAATGGAAAAACGACCCAAATGCCGAGTTAAACAAGTATTTTGAATGGCGTCCGGGAACTGAGTCTCACACTGAAGGAATATTGGTTTGGAGTGAACCATTTTGGCTAAAAAGTAACGAAAACCAAAAGGGTTGCATCTGAATAGAATTTATTTTAATAATCTGTCTTTCTGGCACAATTAAACCGACGTTTTACCAGCTATCCAGCTAGGCTTCCTCACGGTAATAAATATGTCGAATAGAATATGTTAGAAACGATTTTTAATCTGTAATATGTAGTTTCACCTTGTGGGCCCCTTAGGCTAAAGTCCCTTCTTTAGTGTTGTAATTACCAACAGCATAAACAACAACAGCATTACACAATCACGTAAAACAATATACTAGGGTATTATGTATGTTTTTGGATCTACAGATAGCTGTGTTTCTCATGGATACACAAGGAGTTTTTGATAGGAAAAATTCGGAGTTTTCCGATTCTTTTGTGTTCTGTTTAAGTACGTTTTTAAGCTCATGTCAGATTCACAATGTAATTAGCATGATAGATTCATCACATTTGAATAAACTGAAGGTCGGTTTTTACATATCTAGATAATATCATTAACTAACTTTTTAATCTAATATTTGTGTCACGACGTTTTCAGATTGTGGAAGTCTTGTGTTTGGTGCAAACCTTTTGGAAAGTTACCAAGTAAGATGGTTGCTTTTAAAGTAATATTGTGCGACGAATCTTGCCTTCAACGCACCAAAAACATTAATAATGTATTGGTGCAAATCGCAAATCGGACGTTGCTCTTTCTTGTGAGGGACTGGTCAACCCCTTTGCTTCCGCACCTGGAAATAAAATAGGATACAGAAACAAAACCAACACTAAAGCTAGTATAAAAGGTATGTTATATATATTCTTATGCATTTTTGTTCCAAATGTTTCACCAAATGCAAGCTGAAAAACGAAGCACCATATTTTATTTGCTGTATCCCAATATGTCTGTTACAACTTATCTATTTCTGTCTTTCTGTCACAATTATCTCTACATGGCAGTTCTCTACATCAATTACAGTTTTGTACGTTTGTTTTGGTTTGAAAAATGTTTTGATATATTTTTAAACACAGATATTGACTCAATGTTTTTGGATGCAACTGATAATATTCTAAAAAAAATGTTTGAGGAAATCGAAGTAAAGAAGCTTAATGATTTGACGCTCAAAGGAGAGGATATTATCAATATGGCAATAGCAATTTCGGAAACAGTTGAAAAAAACGTATTTGGTCCGAATGGAATCTTACAGGTCTTTTGTCTGCCGTTGTTGAAGATATTCATTTAAATTTACGACTATATTTAGGCATTATCAACCACAATTGTTGCAAATCTTATGAAGAGCAGTGAAGATGATTTCTACAAGGAAATGAAGGTCTGTCCTAGGCATGCGTTTACCCTTTCAATCGTAACTTTCAACAATGCTTCTTTTTAGGTTGCCTCAACTGAAAACAAATACATGTCCGATAAAGTTTTGAAGGATACTTATTCAAAAATTGTTAATAAAGTGATGAAATTGTCTGATACATGGTTAAAGCCTGAGTTACAACACTTTGTTTCACAAAGTCGACTTGATTTGGAAAAGAGTCTGGAAAAAAGAATATTTATTGCAGAAAATCTAAACAACATTTCAAGGGTATATTGGCTGTAAATATTTTAAAGTTGTTGTGTGTAGTATTGTGCTGCATTTATATTTTACAGTGCTTAGTATATTAGTCGGGACGTTATTTTATCTTTGTGATTGCAGGAAAAATAATTTTTTGTGTCAACTAAAAACTTTGGCACTAGGATGATTAGATAATATCTGGTTCATTCGACTTTTGTTCAAACAAAATAAATCAATTTTTGTTATCTTTTTATGCACAGGCAGGTGTGTGGGAGCTATACCGCTTGTTGATGGAAGACTGTTTCGATGCATGCCTTAATGAGTTTAAGGTTTGTGTGTGCAGACAGAACAGTACATAACAAATAGCTTAACTCAAAACGAATGACTTTAGAGAATATACGGAAGACACGTGAATCAATGTCGCTTCTTGTCTGCTGATAGAATAAAGAAAGAGTTTGGTGAAATGAAAAACAACGCAATTAAACTGTTCAAGGACACTGCAGGCGACAAAGTGGTTGACAAAACTTTTGAAGCAGAACTGCTGGTTGAACTGGAAAAGAAACTTGACCTATTATTAAGGGTATTTTTGGAGGATAATGAACTACAACAGGTAAAACCAAACAAAGTTTTTTACACACACACACACACACACACACACACACACACACACACACACACACACACACACACACACACACACTGGGCGAGAGAATGTGAGACAGCATTTACGAATATTTTATGCCACGTCAAATGCAAGAAACTGTGTATATTGTAGGTAAATACTGCTATCGCTGTTTTGAAGGAATCTGAAAATGTGCTTCAAAATTTTCAAGAAAAGGTAAGAAAATTTTGTACATGAAAAGCTAAAGGCCTGCTGCATTTTTTTCTTTTCGCTTACATAGGTCAAAAATAAAGGCATACTTGAGAAAAACGTCCTGAGTATAAAAAAACAAACGATGGACGATTTTGTTGTTGATCATATGGGGAACCTGCCAGCAACGTGGCAGGATCTTTTCAAACGAAAACTTGATTCTTCGATGGACAACATCGTTAAACACTACTTTGACCAGTTTTCAACCTCCAGTGATCAAAATGACGTTGAATATAAACTGAAAGAAGACGTGTGGCATTACATTACTGTGTTCATTTTTGCAAAAATATAAATACTTACATGCATTTTTCTAGACAAAGAATCGTGTTGAATTGGAAAAGGCAATACAAAGCATTCATTCTTTGTGCAAGAAAAATATTGCTGGCAACATCGGTAGGAAAATAAAATAAATCATTTCTGTTCATTTGCCAAACAGATTATTGCAGTATAATTTTTAAGATGTTTCGAGTTGAATCCTTGTTTTCCATTTCCGAGAAAAGTTTAAATAAATGGAGAAGTTCGGCAAATACCGAGGAAATACTTTCTCTTTGTCCAAAGGAAACAGTTAAAAAGTGGATAGAAACACAGAAAAAATACAATAAAATGTACTTGGTGAGAATTGGCATACTGGGTAAATTATTTGTAATTTAATAATTAGATGCTTGTCTATTTATGCCAGAATTATCAACGAAAAAGATCATCAGTTCTATTACAACTCCTTTTGAAAAAATGAAATAAAGAAATGCAATGGGTGGGAAATATGTTCGTATTTACTTTTCGACTCCTTTCTATTTCCACAAAATTATATTTTGTTGTCCAAACTTGCGTAAAATAAACATTAATCAAAATTCCTATTCTTTATTAGATGCTTTCTGGAACAAAAATGAGCGGTACCCAGATGGGAATATTTTATGACAAAGTGGAAAACATAGGCAAGGCTTTCACAGCAAACTTGCCAGCAGATATTAGGGAGGAAAAACTTGCAGCTTTAAAATTGGAATATAGAATCTCATTTAGTAAAATGGAAAAACGTGAATTTGTTTCACAAAACAATGTATGTCCAAACCCTTCAAGACGCCCACGTTTTCTTCAGGAATGTTCAATTATGGTTTAAATCTTGGGTTGTCGAAGCGGATGTGCAGAAAATGGGCTTCGCCACAAAACCGGAAGAATGGTTGCTCACGCGAGTAATGGGTTCATGTAAACCTAGATTTACCAATTTAAAAGCTATTGCCTGAAGGTTTAACTGTACATCTTGACATACAATATTTTTGACATTGGTAGTTTGACTAATGATTTGCTAATTGGCATTGAATTGTGTTGCAGCGTTTTGTATAAAAAGGTGTACATAATTTTGCCGTTTATGATTTGCGACCATTTTGCTTTTAATTCGCTTTACAATTTTTGCGTTGTAGCTGTCATAACATGTGCGTGTATAAAGTAAGCAATAAATACAGACCCTTAGCCACAAGTGCTTCAATAAAATTAATATAGCTGGCGCTAATTTTAACATTTCACTCGCCGAGCAAGATATGCTTTTAGGCCTTAAAAACTGAGCTCACTAGAGGCGCTCAAACGGTTTCGCCAGCAAATCGGTCAGAAGGAAGTTGTGGCGACTGTGCCAAGATGTCGTAGGTAAAAATATATATTATGTGATCGGCAAGATGCAGTTCATAGGGAAAGATGCTCTTAACTTGGTTAAGATTTGGGTGTTTTTTTTTGTTCGTTATTGATGAAATTGGTTTTGTGTTGCTTTCTATGGGATGTGTGAAATGCATTTCGTACTGTATTATCAACACAAACAGATTTATAAAGGTCTCTCGCTGCTTTTTTTGACTTTTTCATTTGTTTAACTGTGTCAGGAAAATAATAATTATCATTTCTGCATTTTTTGTTGACAACATGGAGAATCATATCGTACTTTTATGATCCCTGCAAAGCGCCGAAACGCACAAGAACAAAACGGTACAGGAGTTTTCATATTTGGCTGCTATAACGACTGCTAAACGTAAGTCTCCACCATCTTGGTAGGAATTTAGTTAGTAAAGAAGGTCTGCGCATTGCCGCGACGTGGAGGATATAACTTGACAAAATGGTTGAGCAACAACAAAGGTGTTTCGTGCGATAACGCAAACGCCAACAATCGCAAGCGAATGCCACGGGAACGAACAAAATAGATTTTGTTGAGGTTTCAAGAAATCAAATTTGAGTAAATGTTTAATATTTGTCCGACTGAGAAAATTGATTCAATCGCGTACCTGCAGTTGACTGGTGGCATACTTGTACATGTGGTACTTTTCACACAAACATTAACATACAAATACACTATGAATTTATTAATATCGCGAAGTAGTACTTTTTACAAAGCGATAGTGTTTCATGCTTGTTTCTTGCTTTTCCAAATCTTTTATGTGCCCGACACCAAGGGAAAAACGTTAGAGGAAATTCAAGCGCATTTTATGTGAAGGGTTTTTAACAAAAATGCGACGGACTGAAGTACTTGTTTGCTGAAAAAATCTTGCCAACAAAACGATTGTTTCACATTAACTGGTGTACTGTTTATCGTCAGTGATGCCATAATATTGATTGCACGATAATAGATACCAAATAAAACATTGCAGTGTTTTAAGGTTCTTGCAGGATAGCTGCACTTAACGTAAACAGACAAGAATCGGTAACCTCTATGGAAGGTAATTCTAGTTCGTTTACTTTTTCCATGTTATCCCTTTTTACAATACCTATTGCAAACAACTACAGAATGATTATCGTATACGGTTAAACAACGTCAAGTGATGCGACGCGACTTTAACGTGAGCCAATACAGGTAAAAATTCTCTATTTTTTTAAATTTTCGACCACACCGAGATTCGAATCCAGAATATCTCGGCTACAAGTCTACATGGGTCGGGGCTTCTTAAATGATGTTGCCAATTGCTCATATTTTTTTTTACCACACCGATGTTTGAACCCAGGATATCCTCGCCACGAATCCCGATCAGGTTTTCTTCTTGGTATATGGGTCGGACACATGGCCAATGCTACCAATCAACCGCCCCCAATTGCTCATCGACCATCAACTCATAACTAAAACAGCTCAACAGCGCCCACGTCCGGATGATTGATTTTGTGTTATCATTCGCTAAACGTGTTATGGAGCATCTAAGATGTTCTGCACACGTAAATTTGTACGTGAAGAACGAATTCGAATTCGCTTCGCCCAATCGCTCCTCCCTTTTCATGTGCAAGAGGAGCACTGCCGCACTCAATTGTTCTCGCGTTCTACCGGTTCAAATGAGGTGTATTGAATTCGAATCACTTCCAAACCACTTCGCTTTTAAACAAATGCAACCGGTTTTTAGGTTGTTAACTTTGTCACATTGCACCAGATAAATGATAAACATTGAAATACAAGAAGTGCTTGAAATTGCTTTTATAGTTGTTTTTTAGGCCCTATAGCTTGTACAAGTTTTTCTTAGCACTTCCATGTTGGTTTGTTTTCCGCGGGTTGCGCTTAGCTTTGTTCCCAATGGTTGACGGCGACTGTGCTGTAGTCACCACAAATTGAATGTCTTGCTTGACTGCTCACATACAAGATCATTGTAGGACCTATTATGTAGAAACAGTGGACCTTTCCATGGCTCACTATTGAAAACATATTGGTTACATAGCTTTAATGCCAATCGTTGACGTGTTGGTCGTATAGGATCTTGACCGAGGAAATCCAGCTGCAAGGTACGAAGCGGAATGTGATCTTGAATGTGGTTTTGTTCAGTCGCCCATGTCATGCAGTCAAGCGTATGCTTAATTTCGACAGAGCTGGTTTGCGCGAAAGGGAAGTAGGTTTGGGGATGGAAAAAGAAATTCCAACTAGTTTTTCATTGCGGCATTTCAGTAGTTAGCTGAAAGGGTTGCAAAATATATTGCAAATTTGTTGTAGTTATTGTATGATGTCGTTGTGCTACTTTTTGCCACCAATACTGGTTACAGCTGTAATTTTGATTGACAAAAGAATCCATTAGCGGTACAATTCGCATTTTGTGTTTATTGTTACAACTTATATACAGTTTATAGCAGTGGTGGGATTTAAATATTGAAGAACTTTGCTGGAGGTCAAGCATAGATGATTTGCATGTTTATTATAAATGACATTTTCAGGTTTCACTGGCATTGCATCCATGCTAAGTGGAAGAGCTTTTTTTGACGGGTTTAAATCGACATCGAAAAAATCATCAGTTCATTATATTATCCTGGACACGTAGGGCCACTGTGCTCTGTCGACTAAAGTTGAAAATTTTACATAACGGCAAATCGCTTTCTGGCAAAAAAAACTCTAGCTTGGGATACCCCTCGCAATGGCACTAAACAAAACATTTAAGAAAAGTGATGTTTTTTTGCGTGTGCGTTTTATTTTTCCAATATTTCAACTATTGTTTGCCTTTGGAAAACAGTCGTAACAACGAGACTAAATACCTGACTTCGAAGTTGTTCTACAGCAACGACACCACGCAAGGTCTAATATGGCGTATGTGTATTAAAATATGACGTATGTATATTAAAATATGTCAAAATTATCAACAATGACTGAGGCCTAATTCTTAATTTGCTTTTATAGACACTGATGATGCTTTTAACGAAGCGAAATATACATGTCTAATTAAAGAAGACTGAAAGATTTTAACCTGAAACGAAAGTTTCATAGACAGTTGTTATATATATAATAAGGTGGAAATCTTCAGGGCCAAATTGCAACAGAATGGGAAATGATTCCCAGAATCAATTCTCAATGACTGAGGCTATATTAAACGTTTACTTACTTTTATGGAAGATAACCTTTAACCTCGTTTGCGTTACTTTTTTTGCATAATTAAACCACTTCTTGCTTATGGCACACAGTCAGAACAAGGAAACGAACTAACTGATGTCACAGAGGCATCGCAACGACACCGCACGAGGTCACAAAGAAAGGAAAAGGTGCAAAAAATTCGAAAGTTTTCTGTAATTCTGTTACGTAGTAATACAGAATGTTCGCTGTAACGATTCTGTTGAGCTCAATCATTTTCACAAAATTAAAAATCACAATTAAAAAAAAAAATTAAAAATCACAAAAAAATTTATCATATATTTAGAAAAGTAAGCCTCACTACCAGTAGGTATACGTACTCTATATGTGCCGCCGTGTAGGTTGTGTTTTTATTCAGTGTATTTTATTTGTAATAATGCTTTCATGTGTATGCGTCATTTGCCTCTTTTTAATTTTGAGCAGATAAGAAAATACAATTTTACATAAAAAAAACCCCAGAAGAGTAGCTTTTTACTGCAGCATCAGCCTGGCATTTTATCAGGAATATATATTCCGCCGCATAGGCATCTTCAGTTTTTTACAGTAAACACAATAAAATGAATTTAAAAACGTCTGAAAAACAACAACAGTAAAAAAAGTGTTGTTCCTTTTTAACACGAACCGTCAATCGAAAACTTTGTTACGAGTCTTCCAGAGCCTTCGCTGTAACCTAAGATGTTAAGACATTGTCGTGTAACTGGTTTAGTGTGTCTTGAAAAGTACCATTGATTCAGAATTTCCCGAATATTGTGTCAGTTAGAGATGGTTGGGGCGTTACAAGGTTATTTTTAAAGAACCTGTCGCCTGTCAAAACCCTCCCAGTGCGACTGGCTGCGATCCTACGACAGACGGTGATTCTCCGTGAGGAAATCACCTTTACACAGGCGTCTGACTCGATAACCTTTATGGTTTTATCGGTGTCCATGCCATTTTATTTTTTTGTATATTGTTCATCTGCGTAGTTGCTTTTTTCGCAAAATAAACATGATTTGATTTGATTAAAAGGATCAAGCCGATTTTAAATTTTCTACCAAACTGGTCTTTCAGCTGTCGTAATGATAAAAAAAACTCGAATTGACTTAAAAAATAGTTGGCGACCACCAGGTTTTTTTGACCACACCTGAATTTGAACCCAGAATATCCTGGCCACGAATCCCGATCAGGTTTTCTTCTTGGTATATGGGTCGGGCGCTTGACCAATCCTTTGGGGCTAATTTACTCTGTACACAAACATGCATCTTGCCATCGAAATTCTTTACAAGAGCAGGAAACGTGACAAAAACCTTGTATTGTCTCCAGTTTTCTTCGCCATCAAACCACTTCAATTACTGTACTGACAAACAACAACGAAATACACGACATGAAAACAGGCTTCTCATCGGATGAGCGGGGGGTATGAGTTCGTGAGGCAGATTAGAAAGTGATACGTTTCCATGCGTAAAAGGATAAAATCATCGGTTGGTAAAATGAAATCATAGTTATAATAATACAGTTTCGTTTAGGCCATATTATTGCAATGGATGTTACTTAAAAGCGACCCACAAAATTTCCGCAAAATTTGTGGATTTGCTACAATTTCTACAGTGAATTCATTGCTTAAAATTGATTCACAGGAATATTCGACTAGAACTCGACAAATAGTTAAAATGAATTACCTAAGAAATTCTAGCAAGAGTAACAGTGTAATTTGCACTTTAAGAAACTTATAGGTGGCGAATAAATATCACAAACTCATGTAGTCTAATGGCAAGTCGCTCGAAAAAATGGTGCAATAAAATGCTATGACGCAGTAAAACTTCACTCAAATAATAACTGTGTATCAGCTCAATACACAGATTCCTAAGATATCTGGGCATAATTAAGGCACTAAGCATAGGCAAAGACAAAAATGATGTTTCAAATAAAGATTGCTTTTAGGAACCACTGTAACCATGGCGATAAGAAATAAATTAGCGTCGCAATAGTACGTGTTAAATTACAGTATGTTAGAAGGTCGAAGATTGACTAATGAACAGCGATTACGGATGAAGATTGGACGATACTTTGCCACAAAGCTTGCAATAAAATTATGTCACAATGGAATATCTCACCATTAAGAAAAATTAAAAAAGAAATTTGAATGATGAAACAATAAGGTAAAAATCGGCACCTACATACGATATCATAGGCCCGTCTTTTAGGATGCGACATTACCGGAAGTGACGTAGACACGATGACGTTCAGTTCGTTTTGCCGACTCCACGGCGAAACGCACAGATGGAAAGACAGTAGCAAGACTCTCTTCATCCTCACTCACAACACCAACTTTTCTAAGTTTTGACATGATCCCAGGCTGCACCGAGGCTAGAAACACGTGGAGATCTCGCTTCTGGAAATCGATACAAATCTGAAACGGGAAAAAATGAGATTTTGGCGAGTTGTACGATGTAAAATACGTTCCTGGCCTTTGTAAAATATATGGGAATATTTTTCGCCAAAAACGTTATTACTAATTTGGTTAATTAGCCAAGGGCTACAAAACAATATTACACATTTTTGGGCAAAAATTCCTCGCCTAATTTTTTATAAAAAAAGGGTAAAAGTTCTCGCATAAATTTTGTGAGGGAAAAAATCATTGCTTTAGTTGCGTCTTAGGTCTGGCGCCACCTACCTGACGCATTGTTTCCATTCCCATAAGATCGATAAAAGTCCATCCTGAACAATCGAATATAATCGTATGAAAACAGTGATTGGGATCTAGACTGACACGCTTCGATGATTTGTGTTTTCCATGTTTTCCATTCACGTGACTGTATCTCGCATCACGTGATTTGAGGTCAAGGGTCACCGATTCGGTCAAATTTGCGTTGCTACTATGGGAGGACGTGGCTTTACTGGCTGCTTTTGATTCATTGCGATTTGAAGGATGGTCAGAATTTGCACCGTCCTCCACTGAGACACCGTCACGTGATTCGCTTACTGCTGGCGTGTCGCTGTCTGATTGGCTGGAATGAGCTTCAGGGTCAGCTAAAGTTTCTTCCAGTCGTTCGTTTAGAAGCGGGGAAAGCTCTTCTAAACAGAAAATCGACATTTCTATTTAAACCAGCGATTACTAAAGTTCGACGGTTCTAGAATAAAATATGAAGGGTTCAATATGAGCAGTCATTTAGTTTCAAACAAAAAGTGCTAAATATGTCCAAGTCTTGAGGTATAAAACACAAGAGAACAAATCCAGAAACAAAAAAATACTATTGTTGCAAGCGTGTAGGTTTACTTTACTGTACATTGAATACGTTAGTGGGTTTCTTGTCAACTTAACCTTATAAGGTATCACGGACAGAAAACTTTAGGAAACACTGATTTAAACGAATATTCGTTGAGATTATATCCAAACATTTTCATACAACATCATCTAGTGGTTGATGTACAAGTGGCCAATTTGTGGAAAATATCCCAGGGACAAACAGAACAACCAAAAAAGGATCAATAGCGAGATAGCGAAAGTAACAGACTTCTCTACTGAAATGATAAGCGAAATCCAAACGGTAAAAACACAGCCCTGAGATGTAGATATACGTTCGTTGTACATCACCGATGTTATGACAGATACAATATCTTACACTGTTCAAACTTATATACTGCTTGAAAACAAAGGACCGTTTGAATACATTACAGAAAATAAAAGCTATTAATCCAGTTGCTATTCTGTGAATATGAAATTTAAATTCAGTTACGGCCACAGACTTTTACCTCTGCCACGAGATGTCTCATCACACAAACTGCTGATAAATATCGCATCGTTGCTTATCTCCTGCAAAGCTGCTACGTTACCGAAAAATGGAGATTGGGGAAATCTGATGATTTTGATTCCCGGTACTTCTTTCGCCTAACCATAAATTTAAGGTAAAACACCAAATAAGCAAAAAATAAATACAAAATTTTGAAATTATAATTCAGGAAATATCTTCCCACCTTTTTGAACTTGACAATATCCCTGTAAATGTCGGTGTCGCCCAAACTACCCCGAACGGTTGTCTGAGGGTTGTATACACTCAATACCACGGTCATCAGAAGGCCAAGAACACCAATGCCAAGACCCAAGGCAACTCCGAATAAAGCAACCGCCGTAAAAGTAACGATCCAAACCACCTTCAAACAATATACTGTTGCCAAGCGACAAACGTATGCTTTACTGAATCCCCTTTTACAGCCACAGAAGTGAAAAATGCATGGTACAAATATTTTTAATAAATGGCGATCAAAATATGACTTCATCACATTATTAGTCACTTTGGACAAAAATAATGCCACATTCATATGTTTTAAAAGCATTAATACGTGAAACAACATAACTTCAATGGCAAGAAGTTGCCATAGTAACCATAAATAGGCAATCCGGAGTAACTTACAGAATAAATATCTTGTTGCATAAGGTAAAACATCCAAAAAGCTATTAATTGCAGAGCTGGTTTTTTCTTGTTTGAACAAGTGCTAATGGTAATAATACTCACAAAGTCGGGTTTGGATAATTCCCAGAGTCGAGATAAAATGGTAATTTGCATCAACAAACCACGGATGTTGATCAAAATAATAGAAGAGAGACAAGCCACAGGGAGTGGAGATAAGTATTGTCCAATCAGAAGCAAGATAAACAAAATGACGATACACGAAACCACGTCAGAGAGCTAAAAAGAAAAAAACTTATTATATTAAATTTGCAACAAAATTTACCACTATAGGAAGCCCAATAGAACAAATTAAATAAATTAATTTATATTTGCTGATAAAGTCAAACCATAAATGATTCATTTACTTTTGATTCCCCAAACATTTAACGTTGCTCCATTTTGCTAATTTACATATTTTCGATTTAACTGAGAATCAGAATCGAAATTATGGAATTGGTAACGAACCCATCAGCTGTAAATCCAAGCAACACATAAAAACGTAGTTAAACCATCCAAAATTGTAATGCGTCCAGATAAAATGGTAATTTGCATCACCAAACCACGGATGTTGATCAAAATAAAATTAAAAATTATGTCTAAGTTTCCTGCAATTTGAACCATTTTTTTTGTTTTCAGAATTAGGAGTAGATCCGTGAGTAGCCCTCATTAATCAAAGTTATTTTTTACCAATACACAGCGAAAAAAGGTTGGTAACCACTGACGTAAAAAAAAACTATGAAAATATGAAACCACGTCCTTCCAATCCCCTTTCGAATACCTGGGTTTTCGTGCCACTGCTTTCTTTGACAGAACTTCTCGCTAAAGCAGCAGAGCAGGCGTGACCTTGAAAGACTCCACACGTTATCTGCGACATTCCCAATGCAAAAAGTTCCTGCAAATAAAAATACACGTCATCAGTATGACGTCACAATAGCAAAAAGTTTTTGCGTAATTAATCGTACCTGGTTAGGCGATATTTTGTAGCCATGGCGTTTTGCGAACAGTTTTCCGATGGAAACTGTTATTGCGAAACTCACTATGGCGATGGGAAACGCATCACCAATCAAACGAGACCATGTTGAGACATCCGGGACTTTGGGAGCTGGTAAACTAAATTATGACATACAAATTTTGCAGTTATTTTGCGTGCCATAACTTCAAGGTACAAAACTAATTTAACATACTTTTTGCATCTGATTTAACGTAAATCATAATATTATTTTACGCGACAGATATTAATGTATTACGGATTACTGCAGTGCTCTGCAGCCTTATTTCGCTGACGTCACACTTAAACACACTACGTAATTCGGCTGGAACACCTCAACCAAATTTACATGTAAGGTTAAGTTGCCAAACATAAATAGTTACTTTAAACTTATTAAAAATTCGCTGATTGCATTCACAGATCGCGGTACACCAAGCATAGTCTTGCTGCACAGGAGTTGAGCATTTGCTTACTAAAGGCTCGTAAAAATATCTGATTTGTGCATAATCATAACGACCTACCCAGATGGAATAGTGCCGACCACAGCTACGCCTTTTTCCTCAAAGCCAGCCAGAGCAGATGTAACGGTTCCTATGATCACCACAATCAGTTCAATAGGTATCGGAATGTTGTGGAGTTTTTTCTTGTATTTTCTGCAACAAAAAATCAATCTAATTCAGGGGTTCTTAACCAGGAGTGCCATATCTGTTCCCAGGGGTTATGGGTGCATGAATACTGAATCATTAGGGCTGGTTACATTTCATTGTATCATAAGAGGTTACTATGGAACTGGTCGTGATTTTAAAAGGGTTTTGAGGAGGAAAAGGGTTAAGAGTCACTGATCTAATTCATATTGACGACAGAACAGTTACAAATAGCTGTAACTTTTACCCAAATACAAAAAAACGATGTACATCTAACGGCGAAAAGAATGCAGTTTACAGCCCAAGGCAAAAACTAGCATTTAACTAGACACATCCGCTGCAATAGGAACTTCCAAAGCAATTAAATGCAGGACAGGGGGTAGGGTTTATTTCCATCAAAGCAGCATTGTGCGTAGCAATTGGCTCAACACAATTAAACTGTTTGCTAACCACATATTAAGAGCACCACCAACGGTAAATACACAGAATTTGCCGAAAATATTTGCAGCCAAGCCATGTCTTCAGCTTTTATTATTGGCCTGACTGGGGTTTAAAAGCTAAAGTTTTTCACTGTTAACTTTAATTTGTCATGGTGACATGATATGCATGAAAATTTGATGCATCCATAAGGACACACTCTATGCATGTCCTTGCATAAAAAGTTTCAAAGGAATAAAATCGTGAAGTTAATTCACCAGTAGTTTGCAGCTCACCCTACAAAACTTCACAATTGACAAAACTAAATTAAACAACTCATTAAACAACTCATGGTTTTTGCTACATTAATGTTTTTTAAAAATTTAAAGGTTCAACTACTGTGTGGATCAGGTACAATTTTGAATATATATAAAACTAGCACAGTTTCAAATTTAAGCAGTACTTTTTTACTGATTTTAAAATCTACAATTTAAGAATCTTAAATCATAAACTTACACATTTATGACCTTGACAGGGTAAAGTATAATCAAGGTCACAACAGAGATTACAACTTCAGGCCATTGGGTTTCCTTAATTCTTGAGAAAAGTTCAACGTAAGTCTGAAAATCAGTGCTTTTATATAAATATAATAAAGTATTATTTACCTCAAAATACATATTTTTTAATTTGACTTTTATATGTGTTAAAATAAGATGAAGAATTTGGCCAAAAATATGCAAAATTTTACCATACCTTGATCAATGCAAACGGGGATGAATGCTGTGAAAGATTAATTCCGAAAAATATTTTCATTTGCGCAGTGACCACAAAAAGCGCAGCCCCAGTGGTGAAACCAGATACCAAGGAATCAGAGAGAAATATGGCAATGAAACCCAACCGAAAAACTCCAAGGCCAATCTGCAAAAACATTTTTAATAGTGTATATATAAGTGATTATAAAGTGTTTTTCTGTAAAATTGATGGTGTAGATTCAGCAGTTAATGTCAAAACAATTTCAAGAATGATAATTTTTAAGAATGTTAAGTTGTAACCGTGATAGACTTTAATAGTACATGTAGTTACAGGAGGCACCAAACTTATCTATAAGACATGTTTTTGGCCATGTAACTTCCTCTAACACTGAGAAAACATGGCAACATCAGTAATGTATCCAAAACAATTTATGTGTTTTCTAACTTGTTTTAACTTCAACAGACATTACACAACCACCAATGACTGCCAAATATGCAACCCACAAATATCCCCCTCTCCAGTTGCCAATGGAAGCAGACTGTTTTGGAATCACAAATACCACTATGATGTCATATTGTTTTCATATAAAAACCACAGAAGTGCATACTGCAGGCATTCCAGCATGAATGAGATGGGGGTGTGTTAAGAGAAAATATTTTTTGCTGGATATTGTGTGGAATAATAAGTGTTTGTAACAAGCATTTGAGTGCTGAAAAGGCAACATTCATTGATATTTAAAGCAGAAGAGTTCAAATAACATGTTGACAACAGTAACAGAATAGGTAGGAATGTAACACAGACTTGTGAACAATATGGCTCCTAAAGCCATTAGCACATGGAATGGCTTGGGAATATCACAGCCAGCTGTCTGGCATTGCATTGACAAGGTAGGGCAGTAATACTTGTTCTGGATAATGGAGATTTGGTTTTGCTTACAAAGCTACAGTTTGAAATAAAGTGATTGATAATTCTTTGTGAAAGCAACTTAGTGAAAAGCTTCTTAGATATCTAATCTTGTTTGACCAAGAAGTTTGAAGTAATCGCACTGTTGGAGACATTTTAATTATCATGCTATTATTTTAAGATGCTTTGCTCAGTTGGAAATTTCCAAATTATGTTATCGGTATTAAAACACACATGCAATAGACAGCGAAAGTTGAGCAAGTTGTAAAGTAGACATATCATATATATGTGTACTATTAAACATATTAGTTTTTTAGCATGCTGGAGCAGTTGTGTTTAACCCTTGCTCTATAGCGTCTTTATGATAACAGGGTGGATACCAAAAACGTGGGCAATCAGATGATGCAATAACTTTATTCATTAGTCACATCTACTTTACCAATTAATGACGCTTTTGTTGACGTCATACTTATCCTGTGACATGCACTCACTTGTATTAATCCAATCAGTAATGTCAGAGAACCAACTATGGAAAGATAATAGGCAATTTCTTCAGGACTTTTTGTTGACGTGTCTGTTATAGAATGTAAAGTCATGTTAGTTTTTATGGCTATGATGACATAGCAAAAACATTAGTGTCTAATTGATGCAATGTCAGAATTGTCAGGTATATTTTTGGCATTTTCATCATGAGTTTACACTTGTGATAATAATATATCAGACTGTGTGACAGAATTTATTTTAATTAGTACCAAAAAGTATATCAATATCATATTGCACTGGAAACATGATATATTTGTGCAAATATATATATATATATAATGTCAGTACAGTACCATATTAATTTAGACTAATGTAGTTGCTGTGATTGTTTTAACTGTCAGCAACACCTGTTCCATACAGTTTCAGATTAATATATTAATGCCCAATGAAATGCAAATTTTTTTCATATGCTTGGTTTAATTTCTTTGTGCATATAAGTCAGGATAACATCAAAATCACCCCCAAACAATTGCAAGAAAAACTTCTTGATTTTAAGATGAATAAAAAAAATTATGCATCACAAAAAAATTTTAATCTTTTACTTACAAACACCTGGAAAATGAATGTAAGATACCTGCCACAGGTGGTGGTGCTGATGATAAAAGTGTAGTTGTCCCTGTCACTGCTGTTGCTGCATTTGTTATCATGGCAATAGGGTCTGAGGAATTTCCTACTGAAGTAGAATCAAATGGATAAGCCAAAAGGTAGTTGTCCAGAGCAGACTTCAGCATGAGACTGATCACGGCAAATGTCCCTGAGAGCAATGACATACTTATCATATTATTTAATACTTTTTCTGCAATTGGTGGCCAAGTGCTTTGTACTACAAAAATAACATTGCAATTATGTTGCGGCACGGACAAAATTTGTAATTGTCGTCTAGTTTAAAGTTTTTTTGCAATAAGCACAACGGTATATCTTTAAGTGTTCAACGCTGTTTGCTGTCTATTGGCGTTAAGGACAGAAATGAAAAAAAGAAAAATAGGGAAAAACATTACTTACATTCTTTCCTTTGATGACAAAACAAATTTACTCTTTGCTGTTGGTTAATAATTATCAGTCTGGGCAATGAAATGTTTGCACAAATGACCTGTTCATTGTGCAAAACTAGCATTCAGTGCCAGAGGCAATGGTAGGTTGGGTGTACACGATAAATTTGGGGCTTAGTGCATTTTGCAACTTACCGACTGATGCATGTTTGGAAGTCCCAAGAAAGGTGTATGTAAGTGGTGCAAAAAATGCCACATACATGCCATTGATTGGTTGTAGACCAGCAAGCAAGCCATAGGCCAAGCCTGTGAAAAAATAAAACGATGAAAGCAAACTTTTACAATATGTAAAAAGTCAGCATTAAGTAACTTGGTGTAAATACAATAAAATTCAACATTTTAATAAATTTTAGAACCTTTCACACATGGACATTTCAAAAATATTTTTAATTGTGAAGCAACTTACTTTGAGGAATTCTTACAATAGCAGTTGTAATGCCACCAATCAAGTCACCAGGCAAATACTCTTTGATTTTATAAGTTCTGGCCCATGTTAAGATAGGTAGAAATGAAAGAAATATGTTGCATGCACAGCTTTTGCTGCATTGCACATTTTCCTTCAGTTTTTGCCTGCAAAATTTGTTGTTGATTTTAATATTTCTTTGATAAATTGATATACTTGCTATACTGGCATCTCAGTATGTGTAAGTATTGGCAATTCTTACCTATAGCTTATTTTTGCTGGTGCTACGTAATCAAACTCATCTCTAAAATTGTCTTCTGTCAAAATGTTGTTGTATTCCATCAGCAGTTAACGTACAATTTAACACCAAAATCATAAAATTCAAAGAGATTGACTCATCTGAAAAATATGACATCAGATAATTAGATTTTATGCTAAAGTCAAGAAAGGACCTCCTGCTGAATAAGATAGCAACAGATTTGTGCTTTTCTGCATTCTGCAAGCAGGTTCTTTGGATTTTACCTTTTATATACCCAAATAAACACGTTTGTGCACTATCTAAACGTTCTGTATCGGAACTGTAAACCTCGTTGTAGAAATAACACAAAAGAAATTAAGACACAATGCGCGTACGTGACATGACGAGCCAACCTTGAAACGCTCCATACCACTATTTTACGACAGCTTAATGACATGGCAATTTTTTTATGACGTCATTATGCACAAACTGCGCTTTGGGCACATCCTAAAAACAGTGGTTCTCAACCTTTTTGCACTTGCGGACCGGTCAAGTTTCTAAACCACTTCAACGTCCCGGTAATTTGGTAAAATTGAACTGTAATAAAATTAACATATTGCTACAAATTTGATATTGCAAAATCACGAACTTCGCACCAGTAAAAATTCTTTCAATGTGAAAATGATATTTTTGGCAACGGATGAGAAACACTGCTCTAAAAAATGCACCGTAACGGATGTGCAGTGAGACGAAGCCAGGGGTGCGCGTTCGAACGATTTTTTTAAGATGAGCGACTTTGGTTGGCTGATTGCTAATGTGTTTTTTTAACAACCTTTTGTTGTTTGCAACTTTTGAACTCGTCACAGACAATTCATTGAGGCCAAAGTCTGATGTAAGGAAAAAAAGTTTGCGGAGCACTGTTCTAAATATCAATGACAGCAGAAAAAATTCCATCGATCAGTTCATTTTTATGAGGTAAAAACTCTGTTAACTATTCACCTTTTGTCTATGGGTCAACTGACGTGATTCAGCGACCCGAAACATATAAAGCAATATATCATATTAGCCTGCCTTTAGCCTACCTTACTTACTGCACTAACTACGTTTTGTCATTTTAATTGCCTTCGTCACAGTTTTTTTGTTTACATCGCAGGTATACATACGTCATTGGTTATGTGCTAATTTTAAAATTATGCCATGCGCGCAAAAAATGTTTTAAAACCATGCAAACTGTCACCGTTACCATGTAATCTTCCTGACCGTCATTTCGTTTCCTCGGTACTTGACAAGCAATTTATTACCCATGTAACATGCAACTTCCCTTGCGAGACCTATTTTCGCTTTTTGCTGTGAAGTACAGTTATTTCAAGATGTTAAATGACCAATTTGATAAACGTCTTTATACATAAAAGATATTGTTTCAGCACATGAGGAACGTTTGTTCATTGAGAATAGAGACAGTCTTCGGTATTTGGTTTGCAGTGTTTGATAAATGTGTGGCGACTTTTTGTAGGGTAATAGGCTATATACGCTGCCGACTGGTTTTGTTTAGAAAAGAGCAGTATATGCTTAACAATGGTAAACACGTCAACGTTGCTAAAAATAACAACAGGCTGTCAGCGGTGGCCAGACTTCAAACAAAAAGGAATTTGTTAACCTGCCCCGCCTTGAATTTCATTCACGCTTTATGTGATGTAACAAAGGCAGTTCATGACGCCACTGAAAGCGTTTAGGTGACGTCACAAACGATTAATAGGCATGCAAATTAACAACTGTCGGGCGCGGCCATTGTTTTAACGTTAAGCAGGCCGCACAAACCTTGCTTAAGTCACGACTCCCTCCGGAGGGAGTATTGCCTTTAAACGTCAGTATTACCTAATGTCACGAACTTTCTGTATTGGGGGGAAAAAAGACGTAAAGTTGGTTCCGTCGCGGAAGTATATAGCAGTGCAGTTTTTAAGAGTTTTCTGATTCCTTCGCATTGCCAGACCTCGAGACGTTTCAAAGCATTGCGTAATATGCAAAGTATTTACATTGTGAAAACCAGTATATATTATTTTTGCAGATATATACATATGGTTTAAAAACATTTCGATTAAACATTTACCAAATTGAGATGACGGTGGAGTCATTTGTAAGTGGCTTCCTTGAGACGGAGGAACAATTTCAGAAAAGTTATGGAATAGAAAGAGAGGAAAAAACCTTGAAAGAAAATGTGACGTCAAGGTTGAAGGAAACATTCACATGTTCACGTTAGTATAATATCAATATCTTTGTGTATAAGCTGCAGACAGATGGCCACTGTTTCGACCTGAAAGGTCTCATCAGTGCAGCTGGTGTGACTGTCAGACGACTTTGCTGACCAAACGGCCAAGCAAAGACTTCCACTTTGTGGTGACTATACAGTCACCGTCATCCGTTGGGCACCAAACTAGGTGCAACCTTACGGAGCAAACCAGCTGCACTGATGAGACCTTTTAGGTCGAAACAGTGGCCATCTGTCTGCAGCTTATACACAAATTCATATTATTGGCTCCACATTGCTTATCAATATCTTTGTTTATCACTGAGATATAAACTATGATTGCTCATGTGTTATCCATAGTTGTCATAAACAAACAGCCCGCATTTTTTCACAGGATCGAAACTGGCAGCAGGCGTTCAGTCAGTCTTACCTATCACTTCATGGCTTCGAAAGTACAAGATTAAGGACTGGCTTGTTGGTGATATTACCGGTGGAATAACTGTTGGAATAGTTCACTTGCCACAAGGTGCACTATATTGTTGGACAAGCATGCCCTATATTTTTACTGTTTTGTTTCTGGTTGCATCGTCGCTTTTGCTGGAATAAGCCATAAGCTGGATTCAAGCAGAGCACTGTTAGTGAATCATCAAATATGTTTTGTATCCTATATCACAAGATCACAACCCAAACTTCTATAATCATATTACGCGTGACAAGCTTTCAAAACCCAACTCTTTGCAGGACTGGCGTACGGACTATTAGCCTCTTTACCGGCCGTCACCGGGTTGTACGTTTCATTCTTTCCCGTTCTCGCTTACGTATTTTTCGGTACATCGCGTCACGTTTCCATCGGCACCTTTGCTGTGATCAGCCTTATGATTGGCGCTGTGATTGACCAGGTGAGTTGAAAACGTTGCCAGTTATACGGTTTTCAGTACCCATGTTAATGCTATCTAATATCCATTCCGACAGCGTGTACCGGCCGATTATTGCGGTGACGTCATAGATGTTACGACGCCATCTGCTTTCAATGTGACGAGCGGTCCAACCGACGATGGCTGTTCAAAGCTTCGGGACCAGAGAAAAATAGAGGTTGCAGTTGCTTTATCATTGGCGGTCTCAATTGTATACGTAAGTTTACATATTTCCACACATAGGCAACGTGGCAGTAAATATTCTATGCATGTAACTGGTTAATATTATTTAGTCAATATCAAAATAAAGCGTTGTAATGACCAGTGCTTGTAAGCGGAGAGTCAAAATTCCTGTCACAAAAAAATACGTTCAAAATCTAAAAAAAAATTACATTCTGTAACCAATAACGGTGATAAAAACGTAGAACAAAGGCGTTATCTTTATCTTGCATTTAGTTCGTTATGTACATTCTCCAACTTGGCATCGTCACGGTCTACTTGTCAAGTCACATGATTTCCGGTTTTACATGTGGAGCCGCCTTCCACGTGCTGACGTCACAAGTTTCCAAACTTGTTGGATTAAGTGTAGAGCGAAAATCCGGACCTCTGGCGTTAATTTACGTAAGAATGTGCATTTTATTTTTTATTGCTCATCTTTGCAACAAAAAAATTAACAAACATTTTTACACTGATAGTGTTAAACAGCTTAGATGTTGTTTAAATTATTATGTAGCTCTTTTTGCCGTGATAATTGTTCTTTATTTGTCTGTTGATTGCCTTACATCGCTCTCAAAATATTTTTTTTGCAGACATACATCGAAATTTTTTCGAATCTCTACAAAATAAATTGGGCAACTGTTATTGTGTCAGTTTGTTGCATTGTTGTCTTAATTATTGGAAAGGTAAGAAAATTTTGAACACATAATCACTCACCAAAAACCTTTTCCAAACAACTCAAATACATTTGCGCTTTTCAGGAAATTAACGTCCGCTACAAAGAGCGGTTACCATTTCCGTTGCCGTGGGAACTGGTAGTGGTTATTTTCTCCGATCTCGCTTCTTACTTCGGTTTTCTCAATCTCAATTATGGCGTTTCCGTAGTAGGGGAAATCCCAAGAGGGTAAGTACCGAAATTATAAGGTTTGAATTTTATGCTTCGCATTTCACGATCGCAGCATCACAAAAATTATGTTGTATGTGTTCAGAATTGAAACCTCTATTCCAACTGGCAGCGACCTTGGAGCTGTGTTTGTGAGCGCAATTCCAATTGCCGTTGTGACTTATACAGTGGCTATATCCCTTGCTAGAATGTTTGCCACTAAGCATGCGTACCAAATCAACTCCAATCAGGTAAAAGTCGTAGCAAATAGATTTGTTTAAATTTAAAATGTATACTGCTCTTTCTGGCGGAAAATTACGTGCTATATTTTTACGACGTTTCGTCTGCCATTCAGTGAGATTTCATCAGGTATTGATACTGCAATTTCAAAGTAATCTATACTAAAACCCAGAATTTTTGTGCCCCAGAATGTTTTAGTGTAGTTTACTTTGAAATTGCGGTATCAATACCTGATGAAGTCTCGCTGAATGGCAGACGAAACGTCATAAAAATACAGCACGTATATTTTATGCCAGAAGAGCGGTACATTTTAAATTGCAATATGCCTGGCAGCAACAGGAGTTTCAGGTTTGTTTAATTAGTGTGGTGGGTAAGCAGGCGTTTTCTTTCCATGTAGGAACTACTAGCCTTTGGAATGTGCAATCTTGTTGGATCTTTCTTTTCCTGCTTTCCAAGTTCGGCTTCCTTGTCACGAACTGTGATCTGGGAAGAAACAGGAGGAAAGTCACAGGTTTGTTTGTGTTCCGTCACTTTATTAAAACCGGGAATGAATTCTTTGACGCGAGCGCCTTGCGTGGGGTCAAATTCGCTACAGCGAAAAAGGTTTACGATTTTTGGTCGCTGCTACTTTCCGTGCAGTTTTCTACATTTTTTAGATGACGAAGAACCGAAAAACTTTGGCAAATAAATTTGTTGTAGATGTTAGTTTTAGGCAAAGTTGCCATGGCCGTTTCATATGCGCTTTAAGTTTTATATCACCGAAGTTGGAATGTAATAAAAAAATTACTTGCATCATAGAACTCCTGTCGACGCGCTAAACATGCCAAGTGCAATTAACGTTACTTTGCCTTGTACATAACTGGTCTTTGTTCACAACGTTTAGGTTTCTCGTATAGAATCATTTCAGTTTTAGTTTTTGTTTTACGTTTTCTCTAACAACTGTAAGGAAACGTACATAGTTTCACATAAAGTGATAACTAGGACTGGCCTAGATTCCTTCTTGATCATCCAACAAAGATGTTTTTTTGAATATATATATTTCGCCTACGCGGCATCCTCAGTATTCTAAAAACAACAAGAGTAATCGTAGTGATTAGCATCAATAACACACATCAAGACTAACATGTACACACTTAACCTCCAGACCGCCATAAAAAAACACATCTTGGTTGGATGATTAAGTAGAAATCTAGGTCCTAGTCATCACTTTTTGAAATAATTTTAACGCTTTAATCCCAAACCAATTCAAGTCGTCAATGGGAGAGCAACGCTTTTTTATAAACGTTTTTATATAGTTTCACATAATTTCTCATCAACCAACAACTAAAAGTATTTTATGCAAAGAAGTTTCTGTTAAGAAAGTTAAATGTTCGTATTCACTTTAGGGTTATGCATGTATGTTTATGATACCAAATAGCTTATTTAAAACTAACCTCGTATTTCATAATTTAGCCTTACACATTATTCCAGCTGCAGCTTTGTGTTCTTTATACAGTTGACGGGTATTATATCATCTGTGGTTATACTCGTCACTCTTCTATGGATAGGACCACTGTTTGAATCTTTGCCAGAAGCTGCGCTTGCTTCCATCATCGTTGTCAACCTTAAACGGATGCTGCGACAATTTGAACAGGTTTAAAACGCATTTGGTTATTACCAGCTGTTGCTTACTATTTCCGTTAATAGGGTGTTCACAAGCTGCAGACTGTTAACGCTTATATTTTATTGCAGCTTCCAGCACTGTGGAAAATCAGCAAGCTTGACGTTATGGTTTGGCTGGTCACGTGGTTGGGAGTATTTTTGCTCGGGGTTGACGTTGGTCTTATGATTGGAATCGCTTTTTCGCTGTTCACCGTCATTGTCAGAACACAAATGTAAGTATTTGATTCTGTGTCGTAGAAATGATCCGAAAGCTAACAAATCTATCTCGTAAAATTTGTTTTCCTGCATGATGATGTTAAAATGATGCATGATGTTTAATAAATGCATAACACCTGCAATGACGTCACAGAGTTACCGGTCAGGTGATGACGTCAGTGGGTGACACGGGGGAGTACCGAAACCACAAGTATTTTCGTAGTGATGCCGAAAAAGAAAACCCTAAGATTTTGATTTATCAATTTCCGTCGCCCCTCTATTTTGCCAACAAAGAAAGGTGAGTAACATGACGTCATAAACAGTGACGTATTATATGACGCGTTTTGTCTAACAGGTTTTTGAATCAACTTTATTCCGAGCTTGGTTTCGATCCTGCTATGGAAATTGCGCGACGAAAGAAGCAGAAGGCAAAGCTATCCAAAAACGTCATTGCTAACGCTGGTTACGTGGAGAATGACGTTAGCGAGGAATCCAACGGTTCAACGCAAACTGAAAAACCAGCAAATGGCGTAAACGTTATATCGATGAACGAAATCAACAGGAGAAGCATCGTTATAGAACGCAGTGACGAATTGCGCTACGTCATCATTGAAATGAAGGCGTGTTCTTTCGTTGACAATGACGGACTGAAATGTATCAAAGAACTTCACAAACAGTTAAAAGAACTCGGAATCAGATTAATGCTTTCTAGATGTTCAGGTAAGACACTGCTTTAACTGAGACCTACACTCAGCATTTTACATACATAGCGTTTCTTTGTTTATGGTCAGACTGCATGAGGTAGATACCTTTGTAACATACCTAGACAACTTAAACCGATGTGATAATAACTAACGCATCTTTGCAGACGACGTACGACGATCCCTTCTACGCGGGGATTTCCCTCCAAAGGTGGACGATGACGATGCTGAAACTGAAGCTGTGTTTTTCATATCAGTCGAAATGGCGGTTCGTTACGCAGAGCGCAATGTGGCCAAGCAAGACGTGGTAACGGAAAACCTTAACGAAGTTATCACCCAGTTTTAATTATCGCCAAATTTTGTATTGATTTTTACATTGGTGGGGATTCTTCATTTGACAAAAGTTTACGACTTTGTGGGTTTTTCATAGTCCGGTGTTTAGAAATAGGTGTAGCTTTTTTACTGTAAAACGACAGCCTCGTTAATAATATACTATTTTAGTCACGCATCATCTACTACACCACCACCTGTTGATTATGAGTGGTTTAAATTTAGCGCTTTGTGGTTCGGGCTTTTTTAATTTTTTTTTATTTCGGGATTAAAGTTTTTCCCATAAAATTTGCCTTTTTGTGTTCGTGACAAACCTGAAATATATTTTGGGTATAAATATTAACCATACAATGTGTTGCCACTTTTCTATATGTGTTTACGTTGTTTTCGCTTTTAGGTATTATAATGTCATTGGTGCCGTTATCTCTTATTGGTGCGCATCTTATTTCCAATATCTACGTACAGTATCTTGTTTATACGATGGCAAAGATTACGTTTTCGTTTTTATTTAATTTTTTTCTGTTTATACTCTTAAATAACATTGTCCGTTTTATTACTTTATCTTCACATCAGTCATGATTAATACAATAATGCATTAATTCTGTACTGATGCTGTTTTCGGTAAATAATACAAAGATAATGAAAGTTACTTTAGTTACAAACCGTGGGTATTGACAGAATACTGTTAAAAAATAACAACAAGGAATTGCGCTTTCCTCGGAAAATGATAACGGTCGTAGAAAAATGTCCCGAATTAAAAAATAATATCATTTTTTCATGTACTGACAAAAGCACAACCACATAGCATAGCGCTGTACGTGAATGCACAAAAATACGCAACACAAAAAAGTCTTTCTGGTACTATTAGAAAATTATTGTGCAACCATAGTGTGGATTGGTGTCCGTATGGTTTCCACTGAAACCACTCAAGCGCAATAAGTATATGCTCAATCAAGCGTGGCATATTTTGTCATGCATCGCTGATTTTGCCTCAATATGCTGCACATGGAAAATGAGGTAAATTCAAAAACGTCTGCCACTGTCAAAACTGGAACAATACATGATTTGCACCAACGCCAATGCGCATGCGCGAGAATCGGGGTCATAGGTTAAGTTGTGCTACGCGCGTTTTGTTGTGTAGAAAATGATAGGACTTGGTTGGTAAATGTGAAGTATAACAACAGTTCTGGGGTGTTTTTAATTTTTTTTGTCGCAAAATGAAAAACAAAGACCCTAAGTATGACATAGGCGTTGCGGACGTGGATAGTTGGGAGTTTGCGCGAAGATTGTAAGCTGTTTGGTTTGCAAACCAATAACAAAACAAAGTCGGAACATGTTGGTCTTTTCCTCAGATGTTATGGGTGTAAAATTAAGTTGTTAAAACCAGCAAGGGAAGCAGCCTACATAAGTATTTTATGTTTTTCTGAAAAAGTGCAACTCCTTGACCCATGTGATGGCATTGCAAAGGACAATCTGCTGTGTCTAAATGAAAACGATGTCGATTTACGTGGGCAAAAAGCTCCTAAATGTCAACCTATTAGCAGAGCATTTGAATACCTGGAGTCTCATTATATTAAACCTTAAAAATGCTGCCTATTGCTTAAGTACTGATTTTTCGCATCCAAAAGTGTACACCATCCAAAAGATTCTCCTTGTGTTAGACCATGGGGAGAAATTTTGCAGGCATCCTGCATCTGTACAGGTAAGTTGTTTGGGTAGTCCTATTAATTGTGAAGTAGCCTAAAATAGGAAATCAGTATGCCTTGAAACCATAGCATTTTTTAGATTAAATCAAAACTGCAATCACATTGCAGCATCGAGCCGAAGCTACAGCAACAAAATTAAGAGAAATCGTGCACTTCACTTCTCTTTCAGAGGAATGTACCGAACTCAAATTTTATAGGTTCATTGAAAGCTAAAGAAATAGATTTCTAGCAATCTAGCTTAGACAAAACAAGTGATTATTTTTATATATTTAAATGCACATTGTTAAACTGCCCTTTTTATGTTGTACTTTGTTCAATGCCTTTGTTTGTTCCTTTCAGTTTACTGTCATATTACCTCTTGTAATTGAAATTTTTTGTGTTCACACAGTGGTCCTGATTTATTAATGTTATGTGCAAACATTTGTATTAACACTCAATATTTCTTCTGACTAAATAGTTCTGTTAGATTACACATATCATGACAATATCAGCAACAAAATAAAAAACATTTTCAACATATATACGATGATTGGCCAATTGTTTAGTTTTCCGCACTTCCTACCATGGCTTCAATAAATCACAATGTCTGACAAGCAACTCCTCACAAATGTGAAAAATCCTGTCAGCCATCACAAAGTCGCCAAACAGTGGTGTGTCGACTGCCTCTTCCATCAGAAACAAAATGAAACTGTCTCCATTTGCAATTACATTTTTAGGAGTTTCTGTACAGTCAATAATGTATTAACTTTGTTGTAAAGAGGGTTTTGAAAAGGTTCGGATAGGTCAACATTCAAGTCAATACTATGACTTTTTGGTTGCCACGAAAGAAATTTTGTTAATGCTGTTATGATTCTTGAAACCGATGAGCAGGAAATGCCAAATCTCAGTGTTAAATATTTTTCCAACAGTTCAAATCAAAATCTCATGAATGTCATCACTAACTCATCATCAAATAACAGACATATACAGATTTGTTTGCTTCTTGTTGCATTGAAGTTTGAATCTTTCCAGTAATTCATCCCAACAGATCTCTTATCTAGTAACTTAAAAACTGTTCAAATTTACCAGTTCAAAAGATGTCAGAAAGTTAAATTCACATCGACATTATTCCAATACATTTTGTTTTCGGTTTAAAGAGTTCACTTGCATCTGCAACTACCACCTGCACCCAATATAGAACTTGGTTCAATTGTTTCATGGCTTGTGTTGGGACTATTTAAAGTTGTTAGGGTTCTTTACTTGCTCGTCAACCAGATGGTGGTTTCCTATCTTCTACAACACTGGTTGTATGACCCATGTGTAAATTAGGAACTGCATTTTTTTTTGTTGGCCTGCCTTTAACAAAGTGCTGTTTGGAGCAATTGTGAGTCAATTTGCGTTTTTTCACGACCTTCCCAAAATTCACCCATCGATCATGATCTTCTTTATGTTTTGAATTCGTTGGAAACGGGTGAAGCACGAATGGAGAATCACATACGCACCGCGGCACCGACTACATTCAAGATTGCATTCATGAATTTCACCCTGTCAGTAACCCTGTTTACATGGCCATCAAGTCGACTCGTGACCGGGTCACGTGATTTTCAAATTCGACGCGCGAAAACGACGAATTTACATGGGGCTTTTAAGTCAGCTTAAGTTAAGCTGTCTCGGGCTGACAGGCTGTAAATTCAGACTCTGTACTAAATAAATTATCAATATTTCTAATCTAAGCATGCAGAGAAAAGTTATTGGCAGTTAGTTTACGCAAATGCTTGCTGTAAATTGGTCCTTGATTATAGTGTCAGTTTACTTTGCCAGATATAATAGATGATTTAACTAGAAAGCCTGCTGCAACCCGTATTTTTAATTTCTGATTAAACTAAAAGGCTGCATTTTCCTGGAATGTGTTCACAACAACACCATGGTAAGAGTATTCAAGTGAAAATTTCATGTTTAGTAGTATTAATTATCTCTGTCCTTCTTCACAGAATCCTTTTCAGAAGCTGCCTAATCCCGTAATCCCATGTACAATTGAGTGTCAGAAAAGACTGAATGGAATGTTTCATACCAGCCCAATGTTAATTAATTTGAAACAAATATACAGAAGATGTGATAGTTACATAACATAAACTTGTGTCATGGCATTCTTGTCATATTTTCTTTTTTTTTGACGAACAGAAAAGGTTTACATAAGCCTGCTTTTGTATTTTATGGTTGATTGTTGTTCACAAAATCCTTGCATAAATAAGATGCAGTAGCCTAAATATGAATAAACAACCAGTTTGCATTGACTTGTTATATTATAGCACATCCAGCAGCAAATGAAAACAGTTAACACAAGTGCATTCTTCTTTCAAGCAAGTGTCAGCATTCCTGCAATGCATTTGTTTCCTTCAGGTCTCCAAAATGCAACTTAGGTCCTCAAAACGAATATTGCTTTTTTGTATCTTGATGCTTGTACAATTCATTTAACACTTGCGCAGTATTTATCAAAATTAACTCGAGTAAGCACATCCTTCTCGCCCCTGCAGCATATAGAGCATACTCACGTAGTTGTACTAGAACTAGTTTATTACTTTTAAGGTTTATTGTAAACAGCAAACCCTCAACGCACAACCTCATAAACAAATCACCTAATCCTAACTTCTTCGCGGCACTTGTCGCAACTGGGTTTAAGCTGACTTTATCGCTTAAAGCTGTCCCGTAAACCACTCTCCGCGTTAGATCGAAGGCCGAGACGGCTTAAGACGCTTGCCTTTTTCTCTTCGCCGAAAACGAGAGAGTCGGATCGGCGAGTCAGCTTCGAAGCCGTCTTAAACCGTCATGTAAACGGGGTTACTGTTTTGGATCTCCACTGACGCAGTTTTCTTCGATTGTTATTGCAACCAAGTACGCAACGTCCAAGTCCTGACATTCAGTTTAGAATCAAAGCCGTATAACAAACAAAATAAGTTATTATTTCCAAAACTTTCTATTACACAAAACAGCATTTCGCTCGCGTAGCACAACTTGACCTCTGACCCCGAGCTGACACTAGAGGCGCTGTTTTGGTGCAAATCATGTATTGATGGTTACAGAAATGTAGAATAGTTTGCTAAACATGCGTGTTGTAGACCATCTACCAAGCAAAATATGCGAACTTTTTCATTTGCATTGCGATCAAATTATAACTGTAGCTTCGTGCAACCAAAATCACTGGCATGTTTACAAAGAAGATTCAAAACTGGGTATGTTCATTTGCCCCAAATCTTTTGCAAACACTTTGGCGCATTTACTGATGCAAATGGGTGTGGAAAGTTTGGAAATACAAGGCACTTTGAACGTTTTAACGTCAATATTAGTTGGATTGGATATTTGTGGTGGACATTTTGTAGCCTGGCTTAACAACGATATCTTAATTTTTGATGAAAAGCTAAATGAAGGGAAGGTTCCTTTAGATGAAAACATTCTATCATTTGCCAAAAACAAGATTACTGCAACAACTGGTACTGTTTCCCAGTTGGAATTTACTAAAATAGTAAAGCACTCTTTAATTTCAACAGACTTGTATGTTTCCCTGTTTGGCTTGGAGGCATCACAGAATAAATATTCAGTAGTATTGTTTTTTCTTGAAAATGGACAGATTTGGTATGAGTTTTTGGAGACGTTTCAACAATTAACATTCCTTTATTCACTTGGTGAAAAGTGCATCGATGTAAATTGTAATGGTGAATATGGTTTTTCCCTTACTGCTGCAAGTGGAAAAATTGCTACTTTCATGGCAAAAAATGGAGATCTTGATGTGGAGATAACATGGCCCGGTGAAAGAGATGCTGGCAAAAACATATGCAGGGACAAAATGCCGAATTGTGGAAAAGGTCTCATTGCAAATGATTGTTTTGTGGTTTCAACCGAAAGACGATTTACAGAAGCAATAGAGACACAGTTACAAGGAGCACTTGAAGAAATAAAAAAACTGCATTTACAAAAGAACATTTTTGAAGACATGAATCATGAACTTATTTTTAAACTTAACACAAGAAAACAATTAGCTGAAATCTCCTCAGAAAATTTGACTGACATATTTTGCTCAAAAATAAATCAAGGTATGGTCTCGTTAACGTTCACAAAAAATCTTACGTATGATTTATTGACAGCAGTTTGTTTTTATGAAATGCACACAACTGCATTTGACACTAAATCTGATACCATTCAACTTTCTTTAAAGGAGGTTATTGGCAGCCGATCAATCTCATGCTATATCACACATAAGAAGAATATTGTGAAAATTGGATATGTTGAACTGAATTTGTGGACCTTTCTAAAAGTAACTGATCACTTAGTTAATGTTGAACAAACAAAGTTTCAATTTATAGTGTATTTTTACAAAGATTTTTCTGATACTTCTAATGGGCCATTGGAATATGTTTGTGGTAAAAATTATGCAGAAGAAAAAAACAGTGTTTTTTTAAATTTGTCAGAATATTTTGTTAACGTTAAAGTGAGTCTTCATTCCGACCTCTATGTTGTTGAAGTTAAATGTTCTTGTGATTTATTTTTATCAAAGCTGAAGCATTCTCTGCTAGAAAAATTGTTAAATGATGTTAAGACTAAGAAACTTTGTCTTCAAAAAAGGGCCAAGCACATAGTTATTCTAAAACTAGAATAAGTTTTTTATGAGTGGTTATTGAAGTTACGACTGTTTGGTTAATGGTATAATATATTATTACTAGCAATACATTTTTCTTCCAATGCAAAGAGTATAGATTTATATATATGTGGCTTTTGTTGTTTGAAACAAGAGACATATTTAGTTTTTTATGATTATAGTAAATTATGTGTATAAAAAAATAATCCTAATAAAATTTTTTGGTTTTCATGTGGATTTTGACAAAAGAGAATACAGTGGCGTTTGTTTAGTTATCAAAACAGACCAAAATATTTCACAAAAAGGGGGAGTCTGGACTCCTCCCCTTTGGATACGCCCATGATCCCAATTAAATAACACGACTTTTACAAGGTAAACTTTTATTAAGAAAGTCACAAAAAACAGCGGCAGAAATAAGAAAGAAATAAAAATTGTAAAAATGAAAAGAATGAAATTCACTAGTGATTGTTCTTTTCTAAACCACACAAGCATCATGGTTACAAAGTGTGAATATATTGCAATGGAGATTTTTTTCATTGAAATAATAAAAATGCAAAAGCTCCCTTACCAATAAAAACATGTTCTCCCATCTGTTTAAAATATCATGATGTCGATGAAGAATTAGAAAATTTACTTCCCAAAACTTCACTAATTTCCTCGTCGTGCATAGTAGAGTTTTTTTGTAATAACTTAATCCTGTCTTCAAATTTTTTCGGTTGTCTTGAAGATAAGTGTTTTGTGTGTGTCGACTTCTCCTTGCTCTGCTGCTTTCGCTTCGTCTTTCTTTTTCTTAATACCATCCGTGTTGCGTTTGATTTCTTAAAAAAATGCATTGGTTTCATTTTGGAAGCAAAAGAGTCAAGATCTTCATTTTACTGCTGACAGTAATTCCACAGACTGTTTCAGCCTATAACAGTGTTTCCCAACCAGGGTACACGACGGCATTCCAGGTGGTATGCAGGCACATTTCCGTAATTTGTGGATGTGGTTCGTATTTAAAAAATTGTAAGTGATCTCAAAATGTTGGATACTTCATCCCCTGGGTTACAATGCAACACTCAACTAGTTGGTGCATGTCAAAATTGTTTTACCTCCAAGTGGTACGCAACCACGAAAATGTTGGGAATCACTGGCCTATAAGGTCTGGTCATTGCAGGTGGTGACTGTTGCACTGCCCAGTCTGGTTAATTTCATGACTTAGGGCATTAAAAAATTCTATGTTAAATGTATTTTGTCAAACTACATGCCATAAATATGAAGGCTACAAAAATGTAAAACCTTAACTGGTAATTATAACAAAGGAAATTGTTTTAATTACTTTCCAATCCTTAATTTTTACTTTCTTAACAGGTGGGCTTTTCTTTTTGGAAAGCAGCAACATTTCACTAAATTTTTGCTCTTGTTCTGTTGTTCTTTGACTCATTTCATCAATTTTACTCTGCAAGGGAGACACTTTCTTGCCTTGAACAATAAAACATGTTTTATTCAAACATATAGAAGCAAAAGTAAGTTTTTTCTTACGTTTTAATGCTGTTTCTTTTTCTTTAAGTATTTTACATATTTCCTCCTGCTTTTTTATTTCTTTCATTTTTTGTTTGATTTTTTTGTCCTCCAACCTGCAGTTGTGAAATATTTGTGAATTGGGACTTTCAGGAAGGTTGTTTTTATCAAAACTTACCTTTTCTTATTAGAAAACCAGTCTAAAATTGACTTCTTGCTGCATCCAATTTTCCACATTAATTTAGTGGCATCATTTCTGCAATTAATGACATGATAATTGTAAAGAGATCGTAATAAGCAATTTCAAAGACATACTCTGATGGAATTGGGTTTATCATATAGGCATCATTCAGTATGTGTAGTTGCTTGGGTAAAAAACATTTCTGAGATTTTTGACGTAGTTTTGTTCCAGACAGAAACTCAGAAAATTCTTCTCCGCTCTGAAAAGAAGGAAACTATGTCCACATACAAAATACTATGTTCATATTTTGTCTCAAAACAAGCACAAAATAATTGTTGTCAATTAAATAACTTTTCAGAATTATTTAATTGACAACAATTAGTTCAGAATTAGCTTTTTTATAAATACCAGTTTGCTGCCAACAGAGCAATGTAAACTTTTGTTTGTTTGTCAAGAAACAAACCCAAAAATATTATTTATGAAATAAGTGCGAAATTTAGAAAACCTTGGCCTTGGCTGCCTCAGCCAAATCCATCCATAAACACAGGTAGGGATAGTAGACCATCGCACAATCCATTCCCAAGTCCAGAGATTCAAATCTGCAATTTTACCCACATAGTAACCCATATTTTTAAAATATTAAACATTACACATAGTAGGTTAGAGTCAGACATTGTTAATCTGCACATGCAGAATATCAGTTGATCCTACTCCCACATGAAACTTCTAGAAGTGGATTTCACTCCATTAATATTTTCTGATGCTTTATTATGACGAAAGTAGTGCAGATTAAAAAAGTTTTGACTGTATTGTAAAACACAATAAATGCCTATAAGATTGTCATTGTGCCTGAATATATTTCACAGAGGCTATACATAGTTATGCATGACAAAAATATGGTAAAAACAAACCTTTTTAGCATTGACACTTTTCTAATAGTGTGATCAAAACTATGAATGGCTTCAGTAACATTCCTTTGCGATAAACCCAAACTAATTCTTCGCATGCGAAAATCGGTAGTAAACTTTATTAACTCATCAATGGAGGGTCTTACAATATCACCATCATCTCTGCTAATATCTAAAACACACAAATGTTGAGGTTAAACATATGCCTTTGAGTGTTTCAAAAATGGTGTAGATTGGAAAGTTGTAATTGGTACAAGAGACTAATCAATGTTTTTCATATCTAATGCATTATTTGACATTTTTTAGAGACGATAAAATTTTGAAAATGTCTGCTGATGAGGCAATTGGGTGTAGCGTAGGTCCCAAATTGGAAAAAATTTTGTTTGCAAAATTTACTGATAATCCACGCAATATTAATTAGCTAATGCATTATCATACGAAAAAATGTTGCAATCGTCTGCACAATTAACGATCGCCAAAAATATATCCTCCGCGTAGGCCCACCCCAGATTGGAAAGTTTGTTTTTTGCGTGGAGGATTTTTTTCGAGGATCGTTAATTGCGCGGACAGTCACAACGTTTTTTAGCATGCTAATGCATTAGCTCATTAATATTGCGCGGATTATCAGCAAATTTTCGCAAAAGTTTGTCGCTTGAGCAGACAAACTGACTTTTTTGTATGTTAATGCATCAGATTATTGTTTTTGCATGGATCACAGAAAAATTGCGTCATTCTTTCCATTGAGGGGTGTACCAACCAACCATGGAATGATGAAAGTTTACAACTATTGCAAAAACTCAGTCTATATGAATTAAACAAAGTATCCAACATTCCCAACTACGTTTATTATCAATGTCATGACCATAACTCACCCATCCAGTTACTTGCAGATGCTGGAAAACTATCTATTCGGCACAACTTCACAATCGGAATCCGGCCATTTTCTTCAATTATTCGCTTTATTATATCCTTTTCATTATTTTTTTCGGTTTCGTGCTTACATGTATCCATTTTTGCATCCAAAAAATATGATTCTTTTTGAGTATTTAATTCAAGCTACATCAACATCTGTTAAAACCTCGACAAAACTAAAAACATTCGTCACCCACAAGCGAATTTTATTTTTTAGGTTCAAATAGGGGATTTTTTTGTCGCTGTCGCGTAAAGCGCTTCCATTAATTTTGTTGTATTATTTACAAATAATAAAAAAACGTTAAAATTACCTAAGTTTTTCTTATTTCAGTGTATTTGTTTTGGATTGGCATGACCCGGGTTTTAACGTTCCCCGTGCCATTTTATTTTTTGTGTGTATGGTTCATGCACATAGTTGTTTCTTTTGCGCAAAATGCAAATATGATTTTATTGCATACGATAAAAAAAACATTAAATAACTAAACATCATAACTCCTTCACCTTAAAACATGTTTTAGTATTTGTGTTTTTCAAAAAAAAATGTTGTTAAATTGAAGGAAAACTAGTAAGCTTCAATGTATTGGAGCTTTTGGCAACGATTGACTCTTTCTTGAAATTACTAACGCAATTCGGCCTCGTGGGAATAGCTTTTCGTGGGATGATTGCTTTGCACCTCCCGATCAATTGTACGTCTGGGTATTCCTCTGAGGAAATATAGGCTAGTAATCAGCATTAGAAATATAGAATCCCCATAAATCAGTAATAACGATTTTTGTGCCAAAAATATAAACAATTACCCACGCAAAAATTGTATCCATCGCAATTAAACAAAACTAACGATAAGAAAGATAAATATGTTTTGTGCATAAGCCATTTTAACGGTTTACCTTCATAAATGATATGAATTCGTGACACACTCGCCTTCACATGATGCTGTATGCACGTGTTCCTTTCCTGGATATATAACACAATATTTTTCCTTTCAAGGACATTGATTTCCGTTTCGAAAAAGGATTTATGTTAACGTATGAGCAGGTTACGCTTTATTCTATAACTCGTATACAGCTGATACGTTACGAGTTTAATACTGACTGATAGGGCACGTTTCAAATCTTTAACAGTAACTGAAATGTATATAGTCACTTGCATAACAGTAAAATCCAGGGTTTTGAAAAATGTACACCAAAGTTGTTTTAACTATTAATGACTTAAGTATAAATCTCGTTACCTAGATAAACGCACCCAACAATGAACGCTTGTTTGCAAAACAAATTAACGGCCAAATATTTTACAACTGTGTTTCTTTTTGCAGAAAAATACAGCACATACAATTATGGCAAAACATGAAAAAATGTTACAGACCGTTGTCGACTGGTCATTCATACAAATGTTAATGACATTAAGATTATGTGAGAGGTAATGCTTTAGTGCCCACAGGCGACAAACCTTTCTCTCTTTTAACACTTCCAATTAACGAGAAAAAGTTTCGCTTGATTTGCTCCTTCGCAAACTTGCTCATCTGACTGCTGATCATGCGTGACAGCTGCATCCGGCATTTAGGTCTGGCACAGGCCAGAGGGCAAGAGGGGCCGCCCGCGTCCGGTTGTCTGTGTTTGTGTAAACGCATACAGCTTTACCAGCAGTCGTTTTTGTATTATGAATTAAGATACTGAGTTTGAGCGTATTTGTTGTTCAAAGTGGAAATTCTGTATTTGTAATCAATTGCTGCTGACCATTAGATAAAGTGCCCTCTGCTGATGTAATGCGTACAGGAAACATTGCACCCAGGTTAACACAGATCAGCAACTGACCCTGTAAACCGATATTGAAACCCAATGCTTGGAACCCTGCTGTTGAGTAGATGAGTCTGAACTGCATTTCAGAGTTAGATCTCGAATTAGTGCATGTACACGTGGCAACAGCTGCTTACCACGAGAGCTTTACGTTCTATTGGTTGCATTTTTGTGTAGACTGAGTCGTGAATATCATTAGGTCAACACTGCCTAGCTGTATGTTTGCTATGCCTTATATCAGTTTACTCAAAATATTACCTGTTTTTATGCAAGTCTTTGCAAATGCCAAACTAATATACAATTGCATCGTTCTTTGCAATAGTGTTTTGGTACAGTCTTGGATTTAAAAAGGCCAACACCATCTCATAACTGTTGTATTGCCCAAGGATCAGGATATGTGGTGTGTGCATAGCGCCACTGAACTGTGCGCTGTTTCAAACGATTAAGTTCAGTCGGGGTTATTCTCGGTCAATGGGTGGTATTTTTTTCTTTTTTTGCTCAGACGAAGTCAGTCAAACAAATCCTGTTGGTTTTGCAAATATAGCAGTTCTTTTACGCTCTGTTCACTGTCCGCAATGACTTCAAGGGTTTGCAAACTGGGCCAGGTCTTACGCCGTGGCCAAAGTGTCGCAAATGTCACCGCAAAACGTAAGTGGTAGGTGTTGTTGATTACTAAACCTGTTTGCAAGTTGTTTGTATTCTGTGCAGACGTGAGATCTCAGCACACAAAGCCAGCACAAGAACCTGGTGCGCCAGTGATAAAGACTGAAGTTCCTGGTCCAAACACAAAGGTACGTTGAACACAATGAAATAATTCAAACGAATCGCGTTCCGTTCCTTTGCACAATACTGGTGGTCGTTGACAAGTCGTACAGCACTTTTGAAAAGAAATTCTGCTCAACCCTGTGCTGTGTTTGTGCTTGATAAGGGTGCAAGTTTGCGAAGACCTGTTATGTTACAAACAAAATAGGTTCGGTTTGTACTTCATTACAACCTACAGTATGATGTCGTACAAATAATATAATTGCGCAGCATGAGCTAAGTTGTATTTGACAATTAGTAAATTATGCGTTTTAACTAATCAATAGAATTATGGGTCAAAACAATGTGATTTCTGTGGATTGCGTCGGTTGTATGGTCTAGAAAAGCAAAGATACGTTTAAGACAGGTTGCAGCTATATCTTTCACAAATTTGATTGAAATTAGATTTCTGTTTGACCATGAGTCCATTACTGCTAATCAAAAACATATTTACGAACTTCCTACATTTGCATCAAAACGTATGTGCAGAATACGCCAACACCAAGTCTGGCAAAACTGTAATTAGTCAGACCTGCTTAGTATACAGTGGTTACTTGAGTGGTTAAGCGGCTTTTGCAACTTACACTGGGGCGTTAATCATGTTGTCCAAACAGCAACGTCAGCATACACGGGTGTTAAAGCAATTTTGCAGCAACCGAATGGGATTTAACGATTTTCATTGTAATAAAATGTAAAACCAATTACCTCTGCTGGGAATTGACACTAAGATCATTGTTGAGGCAGGCGTGAAAGTTGTCTGAGCAATTTCTTGCAAACATTGATTAATAATTAATCAGGTACCGTGTGATTGGACAGGGGTTTGGCGGCAAAATCAATGCTAGGTCGTTAATCGATTTATTTTCGTCCGGAAATTTGCTTGTGATTGAAAGCGGTTGGACGGATATGTGTTTGACGAATGGCAAATCACAGTGGTAAACAACTATTGTTTTACAAATGTTCAAACTTCATTACGTGAATATTCATATTCACAAAGTATAGACCTCGACATTAAAGTTATATCACAGAAGAATTTGTATAGGATGATTTGGTGAAAACGTATATTATTCAGTGTATAGGCAAGCTCTTTCCTGCCTAGAAATTGAATGCATCACATGTTAAATGGAATGATTTACCCACATTTCGACTAATGACTGTAATTGCTCTAGTTTTTGCTTGTCCACAACGGTTTTTTGTGTTTTTCAGAAACTAATCGAGGAAACAGGAAAAGTGCAGGTACTTGTTCCTATTGGTTGTTTATAAAGGATACTGAAAGTATGCAAAATATATGATGTGTTGATGACAAACGACTTGGGGATTTGACGTTAAAGCTCGAAATTCAGCTATTTTGCTTTGCAGAATAGCGGAGCTGTTTCGTTTTTCTGTGATTTTCAAAAAAGTTTTGGAAACTATTTGGTGGACGCTGACGACAACGTTCTTCTCGACTGCTTTCAACAAATTTCGTCTCTTCCACTTGGTACATGATTGTGTTTTGGCTTTGTTACTCTGCTTCTACTTTAAAATTCACCAACTTATTTTGCAATGCGTTTTGATTTCCTTCAAATTTTCGCATGTGGTTGAGATTGTCCAAAGTCTGAATTGCCATGTAATGGCTGTAAACATCTTTCGCGTCTTTTTAGGGTACAACAACCAGGAATTACTAGATCTTTGTCATGATGCAGCAACAAAGGTAAACTCTTTGAATAAAGCTGGCTTATGTAGAAAAAATTTATAAGCATATTACTACGAAAATTTAACCAAATTGCACCATTAGCAATATAGAGTCCATTTAACTAAAAAAAGTAAAATCAATTTTAGAAACATTTTAGTTGTACTCATTACACATAAACAACTGTATTACACAAAAATCCAAAGCAACATATTTTTCACGTTCGTGTTACCTCCTTTAATTATAGTGATTTGTTTTGGTAAAAACATTCATTGTATTTAAAATCGAATGTCAAATTTATGGAATATTTTGAATATATTCCTGGACAAAAAGAAAATTTGACACAAAATTAAAATTAGCTGACTTTATAGTTTGACTACGAATAGATAAACAAATTTTAACATAAACAAAACTACCCATAGAACTCGTAAAAAATCATTTTATAAAATCTATAAGACCTTAATGCAACCATTCTCAATTTACACATTTTCGACAAAACACCAAAAGACCTTATTTCATTATTTTAACTCTCAGTCGGCGATGGTCAACCGTCCAGCATTGGGAATGTTTCCCGACAGAAATTTCCTCCCATTGGTTCAGAAAAGTTTGATCAAGGTGGCGCCACCCGGTCTGAAACAAGTAGTCACGATGTCTTGCGGTAGTTGTTCGAACGAGAATGCTTACAAGTCTGCTTTCTTCTGGTACATGAAGAAAAAACGGGGAAGCGAATTGCCTCCACCTGGTGACCCAGCCTACGATACCTGCATGATAAACCAGGTAAATATCTCGCTTTGGCGATGTTGTTACTTTTAATGTAGTTTGTTTTCAATTATATTCAAGCACTGTAGTTTGTTTTCAATTATAATCAAGCAATGTAGTTTGTTTTCAATTATAATCAAGCAATGTAGTTCTTGTACAACGCGAACTTGTGTTTTAGCCACCAGGGGCGCCAAACCTGTCGATTTTGTCGTTCGACGGAGCTTTCCACGGTCGTACACTGGGTTGCCTGGCAACCACTCACAGCAAACCGATTCACAAACTCGACGTGCCGAGTTTTGATTGGCCAATTGCTCCTTTCCCGAAACTCAAATACCCCCTTGAGGAATTTGCGCGCGAAAACGCCGCAGAAGAGGTGGGGATTTTTTACAGTCGATTTTTGTTTTGTTTTTTATGAATTAATTCCTCCAGTGGAGAAGAACAGGTATGGATATGTGATGTGTTTTGAAATTTATGATCACACTTCAAGTACGATACATTCAAAATATAGATGTGAATACATATCTTATGGGTTACGGCTACGATATACTTGTGCACTATTTCGTGGATTTAAACCAAACTATATCTGTGGCCAAACAATGTAACTGTGCGATTTCTTCGAAAACTGATAAACACATAGTGTACCATTGTTTAAATTTCTGAAAAACGTTTCACCAAGAAATGTAGTTCCTGGTAACAGTCGACATTCCACTGTAACCGCGCGGGAGTGCGCGACTTTTCAATAATAGAATCGTGCTTGCGCATCTCCAAACTCCTCAATAAAACTGAATTACACGCAAACACAGCGCATAAATTAATAGGAATTGCTCTTCTGGCACTTAAGTTACGAAAGTGTTTATTGTAACCAACATTTCGTCCACCATCCGGGAGACTTCCTTAGTATTATGAAGCGCACAAATCCCTACAAACAAAGCAAACCTTTGCAAATATTATTGTTACGATCATCTATAATTACTTCTTGTTCAACACAAATATATGTTTTCTGTTAATGTAAAGTATGCAGTTGTTTTCCTTCGAATGTTACATTTAACCTCTGGAATGACTTTAACAAGGATTGTTTATCAGGCTCGGTGTTTGGAAATTGCTGAAGATTTAGTTGAGAAATGGAAGTCGAAAGCTCCTGTTGCGGGTTTGGTTATCGAACCTGTTCAAGCTGAAGGAGGTGATTTTCACGCTACTGCCGATTTCTTCAGAAAACTGAAGAAAATGACTGAACGGGTAAGCCCAGTAACAATTCCATTACCAACATAGATGTGTGGATACAAACAATATTTATATCAAAACATAAAATTCGTAACTATTTTACGCAATACCTATATTAAGGGTGGCCACACCGTCCTTATTTTAAAGATTTACCCGTGTTTGTCATCATTGCTTAGGTGTCCATATTTATAGGCATTGCTTAGGTGTTTTAGCCACAGGCGTCCTTTAGCTCCAACAACGTTAAATACAGGCCGTTATCTTAAAACATTATTTGTTTGTCATTCTCTCGTCACGACCAAAAAAAGGTCATTATGTTTAAATGTCAATAAAATGCAGCATGATTTAAATCCTATTTATCTGCAGTTGTCAGCTTCACATCGATATCAACCCTGTCAATAATAATATAATAAACTAATGACAGGTGATCAGCGTTAAAACGATTTTTAATTTACTTTGAAATCATAAATGTAAATTCTGCCTATCTCCTAGCTCTATTAGATTTTGCCATGTTAAGTCGTTTTTTTTCTTGTGAACCATTAAAACACAAAGGCAAATTTGATCATAGCTGTGTTTTTCTTGACCGTTTTACTCTGTTAAGCTAAGATATATTTCTCCCAATGACTAAAAAAATATGGCGACCACACTTCTTAAAAGAATCAAGCGTTTGTTTTACTATTGTATTCTTTCTCATTCCAGCAAGACATCGCATTTATTTGCGACGAGGTGCAGACTGGTATGGCTGTGACCGGCCGCTGGTGGGCGCACGAGCACTTCGGGTTTGAAAATCCTCCGGATGTGGTAACTTTTGCGAAAAAAATGCTGACTGGGGGCTACTATTTTGCTGACCATATGAGGTGGAACACTGTAAGTTGTTTGGTATTGGTTGTAGTATGTTGTTATGCCGTATCCCATTAAAATAGTGGTTTCCAACACGGGGTTTGCGGACCCCAAAGAAGCCCACAAAAAACTGTTTTTTAAACAAAGTTTCACTGACTACAAAGGTGGGAAACCACTTGATTTGTGTACCTAAATTATGGAACAACTCTATTGCTTTAAAAGGAGTTACTCATCTACGCTATACGAATTTAGTAGTGGCTACTGTCGTATGACGCATGTCGTTGTGAAAACGAAAGCCGTTTCCAATAACTGGGGTTGATGTTACGTTTTCATCGATGCTTATCAACCTTATCCACTTTACTTAATAGTTTTTGTTTTATATCTATATACAATCTACAGAAAGCACTTTTTATGTTTCGTGCAAGGTTAGTCTTGACCCAACATATTTCCAAACGTTTGGAAAAACTAATGCCCTGGTTTCGTTTGAACGCCACGCAAGCGAATTTTAATGTACTGCACCCACCTGAAAGCGCTTCTCGACACACTGTTTGTAAATCACACATCTAAACATTAAAAGTGACATTTTTTACATTTAGGGGTACCGCGGTAACTAAAAAATTACAATGTAGACTTATCATAAAACAACTTTTGAAACCACATAATATGACCATTTTCTCGCAGGGCTTCCGTGTGTTCAACACCTGGATGGGCGACCCTGTCAAACTTCACCTTCTGGAGAAAACTCTCGAAGTTGTCGAGCGTGAAAAGTTAATGAAACAGGCTGAGCAAAGTGGGCAGCGACTCCAAGCGGGTTTAAGAGACCTTGAAAAACGTCATCCTGGAATAATGTATGGGACCAGAGGTCTGGGAACTTTTAGTGCTGTCGATATTTTGGGCGAAGGCAAAAGGGATAAAGTTCACCGGCAGTTGCTGCAGAAAGGTGGGTGATTTTATATGAAACGGCCATTTACGCAGTACATCAAAAAACGTAGCAAAAATTGACGACAAAATTATGCGTAAAATTAAAATACTGCTGTTCAATGACACAGGTGTGTCTGAAACTTCTGCTAAATATGTCATTGTACAGGACCTTAGCTTTGAATTGAAAATTCAAAGTAGTTATCTCAAAGTATATTTGCACCTGAGAATATATTTTTATTATTTTTATACAAAAAATTTAATAATCCCATAATGGTGCTGATTGTCTGCCACTATTTTTGAGTAGCTTTGGATGTGTCATAAAGATTCGTATTTTATTTGTTTATTTTGGCTCTTTCTAAAATTATCAAGTGTTTCGGTGTGTCTGAACTTCAGCTTGCAGACGCTTGACATTGAAACGATACAACTTTTAGGTGTGCTTGCTGGTCAGTGTGGAACGAACACTATTCGATTTCGACCTTGTCTGCTTTTCACACCGACCCACGCAGACATGGTGGTGGATAGGCTTGATCAGACCGTTACTGAAGTGGCGTGATCTTGAAACGAAGTGAAGATAAGAAAGAAGTTTAATGTGTTGAAAATTGTTGCGGTGTACAAGAAGCGCTTGTTGTTGTTCACTGATCTGTACATTTCTGTTAATTTTCGTAGTGTAAATGTGTAGTCAATAAAACTGCCATAATTTTTGCATTCGTTGTTTTAATAGTTTTTTTCCAAAAAACGGTGCTTTTGCATGAAGAATGTTTCGGTGAGAAGGAAATGTCATTATGTATAAATAACTTGTAACAAATGACAATTTGATATGTCAACAAATAATTTCGCTGCTAATTAGCTTTTTGTTACCTCGAACATTGAATTAAACTTGCCCGTGAATCATATAATGACCATTGTGAAATTTTTGAACAATAAATAATGCACTTTCGGCAGAAAAATTCAAAGCATTTTCGCCAAAATCTTTGCCGCTGGAATTTAAAGCTTGATTTGGGAAAATATGACGTCAGGGCTATATTGGTTTCAAAACATGGAGCATCGTAAACAGAAACTTCTCTACGCTCGAAGGTTGTTTTGAAGCGAGGAAGATGTATCACGTATTGCTAGGTCTAATGTATAACAAGCAAATGCCTGACAGAACACGCCAGTGTGGTTGCTTTTCGCCTATTTACCAATTTCGCTGAAATACCAATCTCATCAGTATATAAATAGGTGCGTGAACAACATCTTGCAGCAAACACAAAGAGTTGCTTTGCTTGTTGTGTTGCGGCAGAGATTTTTAGCAAGAAATTAAAGCGAATATCGAATTAAAATTGCAATTAAACATGTTCACTTCAATTTATTTTCGCATGGTAATTCATTTCTGTTAGACTTTATTAAATTTTAATTGTTACTAGAACAACTTTGTGTCCACGCTTCTGGTTTTAGAAAACATGTATCGCTTTTTATTAAAGCATCTTCAGTTCTACAAATAACATAAACAGAAAAGACATAGTTAAATGCTAAAATGATAAAACGATAAAAATTGGCCGAACAGAAGAAACCTCTGGTGCTAACATACTGGACGACGCTCTGAGCAGGTGATGCGAGTGACCTACTTTTTTATCACCACAGGCTCACATTGCTTAAACAGGCGAAACAACGATCAAAAGGTTATACGAGGACAAATAACAAAAATCAACATTCAAAAATTAATTTTACCGTCAGTTGCGTGAGCCCCGCCCATTTCATTTCATTTTTATTTTTTTATATGATTTCTTATTATAACCTTTTGATCGTTGTTTCGCCTGATTAAACAATGTGAGCATGTGGTGATAAAAAAGTAGGTCACTCGCATCACCTGCTCAGAGCGTCTTCCAGTATGTTAGCACCAGAGGTTTCTTCTGTTCGGCCAATTTTTATCGTTTTATCATTTTAGCATCTAACTATGTCTTTTATGTTTATGTTATTTGTAGAACTGAAGATGCTTTAATAAAAAGCGAAACATGTTTCATAAAACCAGAAGCGTGGACACAAAGTTGTTCTAGTAACATTTAAAATTGAATTGATGGTTAACTTGTGTCACGTGAAAGATGTGTTGCTGGTTAGGTAGATTTCATGAAGTAAAAACATTTTATTGAGACTTTACTAAGTTACATATAGGTTGTAAAACAGCATATGTGGCAAGATTGGTACGTTTTGTGCTGTACAATTAGTCTGTGTTGGTTATCCAAATATGACTCTACATGTATAGGCTTATTTATAGCTAGACCGCTGTTATTGCAAAACGTTGCACAACTATTCAAAAAAATGTCGTTTTGTGGCAAGATTGGGTTTTTATTTCGCCGTCACAAAAATTACGTTTATTTTCCAAAACGGCCAAGTAAGTATTCAAGATTTTTTATGATAAATCGCAGTAATTTGGCATATATGGCAACGCATGAATATACAATGATTTCAATTTTTAATGAGCAGGCACACAGGCTGCGCAGAGCGGAATGTTCCGAATACCAGATGGACCAATATTAAAAACCGATGTTCCTGGTCCAAAAACCAAGGTTTGCGAGACTGCGTTAGTAATATATTCTCAGTCAGCCCAAGATGTATTTTAGGATATACGTATATGTTACGTGTCACTAACTTTCCTTCGTGTATTTTAGGAATTAATTCGAGAAACTGACAAGATACAGGTAAACCTTTAATCATTTAATAGGTCAGAATAGTAAAAGCCTGGAAAAATTAAGTCGCATTGAAAAAAGGCCATCGACAGTTAAATAACACGAAATGATTTTCATTTTGCACGCAAAGTTGCATAAACAATAAACGTGATACCTAAAATGGCTTGGACACAAATAAAATCACTCGGCTTATCTTAAACTAGCGCCCATAAAAAAACGTGTTTTTAATCCGTAATTTCGGCTTTAGAAATGTAACCATATTTTATGCGCACATTTATATGTTCATAGAATGTGGCCGTAATTTCACTTTTCTGCGACTTCGAAAATAGCCACGGCAACTACCTGGTCGATGCAGACGGCAACATACTACTTGATTGCTTTCAGCAAATTTCTTCTTTGCCTTTAGGTAAGCTTGTGGCTCGAATTATAGGCTAGGCTTCTTACTATATACCCGATCAAAAACACTTTTTTTTTTTTAGTAGGAATTAGTGTTGGGCAGGGCTTCTTAAACTTGGAGTCGCGAACCTTTGGGAATTTGCACGTCGAATTTTGTGGATTACAAAAAGTAAACCACACAAAATTCGACATTTAACTGTATTGAGACAACCTCAAGACATGTTATGCTGGTTCACTTAATGCTGGTTTGAGATAAAAATTATGTCAAAATCTGTTGTTTATAAAAATCAGATGTTAAACACGAAGAGCAGCGGAATGTTTTGTTTAATTAAAAGGGATTGCAATCAAAAAGTTTTGGAAAGTCCTCGTGTAGAGAAATTTGCTTCAACGTCCTTTCGAAAACTTTGAATCTGGAAACATTTTTGTGATTCTTCACAGTTTGAAGCATTTAAAACAACACCAAACTAACCAAAGTATCACTATTTGGATAAAAGGCCTGACATAAACAATGCCACACACTAACATCTAGGATTCAGCTTGGCCATTGCTTGCATTTTGTAACTACGTTAGTTTTGATACTCAATGAATGCAAAATTATGTTTTGTAGGCTACAATCACTCCGAGCTCCTGAAAATGTGCACCAACAATGCCATTAGGGTAAGTTTTGTATTCAACAAAAACCAGAACGATTTAAATAACTTGCTTTCTTTAATGATCTCAGCAATAAAACGAAGCTCATTAGACCTTCATTTACCAAAAAAATACTTTTGTTTTTAACGACAGTCGGTTATGGTCAACCGTCCGGCTATGGGCATGTTCCCGAACAGGGACTTTCCCTCGTTGGTTCAAAGAACTTTGATCAAGGTGGCGCCACCTGGTCTGAAGCAAGTTGTCACCATGGCTTGCGGTAGTTGTTCGAACGAGAATGCCTATAAGTCCGTTTTCTTCTGGTACATGAAAAAAAAGCGGGGATACGAATTGCCACCGCGCGAAGACCCAGCGTACGATACCTGCATGATAAACAAGGTAAACGAATGAAAAAGTTTTGCTGGAACATGTCAACAAACTTGTCTTTGTTTTAGCCACCAGGGGCGCCAGAACTTTCAATTTTATCTTTTGAGGGGGGATTCCACGGTCGAACCATCGGTACTTTATCGACCACTCACAGCAAACCGATTCACAAACTCGACGTGCCGAGTTTTGATTGGCCAATCGCTCCTTTCCCGAAACTCAAATATCCCCTTGAGGAGTTTGAGCGGGAGAATGCCGCTGAAGAGGTAATCTTTAACCGAATACGCTTTGTTTACCAGGCTCGTTTACCAGGTTTTGTTTACCAGGCTCGGTGTTTGGAAATTGCCGAAGATTTGGTTGAAAAATGGAAGTCGAAAGCTCCTGTTGCGGGTTTGGTTATCGAACCTATTCAAGCTGAAGGAGGTGATCGCCATGCTTCGGGGGACTTTTTCAGAAAACTAAAGAAAATGTCTGAAAGGGTATAAGTTGATGCAATAAACGGTTAACAGAACTTGATTTTTATGCACATAGAATGTGTACAATTATATTTTTTACGTGAGCAAAACCAGTATGAATAAGAACACTATGTTCATATTAAATGTGTATCGTTAACGTTTTCTGTATAATTAGCTTCGACACAACACAATTTCGACGATTTTAGGAAAAACTGCAGTCTAAAAACCAATAACAATTGTTTAGTGATTAAAATATGATCCTAAATATACAGTGATTGAAATGCGATCCTAAATCTTATCTAAGTTTGTTTTGTTTTTAGCAAGAAATCGCGTTCATATGCGATGAAGTGCAGACAGGAATGGCTGTAACCGGCCGCTGGTGGGCGCACGAGCATTTTTGCTTGGAAAATCCACCAGATGTTGTCACTTTTGCAAAGAAAATGCTTACAGGAGGTTTTTATTTTGCTGACCACATAAAATGGAACGCGGTGAGTGATATTTTTGGATATGTTCTGCTTTATTAATGGCACAAAACTTGGCGTGTGCTTTCTTAACTGTTTATGTATAGCCACTTATCTTGAATCCTCACCAGGTGCAGCTCCTCCAACAAGCTGTTCTTGTTCCGCCAGCGACTCGACGTATGTAGTCAATTAAACGTTTGTTCGCTGGGTATTTTGTTTAAATTACAAAGAAAACGCCATCACAGTTTCTTAAGAAATTTATAAAAAAAAAGTAATTCAAATGTGTAGAAAATGTCTGCACAAAAAGACATAATATTCATTTACAAGAGAGACACAATGTAAGTTACATCAAGCGTGGTTTTTCAATCTACACCGAAGTTTTTGCTGAGAAAACCTGGTAAACAGTTTTGTGTACTACAATCGTGTTCTCAGGGCTACCGTGTACTGAACACATGGATGGGCGACCCAGTAAAACTACACCTTCTGGAGAAAGTCATTGAAATCACGGAAGGCGAGAAGTTGATGAAACAGGCCGAAAAAACTGGAAAATGTATGGTGTCTGATTTGAAAGAAATGGAAAAAAAATACCCAGGGTTGGTGTACGGGGCCAGAGGTATTGGAACCTTCTGTGCTGTTGATGTTGTGGGCGATGGTGTAAGAGACGAAGTGGTCGGGAAACTCTTACAAAAAGGTAAAATGTAGGCTAAATAACACCAACAAATCCAGTTAAACAATGTTTTGTCGTTTTTAACTCTATCCTTTTTGTCTAAAAACGTAGCAATCTAAGCATTATTGAATTCATTGATACCCACTGGTTGTGTTTTGTTCAATAACATTGATGCTGGGTTGTCCCACAACAGGTGTTCTTGCTGGCACTTGTGGAACGCAAACCATCCGCCTACGCCCCTGTCTGCTTTTCACACCTCGTCATGCAGACATACTGATCGACAAACTTGATCAAGTATTCCAAGATATCTACTAACTGATGAAATCAATGTCTTGTACAAAGCCGAGATGTAAACGACACAAAATCCACTGTTAATTGCTTTGTGTCGGCTTTAATCTTTGTGTATTATGCGATTTTATTCATAATTATGTTTATTTGCGTTGTAATAATTTGCAATTGTGTTTTCACCAATAAACCTAATATTGAAGCTATTTATTTGTGACTCCAGAGTAAACTTATGAGTATCCCGATTTGACCAAGTAGGCCATGTGTTTATTGCTTTTTTAACGACACAAGAACTTAAGTAACAGGTTTTCTGGGACCCACACTAGTTGTAACGGCAGAATTTGCGCGTCTGGCACCGCGCCGTCGTCACACCAAGAAGGAATGTCAATTTCCAAAAACGCGTGTATTTGCCACACGGGCACAGGCACAGGCACTTGACAACACGTACGAGGTACACGTGCAAGAACACGAACACGAGCACGTACACGGATACGAGCAAGAACACGAACACGAACACGAACACGGTTTTCTGTGAAGAAAACGTACACTAAGATTCCAGTTAAGCAATGTTAATAAAAAATACCCTTACCGGAGTTTTGAGCCAGATCACACGAAACATCAACACACCAAGCCGATTAATATATCTTACAGCAACTTATTCAACCTTATTCAAATAGAATCAAGGCAACTCTAGCTTTAGTAAAATAAACTTGACATTAAATTCAGCACGCTACACGTGGTACCTAACAACTCAGTTTTACGAAGCATGGCAGAAGGAAAAAAGTTCTCTTGCATTATGATGTCACATACAAGGCAAAATTGATATTGTGTGGAAATTGAATTATATGTTTACTGTGTGACGCAGAGGTTGTGCATGAGTGATTTTCGATGTTACACTAGTACTTTGCAAATAATTCCTTTTTATGGTTGAATTAACATTTGACCTAAGGAGTTGGGGTTTCCCCGTGTGGAAACCAACTTGCCAAACAACTGAAATCCAAAAGGAAACGTGGCAAGATTCCGGTTGGTTTGCAATGAATTGAAAGGTCGGGTTTGTTCCGTCCATGTGGGGCGTGTCTAGGTTACACAGAAAAGAGATCTAAGTAAAATGCAGAAGTTAAGTAGGTTATTCTTTGCCTGCATAAGATAAGGATATAAAATTATTAATGAAGTGCAATTTTTTTGAAGGTAAACTTTTGCAGGAGGATCTTAAAAGTCTTGCGTATAAGATCTGCATTTTTTGTGCAAAAAAGCCATAATATTGGCGAGCTGCAGACATGGTGTGTACATGCACTGTTTCGACCTGTAAGGTCTCATCAGTGCAGCTGTTGAAGTGGCATTGTGCTAGCTTCTACACTAGCAGGCACACTAAATCTGCATTTGTTAACACAATTTAAATAGCTTCTACCCCAATTTTTTTTAGCTTCCCTTGGTCAAAATGTTTTTGTATGTGTTCTGTTTTGCACTTATTATTTTTTCTACTGGCCATGCTGCAGTGAATGTGGCCAACACACAAGTGTGGGGGCCTGGTTTGCGTGCTGAAGCCAATCTACCTGTTAGATACTTTTATATTCAAGCCTATGACAAGAAAAACAAAATGTAAGTACTAACCACTGTAATGTTTCAAGAGTTTCTCAATTCGTTTGGGTCCATAGACCATCTGGCCAGTTCTGTAGAGTCAGTGGGCCATGTTTTCTTCGTGATAATTTTGAACTGTTTTGGTAATGTCCCTTTGAATTTAAGTACTGAAAATATTAATATAGTCTTTGCTTGGCCGTTTGGTCTGCAAAGTCGTCTGAAAGTCACATCAGCTGTACTGATGAGACCTTTTAGGTCGAAACAGTGGCCATCTGTCTGCAGCTTACACGAAAATATTATTGTTTGAGAATACTCGTGGATCCCCTTAAAATGTCAATGTGGACCCAGGGATCATTGGACCCAATTGAGAAAACCTGTTCTATGGTTTCCAGATGGATTAATATATTTTGCAATATATACAAACATGGAATCTATATCCAAATTAAAAATTTATGGAGCAAGTTGAACTGTGTAAACTTTTTTTTGGAAAAAAAAACTTTTTTTCTGTTTTTCCTTGAGTGTTTTGGTAACTTCCTATTGTGCTTTCATTTTGCAGCATCAAAAAAGATCTTGGCGATGATGCTTTCAAGTTATCAATATCTTCCCCCGGTGGGCAACGTGTGCGAGCTTGGGCTCAGGTTCTCAACAGATTAAATGGAAGTTATGTGGGAAGATTCCGGCTCTATGATCATTCTGGTGATCTCACCATTTCACTGACTCACAAAGGAAAACATGTTGCCAATTCACCATACAATTTAAAAGGTTAAGTTTTATGTAGTTAATACTAATTCAGTGTGTAACTTTGCCATGACAAGGGTATGTGGTATACAAGTAAAATAACAATCACTTACAGACCATAGTGCACATTGTATGGCCTGTATAGTCTCATTTGTGCAGCTGGCTGCTGACTGTATCTATGGTTGTGTACACTAATGTCTGCAGCTCAAGGGTAGATTGTTTGCGCATATTTGTATGTAAACATCATGAATGAGTGCATAGAACACATAATTGTATGCTTTATGCTGTAATTCTTTGTAGAGGTGTATGGAAATGCCTGCTTTTGTCCGATCAACCAAAAGCAGTGGATGTCTGCCCTCCAGTGTCCAAAATCCTTCCAACAAATAAAGGATGATTTAAAAATCCATGACAAAATTGATTTGTCCACATTAAAAGAAAAAATGCTCAAACGTTTTGGACAACACCACTCCCTGTGTCATTACGTTGTCAAAAACAATGAGGTAGAAACTGATTCGTTTTCGGTATTTTAATGCATTTTTGGAGTTGTATATTTCCAACAATGATTATCTTGGTGTAATTTCTGTTGTAAATAATTAAAGTAAAGGATATGTTTTGCAGCAATATGGTTGTTGAAAATGGAAATGCAATAGTTACCCATGGAAACAATGGGCGCCTAGGTCTCAATTATCTGATAATATGCATGTTTTCAATAAGCAGCCTTTATCTATAAATGTTTGTGTTTCTTTTTCTATTCTATCAAACAATTCTTTACTTTTAAACCATGTTTTATAAACAGGTGTACAGAGAATGCCATGGCAGTATTACAGATTTTAAGATGTTTATGGATGCTCCACTGCTTACCTTGGCAAGAAAGGTATAAAAGAATTAGTACATACAAAATTAATCATAAATTTTTACTCTGATCACCATAGATAAGAATGCAAGCCATTATAACCATATGTTGCACATTCATAATGTACAGTCATCTGCCTACCATCAAATAACCTGCCACCGCATAGCACTAATTTCCTGTAATTAATATATTAATACATTATTCTGAGAATGAAGAGACTGGCCCATACTATTGTTAACATTGTCATGTTTCATGTACGTAAAATGTTTCATCATCAGTCTGAATTTGCTGAAACGTTTTTCGTACATGAAACATGACAATGTTACTAATAGTATGCGCCAGTCTCTTCATTCTCAGAATTATGAGCAAATTCATAAATAGTGTTCCTAATACATTATGCTTGCAGTTTGTTGTGGGCCTTTATACTTCTGATTAAGTCCTGATTGTTAGTGTTGCAGTTCATATGTAAAATTTTGATTTGTGCTGAAAAGGTTGTTTTGTCATGATCAAACATGCCAACCATTTTTTTTTTGATTTTTGCTAATTTCAATAAACAATTTTAATTTTCCTTGACATGAAATTTTTGATATGAAAATTAAATTATGTTGTAGAAATTGTCATAGTAAATTCCTGGTCTTGTATGTTTTCTGATACTTTTTTTTATATTTTTCAGGTCAAATTGCCAGACATTTCATTTTTTATCAATCTTGGTGACTGGCCTTTGGAGAAGAGCAAGACTGACCCTCTTCCAATTGTATCATGGTGTGGTTCTGAAAGTTCTCAAGACATCATACTACCCACCTATGACCTCACTAACTCTGTTTTGGAAATGCAAGGAAGGTAATGTTATTTGCTGTGATAATATATAAGAACTGAATTATCCTTTGTGTATAAGCTGCAGACAGATGGCCACTGTTTCGACCTAGAAGGTCTCATCAGTGCAGCTGGTGTGACTATCAGACGACTTTGCTGACCAAAAGGCCAAGCAAAGACTTCCACTTTGTGGTTCATATTATTGGCTCCACATTGCTTATCATATGAATTATCCTTGTTTGACACTCTTTAGAAAGACTGATTTTTTCATGTGTACCTCTCATTTCCTTAGTTTTTTGCACCTGGTTAAGCAAGCAAGCTTGTGTATTTTGCAAAATATAAGTCAGTCTTCTTAATAAGTGCCAAACCAGTATATTTCAGTTCATAGATAAGACTGATATGGCACATTTTACAATATCTATAAAATACAGGAGCATAACAGCTTTGTAAATCTTTAAGACAAACAATATTGCTAATGTGAAATTCATTTGCAAACGTTTTTATCATATCTACAATCACAGTCAATGCAAAATGCAGCATCTTCACATTGTAGTTTTTTCCCATAGCCAAGGTTACCATTTTATGCTTATTTTCAAGAGAAATGAGTCTGGAAATACAGTCATTTCTCTTGAATTGTGTTTATTTACAAAATCTTTGCTTTTTAGGTTTTCATTAAAATGGTTTAAGTGGCAATTCACGTTTTTTTGGACACAAATAATTTGTTAAAACGATAGATACAGAGTTACCATCTGCCTGGACCAAAAAAGCACACTGCCTAAGATCACAGCAAAAATTATAAACAAATTTATATAGCTTCACTGCAATGCCTTGGTCGTGAGGCAAGTGAATGTAAAATATGTACATTGAGTATTGACAAAGGATATTGAGTCATGCATTTTGTCTATTCAGTGAATGATGTGTAGTTACGCCTCATATTAAAATTATTTGTAGTAAAGTGGGCTTTTAGTGCTACAATTATTAAATCAAACCATGCATTTTCAAACCCAGGGTGAGTCTGGATGTTTTCTCTGTACAAGCCAACTCAAAGCCAAAGTGGTCAGAAAAAATTGACAGAGGATTTTTTCGAGGCCGGGACAGCAGACAGGAGAGACTTAATCTTGCGGCTACAAGTCTAAAATTCCCTGATATATTGGAAGCTGGGATCACACGCTATTTCTTTTTCAAGAAGGATGAAGAGAAATATGGAAAAACAGTGCAACATGTTTCATTTTATGACTTTTTCAAGGTATTTTTGATTTCATATGCTGCAAATGTGATGAGTAAAACCAAGCAGTTTCACATTCTTTTAAATTGTCAGTTTGAGCAACAGACAAGAATTGTTGTTTAATTTTAAACACTCACTGCTAATTAAGTAATTTGCAACCTTGTTGCTATAAGACCAAAATCTACATGTTTTGTGGTTTCACACTGCGTGTTTGTTGTGCTTGCAATAATGGCTAAAACTGATTGCAGAAATCACTAAGTCCGTGCATAGTCCACAAATACAAAATGTTATGTCCAATGATATTTAAATCAGTACACGTGGATGCTGTTGTTGTAACTCAGTATATGTTTTCCAGTATAAGTATCAGTTGAATGTGGATGGAACAGTGGCCGCTTACCGCTTTCCATACCTAATGCTCGGCAACTCTGCAGTGTTCAAACAAGATTCCGAGTATTACGAGCATTTCTACAAGGAAATGGAACCAAACAAGCATTACATACCGCTCAAACATGATCTCTCTGACGTCATACGGAAGTTGGAATGGGCGCGGTCCAATGATGATGAGGTATGTGGTCACGTGGTATTGTACTCTGTTGCATTTGTTTAAAATTGGTGTTTTCAAGGTTCGCAAAATACAAGAAGCTGGCATGAAATTGGCCCGTGAAATCCTTACTCCAGCCAATATTCTGTGCTACCACGTGGCCATGTTCCAGGTAAATACTGCATACTTAAAACAGTTGTTATTCTTTTAAAAGCAACGATGACGCCATATTTTCGTTAGGCTTATGCAGCCAAACAGAGCGGACCAGTAAATGTTTTGGGAAGCATGGAAAAACTTGAACAGCCGGATCAAAGTCAATGCAACTGCAGGAGAAAACTTAAGAAAACAAAGGTAATAATGAACGTTTGTGAAACTGATCTAACATTCTCCGTACATTTGTTAAAGTAAGCCCCACTTGATTTCCAGGTCAAAGAAGAATTGTAGACACACTTACACAATGCGAGCTCCATGCAGTACAAAGATATACACAACGATCATATGCAAACAAATAAACATTTTCAACACAAAACTTTCCACCGTTGTGTATACAACCACTATGGCAGCGTTTAAAACAAATAGTTTACGGTGCTATTGGATATTTTTTGCATTGTAAGGCAGAGAAGAGGTTCGTTATCAACATCTTGCATACAACGTACCCATATACGTTTAGGAACGATTATCTGAAAAGTTTAAATAAAGACGTTGCATAAGTTACCACCAGTACAAAAACCCGCAGTCATTTTCGCCAAATACAATTTTACAGGTCAAACGAAAGAGATGAATGTGGAGTAACATAGCCAGAATGTTTGAGTTAAGTATAAAAAATCTCCGGTTATTTTGGGAAATAATCTTGTTGTAAACGGTAAAAGGACAGATAAGCGCTCAGCCCTTTTTTATCATACAAATATCAGCACAACAGTGTACAAACGATACAGATAACATAAGCAGAAGGGGTTTTAAATCACACACAACAATAGAGAGAATAGTGGATGTCTAGGAAATAATTGTTTTTCAGGAAGACATCTTTGCCTCCATTATGTGCAAATCCATAATCGCTCGCACAGGCCTACTGTATACGTACTGGACTGATTAGCAGGTTACAGCTAGTATTACGGCGATAATAAGCTTGGATTGAGAGCGACTATATGCTGTGGTGTAGTATGATAACGGCGCAGAGACAAGTTTATATAGTTTCTATAAAAGTCAATGTGAATTGTCAAAGTATCATAGCTTGTATGGTTTAACTTTCAAGGCGTAAACCCGTTTCGTTTGATATAGATTTGCCGAATGTTTAGGCCAACAGTAAATACTCACTATATGGGGCAGTAGAACTATAGCCGCATACATAAACGATTCGTCGATTTACACGAGAATCTTATTGCAGAGCAGCAGTCGCAATGATTTTGCATCAACTTATAGTTTTAGTTTGTGTTATATTTTCAACGTTTGCTTCTGAAATTAACGTTTCAAACACCAGAGTTTGGGGACCAGGATTAAGGGGAAAGGCAAATTTACCAGTGCGATATTTCCACATAGAAGCATTTGACGACGAAAACAGGCCGTGAGTTCTTTTTACCGTAAAATGCTTCTCGATCCCTCGCTATTCTTCATTTCACTGTTATGTCGTTTTGAAATTGTTAGAGCGTCGCAAGCTTACTTCCATAGCGTTTGCAGGGTATGTGCGTTGATCATTATACCTAGGCCAAGCGAATCCTTAAAAAAGGTCAATATTTTTATGTGCGTCGTTATAACATTTTCAAATTTTCAAATATTTGTAATTGACATTGAAGTTTCACTTGTGTCACGCCAAAGACGTGTTGCTGGTCAGGTTTTGATTTCGTAAAGTAAAAACATTTTCATTTTGGAATGAGTGCGTAATTTAAATATAATTGGCAATTAGTTAACGCAGTGATAAATCATACTGGAAATTAAAGCCACAATCCATATCTGAATTTCATCATATTATTCTACACAATATTAACTTCAAACAGTTTCCAGTATGTGATACCTTTATAGCTAGCCCAGCATAGTTTGTATCGACCTAAACACACAGTTTACCCCAATATTTGTGAACATTCCCGCTGAATTATTTCTTGCTTAAAAAGTTGAATTATGTTTGCTTTCATGTTACAGAATTCTTGAAGATCTCGGTCACGATGCATTTGAGATGGAGCTTTCAACTCCAGCGGGAACAGACGTTAGATCTCGTTCCAGCATTTTAAACCTAGGAAATGGAAGCTACATTGCAAGATACATAATTCATGATTACACAGGAAAATTGAATATATCACTCACACACAAAGGACAAACTGTATCTGGATTTCCCTTGACTATGGAAGGTATGGGTTTGTGGGCGTCCATTAATCGATACACTTCGCGTGATTTTTAGTTTCCCAAACCAAAATTCGAATGTTCTTTGTTCTCAAACCTAAAGGACTTTAATAGTTGCGTCTTGTGTCTTTCGATTTGACGCTACCGCTGTCAACTGACTGTAAGACTTCTGTTTGTAGTAGCCTTGCACAAACATATCATTTGACCCCGCTAGTTTGTCTTTTTTTTTGTTCCTCAAATACGGCTCCCTTGAGAGCATAAAAATATGTCGGTGTAAGGTCCTCTTGTCGTGGGGGGGTTTGAGGGGAAACCTGCTCCCTCTACTTGAGGGCCCGCTTAAATATATCCGATAGTTTGTTGTTAATACAATATAATTTTTCGGTTATTCGTTGCCAATTAGCTTTCTTGAAAACCAACGAGAGGGTATATATACTGATACCCACAAGACAACCATGAAATAAAATAGATTTCCATGTTTTAAAGCCCCCAAGATTATATGGGCCAGAGGTCCCTGAAAGAGTCTCGCATCGGATGATTTGTCCCCTTAAGAAACTTGCTTGAAAAAAAGGTCTTTCTAATTTCATATTTCACATTTTCTCTTACCAGGGGTGCGTGGCAATGACTGCAACTGTCCGATTAGCCAAAAACAATGGATGGAATCTGTTAGCTGCCCAAACTTTAGGCAAATTCATGATGATTTGAAGGTTCACAAAGTTATTGACTTGTCGAACTTGTATGAGCGAATGGAGGGAAGATTTGGAAAGTACTATTCTGTGTGCAATTACGTTGTTGTAAGCAATCAGGTAATATTCGTAGATGACCCAACTCACTTTTGAAAACGAGTCAATAAATCGGTATTTTTCATAGTTACAATACTAGAGAAAAGCAATTGACAAAATGCTAATACGACTTACTCTATATTTTATGATAAACGACCCAAAGGTTGATATACCGCATGTATTTTTTCTGTGCCTATAGGTATATCGGAAATGTTTCGGAAAAAATGTTGGGTTTAGAAAATTCATGGACGCTGTGCTTCTAAACTTGGTTGGAAAGATACAACTGCCAGATATTTCGTTTTTTCTCAATCTCGGTGATTACCCTGCTGAAATCTCAAAAAGGGCTCCTCTTCCTATTGTGTCATGGTGTGGTTCCGATTACTCATATGACATCGTACTACCAACATATTATATCACTCGTTCCGTCCTAGAAATGATGAAAGGGTCAGAATTATGCAACATTTTCATTTTTACTATATGTTTTCTATTTATGTTGAGAAGTTTTAAACAACGATGTTCAAGGAAAAAGCTGTATTGCTTTGACTGTTTTTTTTGAAAATGTGTTCAATTTTGTGGATTCGAACATGCATGTCCATGAAATATCCTTGAATCTACATAGGCCTATTACTTTCCTACCCCCAAAATTAGGTGCGTTAATGTTTTTAGTGTTTCAATGGATGTTTTCACTGTACAAGCAAACGCAAAACCAAGGTGGAATGCCAAGAAAGACATGGGCTTTTTTCGGGGCCGAGACAGTCGCCGGGAACGACTTAATCTGGCTGCGTTGAGTTTAAATCGCTCTGATATTCTGGACGCAGGAATCACTAGGTACTTCTTCTTCCCACGTGACGACGAGAAATATGGTCAGCCGACCCAACTTGTGCCGTTTTACGACTTTTTCAAGGCAAGATTTGGAGAAATTTACTAATATTTGCTGCGATTGCCCACAAACACAACACGTGGATGCTGTTGTTGTTAACTAAGTGTTTGTTTTTCAGTATAAGTATCAGTTGAATGTGGATGGAACAGTGGCCGCTTACCGCTTTCCATACCTAATGCTCGGCAACTCTGCAGTGTTCAAACAAGATTCCGAGTATTACGAGCATTTCTACAAGGAAATGAAACCTAACAAGCATTACATACCGCTTAAACATGACCTTTCTGACGTCATAGAGAAGTTGGAATGGGCGCGGGCCAATGATGAGCAGGTAAGTGGTCACGTTAAAGAAATGATTGTGAGGAAAAGTTGGAAAAACATTCATAATGATATACCAGGTTCGACGAATTCAAGAAGCTGGGACGAAACTTGCAAGGAAAATACTCACGCCTGCCAATGTTCTATGTTATCACGTGGCCCTGTTTAAGGTGGGAAATTAACACGCAACTTTTTTGTTGTTGTTAAATCTATTTAAATCGTACTCTTCCATGGAATTTTAACCATTCTGTCAATAATAAACCTAAACGGCTGAATTTTATTTCAACAGATCACTTGTATTATATTTTGTTTAGGCATATGCTCGAAAGCAGAGTGGCGAAGTAAAAATTTTAGAGGGCATGGAAAAACTCGAGCAACCTTTTCGAGAAACTTGCAAGTGTGAATTTGCTGCTGAAAACACGGTTTGTGAAAGGTTATTTGCATTTGACTGTTGTGCTTGTACTAAAAACCTGTTGCTCTTATCTTGCAGGTCAAGGATGAGCTTTAATGGCCTACTAGTTTCTTCCTGTTTAAATGAAACGGTAGAAATGGTTTGTGGTAATGATACATGGACAACTCGACCAATAGCTAGCTAATTGTCTGTTGTCTGTTAGTAAAAACACGCGCACCACCAGTGGACTGTGACGTCACACAACTGATTGTTCCTGTCCTGCTTTCCTGATTCTCAAAAACAAAATTAAGTTTATATTCTATTGTAAACTGAGGAATGCAACAAAAAAAAGAGCACTAAAAACGTAAAATATGGAAAAATGGCGCCTATACTTGTCTCGTTGACTTTAAGAAGGTGCTGACGGTACGAATAGCGCAATGTTATAGTTATGCAAACACGTAGTCATGCCGGGTTGATTAGAATAAAGCATGGCAGATGGCGTTTCAAAGAAAAAACTTAGCATTACGACGTAAATTGAGACCAATTGGAAATCTAGAAGATTTTCAGCGAAGGAGGCAACACAGAAACGCACACAAACAGGTTTGCGACGCCTAAAATTTGCATATTCAGCGCTACATTTAACTTGACTAAGCCAATATTGCTAATTTTTCGTAGCGCCAACAGTAATCAGTGCCTTAGCACTTGAAAAAGTCCGTTCAGATTTGGGATTAGCAACAAGTGTACAGAAGAATTGATCCCAATGTAATGTTGTGTAGCAAGTCGAGTTAAACTCGATATTTTATCATGTTTAAACCACACCGTACAAAGCAAAGGCAGTAAAAATGAGAGCAATGAATGTTTTGTGACGTCACCATTATGTGGCGTCATACAGTAGGTGAGCTGGATCACAATAAAGTGTCCGTATCGCTATGTCAGGACAGCGTATAGTGACGTGATCACAAACCAACGACGTCATAGGGGCCAGCCTATGACGTCAGGAGTGTGACCAAAGACCACGACGGTGAAATAAATTTGGCAGCACCGGGTTTCTTCTATTTTTGGCATGGCAGGATTTTATGGAAAGGAGATGACAATAAATATCTGACAGAAGATTGAAGCAAAATGAACGAAATTTCAAATTTTCTGAGGGATGGAATACGGCTGCCGAAATCTCTTCAAGTATGACAAAGAAAAAAATATGCTGACGAGACGTTTGTGCGATAATATACTGACGTGAAGTGCAATTGGTCGATCCGCGGCAATTGAACCACTGGAGGTTCGTTCGACAGGAAAAGGATCCGCGCTCGACGACACAATACCGCACATGCGGGTAAAATAAAAACACACAAAATCTGCCGCTTTTTCACACTTTTCCTTGAAAGGTGTAGTGCAAACGCCGAAACTTCTGCTGTGCGGCCGAGACACACATCGTTGTTTGGGCTGATTTCGGTGCTTCATATCCCGCCATGCGGTTTGCGTAGCCCCCGGTATAAAGCGGAGGAGCAACCGACGTGACGGTTCCTTCCTTGAACATCAACTTTCGACGCCTCCAAACCACAAAACCAATTACTAACACTACCAAGCAAATGACTGCGATAACGCCAAAAATGGCTGGAAGTGACGTAGATTGCTGTTCACCATTTTTGGTAATGAACCCGCAGCCCAACCAGTCGGTACGGAACGACCTGGATCCTTGAATAACTTGGATCTTCCAGTTGTCAAATATGTTATAGTCGGTGCCGTTGACAAAGTAGGTGAAATTGCGACCTGAAAAAAATACATGCTAGTGTTATTTTCACCGCCTTGCTTTTGTTATTCATTGTTTTATTGTTGTGTCAATTACATTTTATACGCTTCTCCATAAGCTAAATACCAAACGTAACATCAATCTGTAATTTTTGCTTGCCTTTTTTTCCAAAGCCGGCAAAAGCAGCGTCAACATTGGCTGGGACTCCCTTCCAAACGTTAATGTTCTTTGGATATCCGCTTTCAACGCTTCCATCTGAAAATCTCCAGTAGTGCTGGCCTAAAAACGACATTTCAAACTTTATGGCAATTGCATTAAAACAAATTGCTATGTTCGCATAAAAATAAATATTGAAGAACTTTTCGTAATTTTATTTTATTTGTTACTTATTTTGATTTCAATATTTAGGAACATAACTGACGGTTTTATATATCTTCAATACAAACAAAAATACAATGGTTGAGAACTTCATGCCACAGACGCTTCGATTGTTTTCTACAATTATTTTCAGTGTAAAGTTCATTACAATTGTATTGGCTATTTTCTTTGTATTATTGATTTCAATAATTTCTTATTCTACCTTGAAAGAAATAGCTCTTTCCGTTTCTGTGCCACCACACGGCGGCGCCAATGTGCTCGTTCTGGAGCCCGAGCGCCCTCACGTGGCGAGGATAATTGCGCAGAACTTCGGTACCGCGGTATACCCAGTACATGTGACCTGAAATTAAAATATGTTTTGTTTAGAAAGATCAATTCATTTTACAGACAGATATAAAATATTTCAAAAATTGTCACGCTCGAATGATCAGTGGTACCTTTGAAGAAGTATATGAGGTTGTCGTTTTCGTTTTCAAACACAGCGTCTATGTCCTTGCCCACTTCAGGCCAGAACCTGGAGATGAGATAGGGACCAGACATCTTCATCTCGTCATCACGTTTTCTCCACATGTAACTTCCACTATATCACAAACACAATTGAATTTAAAGAGGGCAAAATAACAGGCAAGAGTTTCAAAACGGAAAATGAAAATTATTTTTTGTATCAGTCTAAGCATATAAATGTAAAACATTTCCTTGTTGCTGACAATGCCAGGCATATTGCTAACTAAACTCAAAAGGCTCTTTTGGCAAAAAAACTGTGTATTGTTATCGTTTTCATTCCGTGTACATTGCCAGTGCTTGAGCACCTTTATGTAATAACCTGGAAAAGTTGGTTGAATAATAACCTATAAGTCGATCACAATAGAAACGTTTTTTGCCAGAAGAGTTTTATGGGTTTAGTTATCAGAAAAGGGAAGATCCGACCACCTTTAGCAGTAACACAATTTGCCAAGCCTTTGGATACAAATAACAATTGCCAGGTTTACCTGAACAGGTACAGTTCTCCTCTTATGTAACTGATTGCGTCATAATGCTTCAACTCGCATACATCCGGGAGTTCTGGCTTCTTCGTTGTTGAGACTGTGGTTGTTCTTGTCGTTGTGACAGGACGACTGTAAGACAACGGTATTAGTATTTATATGACCAAAAAGAGACACACAGTATATTTTATTCTTAGTATTCTTACAAATACATGCATACACAATTATATATTTAGGCAAAATCGATTTTTCAAGCGTTTGTAATATATCAGGAAATATTGACAAAATTTAGCATCTGTGTTTAATGAAAGTTTGTTTTCTTTGAATCGCCTGTTGTCTCCGTGGCCAACGGTGTCTCAGTAACAGATTAGCACAAAACATTATCACTTATCCTGTTTAAGTTTTTTTTTTTTAACGTTGAACGTTTGATCGCCAAAGCCGACAGTTTAGTCTCACCTTGATCAATCGTTACACCTGATTGTCAGTTTTTAAGGTATTTTAGAATTATATTTTTTATATTCTTGTATTAGTGTTGGTTTTAACTGCGTTGTTTGTGTTTTTTTAGCGATACTGATGATGCCTGCAAACACAGACGAAATATATCTATCAAAAAACATCTAAGTTTTAAGTTTATTCATGGACATTTTGCCTTTGTGTGTAACATCAGCGAGTTATTGAGACTTTCACAAACACAGCGTCAAGAAATAAAACATAAAAAGTGTTTTTAGAATTCTACTTACTAAGGTTTTTTCGTGTGGAACGGATTGTATCTCCTTGTAGTTGTGGTCGGAGGGATTGGTGGGGCATCTGTTGATGGGAATATCGGTTCTTCCGGGCGCTTTTTGGGGTCCCCTGCAAATAATACATACAAACATATTGACACACATATGGGCTATAACAAAGAAGGGTTGGAATATTAGTTAGCGTAACCGCCATATTTGATACTGAAAACAGACAAATGTAAATACATAATGATACTGCAAAAATCCACAATAGAAATTACACCGCCATTAAACAAGGTTTACTGTATTTACAATTTTAACGCAACGCACTCGGATAACAATATTTGTTTAAAAAAATCGTCACTCCAAAGCGCTCCTAGTGGTACCCACCGTATATGCTTTGTATCCCGTAGATGTCGTCCTGGGGCAACACAAAGTTGGCAGTATCGTGATACTTATAGATCGGTGCCATGATAGCCGACGAGTCTGACGAATGACCCAAACCGAGTGCATGGCCCAGTTCATGAACCGCCACAAGAAACAGATCGTTGCCTGAAAGGGTGACGCAACCTTTAGTGACATCACTCGTGGCGTTGGTGAATAAAAAATGCACAAACGGCAGAGATGACGGGGAAACTGTGGGACAGCGCATGCCTACAAACGGAAATCAATGGAAAGGAAATTGATTGCGTGCTTGATGACGTAATGATTTGTGCTATGAGAACATGCAATTTCAAATCGTGCTTCAATGTCATGCACTCATGGACGCGTTAGGTAAGTCTGCCAAAATGTGGTTATTCTTTGGAAATAATTTTCTGCATGCAAGGTTGCCGATTTGCGCGTTTAATAATTTCCTCATAATCCGGTTTGGAGTTGCGCCAAACTTGTAAAGCGCGACGAATCTACGCAAAAACCCGTCGCGATTCGCACTGGATTCGCTCTTAATCCGTGCCGTATCACGTGACTCGTTCGCATTTCCGCTTCCGGCATTGCTGTTATTTTCTCCTGTGAACATACCGGCGTCCGGAGTACACAAGTTCATTTCGATCGGATGTGACCGGCATTCAGCATGTCAACGAGGTCTGCGATTGGCTTTTTGGGCTGCGAGACCGATATTAAGAAACAACGGACGATGGCAGATGGAAGGAAGCGGTACGAAGGAAGCTGTGGGTTATGGTTTCAGACCGCGAGAACAACCGGAATTTTGGCTTCCGAATTTGATCGAGAAGGGACGGAATGGACTTTAACCAGTTCGTGTTACGGCGCATTTGAACATACATTTCGTTATTTTTTGTTTGTTATATCTCAGTTTGAAAAGGCAACATGCACTTTTCCCCTTCGACGCACGTCAAATATCCTTTTTCTTATAAATTTCCGCTGCTATGTTCATAATTGTTCATGCAAAGAATTAAAGATTTAAGGAAAGCAGAGTTGCAATTAGAGTGTCATGCAAAATTCGTGCTTAAAAACAACAAAAATTAGACCAGTCACCAACAAAATAATTAAATTATAATTTGACAAACAAAAATAAACACCAAGCCTCAGCAGATCAACTTTAAAGATATAATACCTTGGTTGGCGGCCTCGTGCAACGTCCATGGCTCGGCTCCGTCAAAGTGCGTATCTCCCCCAATACCACTACCAGGATAGTAGGCATGTGCGAGATACCCCCCTTGTCCATCGAATGCCGTGTTGTCGTTATGGTAACCCTCAGCAAAGAGGGTTTTTATATCAGCGTCGTCTCCCTTTCCAACTTTGACAAATTTAATGGGGGCGTGTCGACCCCAGACCCTGAAGGCAGCGTCGATTGCTTCGTGTGTTCGTTTTTTGCCCAGCTTCGGAGTGTAATTTTTAATACTGCAATACAAAGAAAAAGCTAATTAATTTTCAGTATTCAGTTTTAGATCTACATTAAACGTAAGTTTTAATAAAATGACATCGAAAAGCTCCAAGAGAGAAGGGAAACATGGATAGCTAGCTATAGCAATTAATATTTTTGTTAATTTGGCAATACGCAGCATATCTATAAAGTCAAACTAATTTTCCTCATAAATCCAAACATAATTTCTGTTTTATCAAACATTGGATTAAAGCATTTGGAATCAAAGCAAGTCATGAAAACTATAAATTAATTGTAAATCGCGTACGTGCATGAACGACCTTTTACAGCAAATCTTTCAATCCTGTTCCCACAACCATTGCCAGCAATCACATGCGCGCAATGCTGCTCCCAAAATAAACTGGTGTCAGGCTTTGGCTTATCGTTATTACAAGCTCAAAAAAGCTGTTTTTGAATCCACAGGTCAGCGTTTGGTGTTTAAATGTGAATAAGGAGTTACGTCAACGAATCAATGTTAAGGTTTGGGCCAAGGGTTTGAGAATCGCTTCTGTGAACTTTAAAAAAAAGCCAGGTCGTCCAATTACCCAAACCAGCGGTGTTCCAGCAATAAAAATAATTACTGCCGCAAACTTCACTCCAAAAATTTCATTTAGGTCATCGGTGGAGTTGTACAAAAGATTAGACAAGATATCGAACGACTTTAGAACGCAAACAAGATCATCGATTATGACGTCACCAACGCGGGTCTCGTATGTAGACAGAGGCGATGCGACACGAGCCCCGAACAATCGATTTTCACTAAATATTTCATGCACCCGCACGCCTTGCGCCGTGACGTAATGAACAATGCACTTGGAAATTCGCCACTGAGTGGCGCCACTGAAGCGGAAGGCCCCACTAGCTGTTTGTTGTAACGCGTCGACCCCCCTTCACTTAAAATAGGGTATGAAATTTCCAGGTAAAGCCCTAGCGTGTCATTATGGGGGACAACAACTGTATTTACGCTTTCTCGGTAAAATGTATTTAATGAGCCGAAAAATACCCCTAGTGTCACATTAGGATGTCTACTGTTACTTTTTGCCTTTGTTTAAAACTCAGAAAAAGGTCCAGAATTCTTAGTAACGTCACAAAAGACTTTTGTAGCCCCACGGGCACCTCAACTTAGTTATCACGAGTTTGTAGTTGGAAATATCTTTATGACGTCACAGAGACTTCCCAATCCCAGTTTGCAGAAACAAGGAAGTGAATTCAAGGATATTTCGCTCAAATTTATTCCATGATGACAGGCCCACTGAAGACCCGCGTCAATCAAGAGTCGAAACTAAGTTCTGGTGGACTTATCTCCATTTAACTGGACATTGCGTCAATGCACTTACTTCAACTTATCAAAAGTATCTTGTCCGGCGTGACTACGAATTGCTATGGGGCATTTTTATGTTTTGAGCTATTCTAAGGGTAACCTTTAAGTGCTGTCGATAAAAATATATAAGGCGTGGGCAAGACTAATGGCTATGTTTCGTATAATTTGAAACTGCGGCAGATCAAATTGGTAGTTTGTGATGGTCGCCAAGTAAGGGCCTGCGCAGTGGGGCGATGCTGCCTTATCATGTGACATAAAACATTTCTACTCAATATCAGATCAAAAAAAGCGGGCTTTGAACATACAGTTTATGTACACACACGACCAATGTCACTTTTCTACTTACTTGTATGTAACGGTTGGTTGATTCCACTGAGAACCGACGGCTACGTAACGTTTTCGTCGTAGGTTTCCCTCTACTGAGAACTGTAAGTCAAAAAACAAACTTTTTTGTTATGTTACAAAACATCGTACAGTTACAATAGATTTTGCACTGTACTTTTAATACTGCATATGTGAGACCAGGCCCTGGGCATAAATCAGTTGCAGACGTGGTAGTTTAAAATGTACCCTTGGAAGTAGCGATGACTCTATTAGCCCCAAGGGGCCAAATAAGTTCAGACAAACTTATTGATTGCCTTCCGTCTTGGTCGAATAATTAATGGCTTAAGCGCCATTATTTGGGGTGCTTTCTACATTTAAACCTTTAATCGAAAGGCGCTTAAATTTTCCGAAAAGGAGTTTTCAATCTAGCGTTGTTTAATTTTTTTGGGGATAAAACAGATTTCTTTGTGTTTTTCGAGTCGTGTTACATCGATCAAAGCTACACAACCCACTTAAAGGAATTCGACTGTCAAATTGCACGTGAACTTATACAAAATCCACATTCCACACAAAGGACTTTTATTAGTTGAAACATCACCTTATCTGGGTTCCCACATCGTGGTTTTTTTATCATTGCGATTGTGGCGTCATCGAATTCACCGGTAACATCGAGGCCCAGGAACTCCTGCATCTCCTTAACCGACTCTGACCAGCTCTGCAACCCCGCTGTCTCCCCATCGCTTTTTAATGAGTCAGGGGGCATATATCCATACTTCATGAGGTATTCCTAAAAACAGGAAGTAACCTTCAAAACTGTCACTCATCAATGCAAACTCGGCAAAAACAGTGATTCTTTGGGACAAACAATATCACATACAGCTGATAAGAATTTCAATTGTATCTAGAGCATTTTGCAAATAAAATTGACATCAGCTATATGGGCTATATTGTTTTGTCCCTAAAACAGCAATTGTTTTAATGTTAGGTTAAAGTTTATAAGATAATGGGATTGTTTAATCCACATTATTGCCGCTAAATACAAGTTGGCCTTATCTTGAAAGATTCTCAAGTCGTTTGACGTAAAATCAGATCCAGAAGACTATGGACATGCAAAATATGTGCCAGTTATCTTTAATTTTTGCAAGCTTTATTGTAATTTCCTTGATTCAAACCCAGTTTGCTGAGGTAAGAGGTATAATCAGCAATGGGCTGTGACGTAATAATCCCCCCAATAACCTAAAAACCTACGCGACGAAAAGTGTGAGATAGACGGTCACGCGTGAAGTGCATGTCCTGTGATGTCATAAAGAAAGGAGGCGTCGAATGCGTTTGAAAATCGATGAATTATTTAGAAAGAGCATCTGCTGCACCTTAAACAGCTTAAAAGATCTTGACGGTTGCCATAGATACGGATACTGGAGCAACGCCCTCCCTAATTCACTTTACAAGTAGGAAACGAACATGCTGTAAATGTTGAGTCATCATGTTCAAAAACAGAAACAGGGGAGGGTGAGTTGTGTTAAAAGTGTAAATTACGTCAAAGTAACTTTAAAAAGTTACACGCGGTTATGATTTCTAACGTGATATTTGAAATTAGTTTTTTTTTTCTATTGACAAACACACAATGGAATATATACAAAATTTCTCCAGTGCAATATAAATGACATTTAGTCGATTGGTGGGAAAACGTTTAATTTAACATTCATTTGGCTTCAAAGCAATACCTTGACCGGGCCACCATATCAGCTTCAAGATAACCCATTCACCCTAAAAAGCAACAACCCAACCCTAAAACCGGCCAATACATGTGATAAGCCAGTTATCTGAACACAATCGCCTGCGATAAATCATTGTTACCGCCTTTGTGACGCAACAGAAGGCTTGGAACCGGACTCCCAGCAGCCTGACGAGAGACAGGCAAGCCATGGTTGTAACATCCTAATGGTCCGGTGGGAATATTGCTGTTAGTTTATTTTACCGATGGGAAATGTCTGATGCACTCAGACGGGCGTTATTAAAATTGTGGTATCTTCAAGGGCCCGGACACCACTTGATGGATTTGAAAAAGCCTGGGTTTTTATAAGTTTTTAAATTGATTTGGGCGGCGATTGCAATTTCTGATGAAATTGATTTTAGAAGGCACAAATTGGTTTACATCATTCACCTAAATATACAAACATTTACAAACCTATCTATCACGTCATGCTTATAATGCATAAAACCCAGTATAAAGTTGCAATACAGCCCAATAAAACGACCATTCTATAGGAATAAGTAAGGTTATCACCGAGATATGCGCAATTTAAATTTCAGCAACAGGTTAAGGTGGGTTTGAAGGCTATTATTGAGTCATAAAAACGTCTTTATTGCATGTATTATGACGCATGATGCTATTCATTCCGCCAAGTTGACAATTATTTAAGCTTGCCCTGCAGCAATGCACGATGAGCGAATCTTTGCAACAGAGATGCATGCATTGTATCTCAATGCATCAAAAACTGTCAGGTAAAGGTAAATTTATCCCACATATTGAGAGAATGCGGCTATTTTTTGCCCTAATGCTGCAACTGTACACATCGGGTGGTTTTGAGGCTAACTTTTTAGAAAATAAACCAAAAGCACAATCTCAAGTAGGTTTTTCGTTTAGGTTTCAACTGCTACCAATGCAATGCCTACTTTCACACGGCAAAGGAACCCAAGGTGTAAAATTTATGTATCTGGGAGCCTCCAACTCCAGTCAGTCACAGCCTCGTTACGGATGACTCAAGGCGAAAAGGAATTTTTGCAATTCACCGTTAAAATTCCTAGAACTGTTGTCAAAATTGACCAAATAAGATTGCAAAGTTTGAATCCATCCTACTTTATCCTTCGGTAAAATGTTTCGACTAAATTCCCACCACTTTCTTGATTTCAACAAAGGTTTAATTGTTTAAAATTTTACCGCATTTTTTGCCAAATAAGAGGGCATGGGTTTATAATATTGTAAGCACGTGATTCAGAGTTGATATGAAATCATCGGATCGGCGACGGTGCGTTATTTCATGGTAGATCAACTTACAACTGCCTTGTGCAGTGTTAGAGGTAGGTGTTTACAAGAGGGCAGATTTAAGTGTGAATCACAAACCATTTTCAGTAAAAGCCCAATTCGACTAATTTGTAATTATGCACCTTACTATTTCCACTAATTTTCGTCTTATAATGTATTTCTCACATACAAAATATCCCAACTTTATTGCGGCAAGCAAGTAAATTTTGATTCTTATTCCGCGGTGTTGGTATAGTTGTGGATGCCGCAAATTTGACTCCTCACAAACAATGCAAGCGAAATGAAAACAGAGAATGCAATAATTGTCAAGGGAGTCCCAGTATAAAAAAAAACAAAAATTGTGGAGAACTTCACAAACATCATACCCATGACTTCATCGCAATACAGTTCAATATCTTGCGCAATGGTTTTAAGTAATGTTGCAACAACTAGGTCGTCACAAAAGGACAGAATCGATGCGGATTAAATTTCCAATGTAATTTGATACAATATCATTTGCCGGTCGATTCTAACACATTAACGCCTCTGATGGGGTGAGATTGCTTGTATTGCAAGAATTGAAGGTGTTTTGTAACGGTGCAAAAAGCCCCGAATTTACCGTGCGTTGTTGAAAGGGACAACACGCAAAACCAGTTCTGTAAAAATAATTAGATTTCGCGTGGGGATTACGACTGCCGGGGAAATTACGTCACACTGCAGCCTTTGCCTCAAACCGAGTCAAAATTTTGTCAGTCTGGTAGCTCATATCTACGTATTTCAATATTTTGGCGTCTCTTTGCACAATTGCGCATGTCCAAAAGTCGGTGATTGTGGCGTCACAACGGGAGGGCTTATTTCCTCCCCAAGCAGACGTCTGAAGGACCAGCCGTGATTTCCGAAACCCCGCAGTTTAATGGGCTCGGATTTTGGGCAAATTGACGCGAAAGTCAAAATTCTAGAATTTTGCTTGTGCCGTCACAATGGCCCATGACGCAATTCCGGTGATGCGTAACGACTCGTGTTTGCTTGGCCGCCGCGACCACTCTTACTCATTTGTTTGTTTGTTTATTTTGTTTGGCGCTGATAAGAGATTTGGTGATAAAGCGGGGATTTACTACCTTGCGGGTGTGACTGTTTTAAGTAAGTCCGTTTGGGCTTCTCAAAGATTTTGGCCAAAGTGTCAACTTTTTCAATTGTATTAATTCATTTTGAAACAAACAATTAACGCGTTCCAAAGTTTCAAAGGATAAAATTTGCAAAAACATTACAGAGTCGCCAGCATCAGGGTTTGTAATAAATAAACGACATGTTTGTCTCGTAAGATTAGTTGAGTCACGTGTTTGTGATGTAATTCAACAGGTATGTCACGCCTCGTCCCACACGAGTTCACATTCAACTGCATATTTGCACTGCTATCAACTAGAATGCGAACCATCTTGTTCAACAACCGATTTTCCAACGAACAGGATGTTAATCATTAAATCAAATACTGCATCTACACCTTTGAGCAGCTTCTTTATTGGTGTAGTTTTTTATGTTTTTAGTTGCAGATGCTTTAGCATGACAACTATGCCTGCGAACCTAATTTTTTACTAATATTCTTTTATTTGACGAAGATTGATTGTACTTATCATACCGGTTGTATTCTTTTGATATCTTTTGTAAGAGAACTGATAATTTGGTTGACGTAACATGTTTTTTTTTATACAGTCTGTAAAGTCGATTTATTGTATCTTTTTTGGCCTGTCTTACAAAATGCTTATAGCAACATAGTGATAAATAACTTTGTGCCCTACGATAACACACAAATTTGAGTACCTCTAACGCAAATCCACAAACACCTCAATTTCCAACTAAATCTTCTTGCAACACAAATCTCATTAAATCGCGTGCGTCAAGCTGAGGAGGGTTTGTTTACAAAGCGTTACATTCTGGAACGAATTCGCAGTCTCGCAGAGTCGGGGATTACACAAAACACGACACCCGTTGACCCAAAATTTCGTTGAAAATCCGTCGGAAACTTACAGCTTGGACACGCGCACCTTGTGCGTTACAGTGCATGCAAAACAGGCGGATTATTGCACAACAGACTGCATTGTGACGTCACAGACAACTTTGAAAATCTCGCTTTACGCAGTGAAATTTTATGGGCGTAGTTCGTTTTTTTTTGCCAAATCTGCGTCAGTCTCAACAGCAGGCGCAAGAACTGCTTGTTTCTCCTAAACATTGAGATGATTTCGAGCGCAACCCACGCAAAGCTCGTTAGTTATGCTTCAATTACGCATACCTTGATTCGTAATTAGAAGACGCATGGGACAAAATTTACAGACACACTTCACTAGACGGTATAATTCAGAGGGTTTTAATCACCCACATATGATTTATTATGACGTTGTCAAGTAGTCAAGTTGAACATATTTGGTCAAACACTTGATAACCTCTAGCAAAAAGCTATCTTATTATGAAAGCAACATCACTTTTTAAGGGATAAAAATATGTCGCTTTGTTACAATTAAGGGTGCGCGTCAGGTAACCCAATTCTCATTAGTAATCATAAAACAACTTTTTTTACCAGTTGAATTTACATTGAATACAATGAGCAGTAGATATGGGCCATCCTAGCCAAGTCACAACAGTCGTAATCTGGAAAACCAGACAAATTGAATTAGTGCGCAACGATTTGCTGAAATCCAATGCCGTAATTTTACACCTTTAGATTGTAATCAGTGAACAACTCTTGACTGGCGTCAACCTAAACACGGTTTTAAGTCATTTTTGTGACGTCTTTTGTCAGAAAATCGTCTAACTGGTAGTCTGTTATCAATGATAGATAACTTATCGGAGAAAGCGATTATAATGGTTTCAAAATCACATAAATTTCCTTTAGATTTCGGCAAAAACAGTCCTTTACCTTTTTGCCACTACTTCTTGCGTGAAAAAGGACAACACAGATGTTAGAGCGCACTCGCAATAAATACTAACATTTTTCATAATACAAATAACAATAACCACGCAATTTCCATTAATTAAATATGTGACAGTTTCTTTGAGAACGTGATATAAAGGCACAACATGGAAGGACTAATGCCATAGAGACATTTCAAAGCCAATAAGCCAGCTCAAATATGGAGTTTGTCGCGGCCGAGACCACTTGAACCGCTTGACCGCATGAGAGCTTGTTGGTCAAATAACAGAAAGTGCCCACTGAATGGAAGTGGTGATTCAAACATGACATCACTCGTCTAATCAATCGAGTGCGAACAGTTTGTCTATTCTCCCTCACACTTTACATTATGGGTGAATGAAGCGAAACAGTATACTGTATTTTGAAATTGTGCAACTTACAATGGGAGGAAACAACATCCGAAAATGTATATTTAGAACATTAGGGTTCGAAAAAAAAACAGAAAGTTTACAAGAAGAAAGTTTCATCAGTTTTGTTTAATTTGGACTGACGTCACGTGTTTTGCGAAATCCAATCGATGCAAAATAATTATACGGCAACAAGCGCTTTGCATGTTTCGATCGTTCGACAACACAACCTTGTGATTAGCGATAAAGATAGATCGCATTTACAACATGGCTTCCGGGGTTGGTTTCGGACATGAATCAACTTGCGAAAAATTGACCGCTGTCCATATTTGGAAAGATAAACGCAATGGTTATTGTGTCACGTATATAGTCACAAGCGAGTAAAGCGGATATAACCTTGGTTCAACTTAAATTGCGTCACTTCCGGCGTTACCCCTCACCCATAACTCCCCATTCACCAAGTTGTATCACGTGGCTAATGTGTTTATCAATAGAAGCACAAACTTTCCAAAATGCGCTCATAAACCGTAGTCTTTCCCCGGGGAAGGCCTACACATCGCTAACGTTTCAAGACAGTTCAACACGGTACAAACAATTACGTCACCACACAACTTGTTTTTGATCAATCGCATTAAGGCGAACCTGGTATTTAGTAATGTCCGGTTGCACCATTATTACGTTGCTTCCGGAGCGTAAAATAAAACGTCACTTTTATGACCGTTCACGCCTGCGTGCTTGGGAGCACGTGGTAAGGAACAAATATTTACTACATTATTGCAATTTTGTTAAGCAACACTAAATTTAGCTCTAGCGTACTCAACTAATCGTTGTGACAAACGAACACTCAACTAAAACCGAAAACAAACTTTGCAACAGAGAGCGACCCCGGGTCCTTTTTAGTAAGAATTTACACGTAAATATATAATGAGCCTGTTTATACAGCATTTTTTAAGTAAAGGGAGCTGATTTTTTACGTTTGTTGTTTCTACGCCGTTTAAACCAGTTGTTTGCTGGTTTTCCAGTTTAAAACACGCTCGGTACTCTTCTGGGTAGCGTAATAAAATGTGAAACACTTCCGTGTAGTTGCCATTTTTCATCTTCAAACAATCTTAAACTGACTCATGGTCCCCTAAAGTAAACCACAAGGCTCTGGACTCACAAACATAATATCGTTGCGGGAAAGTCAGAGGAAATTGATTCACACGCTGGTTATGGAAATCAAAAAGAAAAAGCCCTTGTTAATTTATGGTCGGTATATTTGAATATGTCATGTTTTTGAAGCTTGTAGCAGGATGTACTACCGTGAATCTGGACAAGGAACACAGATTGATCAAACTGGCTGAAGATTGCCGTGGAATACATTTCCAGGATACACACCGAGGATGGCGCCAATCTTAAGGCTTGTAGTCACCTTCCGTGTATGTTTTGGCAAGTTGTTCCTTCTCAACTACACTGAACAACTGTATATTCGTTGTCGTGTAACTCCGACAAACATAGCTATTAACTATGTAAGTGTAGAACGAAACGTCGTGCTATATAGGGTTTTACATATGACGCATCGCATCTATTGCATGTTATGATTTTGAAGGTAATAAAATGTAAAGCGTTTTGACGTGCCGGTTCGGTAAAATGTACTTTCGAGTCAATGCGTTTGCCCAAAACCACAAAAGCGGACTTCGCGCGACCTGTGCATCCATTAATTAATATCTTGTCAGGATACAAGATTAAAACAGTTTCGATAAGCTTGACAAGCGAATCGATATGTCATCGATTTTTCGGAACTTTGGATGGAGGTGAAGTAATCGTACAGACAAATTAACCCAGGGATAAACTTCCACTAAAATCTGATTGTCTTGAAGAACATTGACATCCAAGTTCTTAAGCTTGCGGGTTGAATTATGAACGAAGGCTGAAAGTGGTGAGAATTCAAAAGCGAAACGTAGTATGACACTACTGGGCCCCAAAACTGCCGACACCATTTTTGAGTAGATCCTCATCTGAGAAGACCATGACGTAAAAGAAACTTCGCGAACTTCCGCCATTATTCGAAGGACTATTTTTTCTCCCATATATTTCAAGGAAATTTTAGTGCATGAACCTTGGATGACTTTATAACGACAATTACTAACTCCTAAGGTAATACCAAGGCGGAAATTCATCGTTAATTGGGGGTCAGCGACCTTAAAACCGCGGTGCCAGCTAAAGTGAGGATTTTGCTTGGAGGACTATTTTCTGGACATTTTTATGACCATCGAGGAGATACAGATTCTTGCAAAATTCAATTTTACGCACTTGCGACATTGGCTGGTAACATGACTTAAGCAATTTTCGCCATGCGTGAAGTTTAGCAACAATCTATTGTGTAGCGTTAAGTTGCAACACAAGTTTTCAATTCTGTGGCGTAAAATAGCAAAGATCAAGTGAGAACTCGTGGCTCTGTATTGTGGAATAACAAATTGTGACGAACTCGGTCGCAACCACCGGTCAAGCACTTACGTCACTGTGTCAAAAATACATTCAAGGATACTGCGGTTTGTTTTTCACTGATAACGCTAAGTGATATGACATAGAGCTTACATGATGTGGGATTGATAGTGCAACGATGGCCGAAACATTGCGTACGCTTTGTTTATTGAACCATACTTGCAACTATAAGCTTATTGGGAGAAACGACCTTTCGTGGCTGCACATTGACTTTCTTTTCAACCTCCCAGTTTCATAAACAATGCATAAAGTGGCCATCGAAAGGTTACATCCTTTAAAATGCCCATTTTCAGTGTTTAAATACCACAACAAAATGAAAGTTTGAACATGAACCACCAAGACTCAAACCTAATTCATTGTTAGCGGTTGTTATAGTTGTACGGGCTAAAATGAATTTAGTTTCAGTTATATAGACATTATTCATGTTAAATGTTCATAAAGTCGTAGGCTATAAAAGTATGTTTTTCATACCTTTCCTATAGAAATGTCAGCTGCCCGCTTGTCACGTGATTTGATGGCTACTTCCTGATTGGTGAACTTGGCGAGCTTGCGTAAAAGCTGTAGATTGAAAGATCCGGAGGCTTGGGATTGGTGCAGAATAAATATAAGAAGAAAAACGGTCGGTTTGCAATATTGGATCACTTTCATCGTCACAATTTTTACAAAATAAACCATATAAATATACACAACAATTCGCTATTTCTGCAAAAACATAACACGAAACTTTAAAAAAATGTTACGCGTCGGCGCTCCCAATTGGCAGGTGCACAAACGACGAAATGCTTCCTAAAGTTGCACTTTGTAACGTCAGAAACAACTTCCGTCATCGTTTTTCTACAAAATGACTCTCACCAACTTTGCATTAAAATTGGACAATGTCGCAAACTGTGATGTCGCGAATTACCAAGTCGCGACACTGAAGAATTGATTGTTGGCTGACCGATGCAATCGGATCACGGGAAAATCGCGCCGAATTGCAACTTAATTGTGTTGACTATAAATGACGGCCTCCTTTTCAGTCCCCAGCCTTGCTTTGTTTATGTTACGCGGGATAATTTAATGACTGACTCTGTTAGAAGAGCAGAAACAACCGGGTTTATTTTGACGGCGCTGCGCACTGTTACAGTCCAAAATTGCTTTAATAAACAACATCGACTACATTTATCTGTACAAATTTACGTTTGTGATCTACAAAAGATCAAAATTTGGTCACATTTCACAGACACGTAAACCTTTTACACCCGACACTGCTTAATAATGTGTCTAAGGCCTGCAATTAACCCGCTGTTACACCGTAAAAGTTGGTAACATCCCGTTGCCTTCGTTCTCGCCTGAATGTGCTATGACTTAAACACTGTGCGATACAACTTAATTGTTTCGTCATAGAGTACATTCAGCACTTGTAGCAAAGACACAAACTTCCATAGTAACAACCAAACAATACTTAACACAGCTATATTCAATTCGCTGCGTCAGCAGTAATAGTGTTCACACATTATTATCATGAAACACTGCGTCAATGTTTTGCACTGTAGAGCGTAGCAAGACATGTTTAAACAAGATTTCAAACAAAACGTTAGAACAGCCAACCAGATCAAATATGTGGGCATGACGGAAACTTTTTCGCTGCAGCCATATCCCGTTGTCTAAACAGGAAAGCTGCACAGCAGTAGTCGACTATGCTTGTGCGAATAAGTTATAACACACAAATCAATACCAGTCTTAACATACCGCTCAAAACCACTCAACTAGATTAGTGCCGACGCACAGGGAAACGTAATAGCTGGCTAGGTATGCACAAAAGCAACACCTGCTAGTACTGTCTGGCGTCCGCCACATTGCTGGCCACCATTTCACGCAAGTCAACGAGTAGAAATTGCCTAAAAACATCTAGTGCGTCTGCCAGCAGAGATATAGTGAGTCTATGCTACATTAGCGAGGCTCTTGTTGCTATACTTTTACCTACACAACTCTGTCAAAGCAGATATATTAGTTATGAGCGCAGCGCTGTGTGGTACGTCCCAGTTGTAGTCAGATATGCAGTCGGTACAACGCTGCGCTTTTTTCTCGTCGGATCCCTTCTTTTAACATGCCCTTTATCTATTTCTCTCGTTTCAAGAGACCTCTCAGAGGGGGTCGATGGGTTGGTAACCTTTTCCTCTTGCGGGCCAGAAATTGTTTAATATTCGATAGGCGGCCTCCTCCTATGGACTGCCTGAGTAAAAGCGGACATTGGGCGTTTATACTACGGTTTATGAACTATAAACCTTTCAATTTAAATTAAAAACTGTAACCAAAAGTCACAAAATTTTGTCCAATCAAATGAGAATAGACTATGTGGTATGAACAAATTTCAGAGTGACGCTAACAACATTAACTTAAATACCAGGCTATATAGATTGCCCATATCCGCCGTAAAGCCAAGTTTCCCCTAAAAAAACCTTGGTCTTTGTAAATCTTTGCTGACATGAATTATCAAAAAATGGAAAAGCTATTTGAGCAAGTAATAAGTGAATGTTTGTATAAGAATATGTTATAAAGTAACTCTTTTATTCAACCCAGCCACACTGCACCTTGCTACGCCCTACTCACAGATGACAACGTAGCTGGTAAGGATAAATATTAAAGGCATAAGGAGTAATACAATAAAGTTATGCATTTTTATATGATCTTTTTATCCATCATTTATTAGATAACGCAGTTTAACTGATGATTTCACACATATGGAAGAACCAGACATCCCGCAGTTTGTGTATATTGTGTAACATTTTTACCTCAAGTTTATAGCCCTGTAACCCACCAACACTAAAAAGACTGCGACCGCAACAACGCAAAAAATAAAACTTTTACTTAAGAAAGAAGGCGTTCGAAAAATTAACAAAAACACTTTTGTATGTATTTACTTATGTTTTGTCTTTCTTTGCAGAACCAACCCAGTGAACTTTTCGTATTATTTGACTTCTTTACACACTAATGGCAAAAAATAAGCGGAATAAAAGAAAACTTGAAACGCCGAAAAGGCATTTAATGATACAGGAACTTTCTTAAAATAAATAATTTAAACAAAAACGAATAACAATTTGGTCAACTTTACAAAAAGTCTAAATTCAAGCTGATTCTCCACATTTAAAACTGCTCTTGTGAGCAGCTGGCAGCAACATTTATGCAACATGACCGGTACCCGCCTCACATTCGCACAAACCCCACTGAACAACAGAACAAGTGCCTTCATACAACCAACTATTAATAAAGAGGTTTTCACTAATCCCATGTTATGCAATTGTTGGTTTTATTTGTCTTGGCATATGAATTATTACGCGATAATGAGCATTTGTGACTCAAAGTCACGAGCTAATCGGTGCCAGGTGTTTCCATGGCGACCACTGAATCAGCGGAAGTAGTTCGAGCGGTCGAAGAAATTTTCGGGAGCAGACTGGCGATCCCACGATTTTGTTGCTTGGCCGAAGCCCTGGCCCCGTAGAGCGAAATTGTTTGTGACATCATAATAAGTATTTGTGACGTTGGGGTGTTGACGCGGCCGAAGGCGAGGAAACCAAGTTTTATTTGGCATTTTGCGCCCTTGACATGAAAGGTGCATGTGAGAAATGGTTTGTAAAGGTTCAAATTCATATTCTCATTGCTTAATCGCTGTATGACGTCGAATGGCAGGGAGTATCTGTTCTACGTAAAGGGGAATACTTCTTGGGTTTAGGATAGGGTTACCATAGCTGTCAAAAAACAATCCCTGATCAATTTACGTCAGTATAGTTGACAAGTTTTTGATACTCAAATTTTAGGCGGCGTCTCGGCGATGACATCTGGTCTTGTATCGCTGATGACTGGCGTAATATCACTTTGATTCATTGGATATAAGAGGTGCCATGTTCAAACTTCGGATATTTATACTCGTTTTGTCATTTCTCCCTTGAACACAAAATCCTAGATATTTTCGGGAAAATCTAGACGTATGATAATCATAGTTTAGTAACACGAACACTTGAACAAAATGCCAAACTAATAAACAGACTGTTTGATTTATGCGTTGCGATATCTTGTGTTGTTATTGCAAAAGCATGTATAATCTTGCTGTGATTTTAACTTTTTTTGACCGCATGACGATTAGAACTGAGGTCATCTTGGACAAGACGTTTTTTTGCATTTTATATGGGTCAGCGCCTTGACCATAAATGCAGATTTAACTAAATTTAATCTTATTTTATTTTTGAAACTGGGATTAGAACCCTAATCACCCTGGACAACAATTACGATCAGGTTTTCTACCTGGGCAATGGGTCGATTTGTTGGTAGACACTTAAACCACCTCACGGATGGGCGAAACGGGAATTCCCCGTTTCATGAAAAGCTACTCAACATTAGTTTTCACGAAGACTTTGCAATATTCTAACTCTAATATTTAAGTGGTTTATGCAAAAACGTTATTACACACTAAGAGCATTTTATTTTTTGGTAGATTTGCCTAAAGACCAAGAATTTTGATACTTTGGGACGTGTGTAGCATTGCCGAAGCACGTGGTGAACGAAACAAACGTTTCGTTGATTGAATATGTTTTGCTTGCTTTTAAAATACCTCTATGCAATGCCTTGATAACTATTTTAGTTCAGAAAGAATGATATTTCCAACAAACATGTGTGAAAAACTAGTTTAACATATCACGAAAACCGGGGAAATCCCGTTTCGCCCGTCCGTGAGGTGGTTTAAGTGTCAACCCGATTTGTTCCCTTGGTTAATCAACAGCGCCTCTGGTGAAAAGATTGCGTCATTCATTACTTCGTAGACATTCCTGTTATAGTTTTAGGTTCTATTTTGTCACAATTTTCAACCGAACAATAAAAACACAGGTCACATTTAAGTATATGCCAATGATTTGCGCAGCTACTTAAAAACTACAGTTTGGAAACAACTTGTGACGACAAAATCTTTTCAGATTGCAAACTGTAAAGGAAAGACGTCAAATCATGGCTAGGTTACTATTTGGTGTACAATTTTAGCCGGGATCATTCCAGCCAGCAACATTAAAATTTAAAATATTTTGTCATTCATGCAAAGAGATTCCTTTCCGAGGAACCGAAGTTCCGCATGGCTGGGAGATTTGATTTCTATAAGGTGGTACCACTTGGATCAGCTGATCGAAGTCCGTTTCGTTCCGGTTTCAATCTTGAGTCTTGAGTTTTTTTTGTTGTTCGCCAGAAAGTTGCAGGTTTGCAGGTCGGTCGCTTGGGTTGTATTGCGCAAATTTGATTCTATGCAGAATAATTTTGCTTTTGTTTAATTCTTGATAGTTTTTCTTTGCAAGTCAAAAATTTCATTCTTAAACTGCCCTATGCTTTATCATGCAATTTCATTGTGTGTCAATCTGAAGTTCCTTGCATTGCATAAGGTAGGCCTATATTTATAACTTTTATGTATGATTTCAGAAACCTTCATGTGAAGTTTCTAAGTGTACATTTAAGTAGTTTTAGGTAAAAAAAAGTCATGAGTGCAAAGAGTGGAGAGTGCGATGAAAACACCCCACTAATCACAGAGCAAAATGGAAGCAGAGATTTGGAGCAAGGGTCATCAGGACCCAATCCAGACCACTTAATTTCCTTTGTCTCACCTGGACAATGGCAAACACAAACTCATGGGTACTGCAAGACTTAAAAACTAAATTCATAATTATATGCATTAACTGCAGAAAAATCACAATGGTGGTGTGTTTTTTTTAAAGCTATATCACCATTATCTCATACTTGTTACATGCTGAATGAATGGGGTTTTGTTATACACATTATTTTCTCCACAATAACTTCTATTGACATTCTTACTTAAGACAAATATCACTTAAAAAGCAGCCTGTGACTACACAAAAAGTTAATTTAATAAGGTGTACCGCTACCTCATACAAGCCTTGAGCACAACATAATAGTTGGCAATTTTTAATGTTTGGATTAACTTACATGTTTCGATTATATGCGACCATCACTTTTTTGCATGTAGAAGTGATTCATCTTCATCCCTGATGACATTGGCAGCTGACAAAAAGATGTCGGATGGAAGACGTACTTTCTGCTTGTTTGTTACTTTTGACTTCATAATTACAATTCTATTGTGGATTATTTTATGTGGGGTGAGTCCTGTTGGTAAATAGTAATAATATTTTATAGACAGACATAATAGTTAATAATAGGTACTACAATGCAAACTACAAATTGCTTGTTACTGAAAGTGAAATTTTAAAACAAATATTTTTTGTTTGTTTACAAAAGCCAGCATCAAACAAGACTCGATATAATCTTCTGCAAAAGAATAAAGCATTAAAAAGCTATCCATTGTCATACAGAAATGTTTTGCATAACCACAGCATTGCAGTTTGCAATAATAAACTTTATCATGCAAAGTTACTTTTGTTTGTAGGTGAGCAGTACAAGCAAACTTCCTTTTTATGAAATTCTGCAAGATCAAGTAGTAGAATTGGATATTAAAACTTCTTTCTTTGATGTTGTGGTAAGTATATACATTTCCCATTTTATTACATTTGTGAAGCTTTTGGTTAAATTCAAATAAAACAAATACAACATTTGCTTAAAAAAAATCAAGTAAAAATGCCTAGATAGGGGATGGAAGATTCAATTAAATCTGTGTGTACACATTTGCAAAAACTTGATCTTTTGCTGACACATTTCGTTGTGAAATACAGATTGGTAATTCTGTGTCCAATGATTCATTTCTTTTTTTAGATTCTTGCTGCTATAAGATTTCTATTTCTTGAAGTGATGTACGCTGCATTTCGTCTTCGTCACTGGTGGCCGGTTGCTCTTTGCACTGTAGTCTGTGATATCCTCCTCATTCTGAAAGTCTTTGCAACCTTTGCAACTCCTAATGCAGTCAGTACAATAATATTAGTACATAGGCCATATTTCTCAAACTTTTCTTGGTCCCGATTCCTTGTGGTACAAATTGAGTGACCCACTATGCTGTTAACTTAGGTGCACTTTCGACATATTTGATGTTCAAATATGAAACTGTGCTATGGCCAACTTGCTAAAACACTGGTCTAGTCTGTTTTTAAAAGCTTTATCAGCCTATCTGCCACTGCATCATAAACATAGGTGTCAACAAAAAAATAAATGCTGCATATTTATCATCATTTCCTTGATTTGTGTCATTGTTTTTGTTTGAAGCTACTCCCTTTTTATCCGCAGCACCATTATTGTAACATCCCCATGACGATAGTGTTACTTCTAACTGATTTCATTTTTACTTGGATTGAGGTTTGGTTTATTGACTCAAAAGTTTTGCCTGGGGAATCAAAAATTGCACAAAGTAAGTTTGAATTTTAATGTAAGTAAAACAGAGTTAAAATCAGTTGTCATGAAAAATAGATTTTGTGGATAAAGTTGGATTTAATGTTACTAAATGCTATGTAAAACACCCTATTTACTATTTATACAACTTATAGATAAGATAAGTGCAGCATTCTAAATTAGGTAAATGCAGTATAAGTTAATTACAAAATTGTTGTTGGGAGGTTACCAGAGTTATTTATTGAAAGCAATAATATGAGTGCTTGGCCTCCATGCCACAGTATTTGCTGTTTGATTAGTAAAGCTTGTTAATGTGTAATAAGTGTCAAAAATCCTTTGAAAAGTAGATTTTGGTTGACAACAAGTGCAATATTATGCATTAGCTAACTGCTTTTATACTGGTTGTTATGTCTACAGGGACAGTCCAAGCATTTTTGCAGCAATCTTATCAATCTAATATGCCAGATGAACAAAGAAATATGTTCATGCCAAAACATTTCCCATCTACAGCTGCTTCAGAACATTTTTCCTTTTTTTCTGCTCCAGGTATAAAATATTTCAACATTTTAACAGGACTGTAATAAGTGCATATCCTCAAAATCATTCATATTTAGCAAATGTGTTTTAACTACTGTGAGGGAAAAAATTTGCTAGGTTTGCACAAAACAAATTCTTATAGGTATATTGCAATGTAATGGGGGTGACTTCATAACCTCTAATGTTTTATCAGTTTCCATACCATGAGCCAAAACAAACATGAGTTGATTTAAAACAGACCTGTTTTTCATTTAGAATCTGAAGCTGGCCACACTGCGGTAGAGTCGATGTATTACTCCATGCATGGATATAACCGCACCTTGCAGCTAAACAACCAGATTGTGGAGGAAGGTATTGTCGGTCTAAACAACCTTTGGGCCCAGTACACCAACCGTGACATTTGGAAAGTGGAAAAAACCTTGGTAAAACTTGGCGTCACATGATGAGCCATGTTATTCTTTAACCACATGTGGTTATGTGTTCAAGCATAGTAAACATAGGCTTTTGTGTTTATTTAGTGTTGTTCCTGACTGGTGCTTGTTAACCTTTTCATTGTCAGCATCTGTGAAATCTCACACCTTTTCTTGCAACTGTTTTTGATAAAAAATGTATTGAAATATTTTAACCAACTCTAATAATTCAGCAACCACACGCCAACTAGCAACATATACCATTAACTGGTTAAGAATCCCTGTTCTAGACACATATGGTACTGTAGTTTGGGAAAATGTAAGCGTGTTCTGATTATATTGCAACCAATGGGCAAAATCACTGTTGTGGTAATCACTGTGTCAGGTGATTTTTTTTGTTCATTGCCTAAGGTTACAGTAGCACAACTAAAACAATAGATAAGATGCATACAAGCTGATGCAGCTGCACACTGTGTAAAGGAAGTGAAACTACATAAATTGCACCAGAACACAATTGGACAACATGGTACACTTACATAAAGTCTTTGCAATGAGGAGAATGGCATAACTAACAAACATGTTTACACCACTTGCACATATAAACCTTTAAATGCATATTCTCACATACCAAGGCAGAAACACCCCACGGTTTAGGCCTTTCTTCGTTAACCTCCAATATCATATGCTGCGATGCCATTGTACTTGGAATATCTTTATGTTGAAAGGACCTGGGCATTAGTTTATTGTCATAGATATAAACTACAATAATCCAACATGTTTTGCAGAATAATGGAGATGTTGTGTACAGCATGGAAACAGCAGAGCATGGAAAATCATTTAAAATTGAAGCAGAAGTGCAGATACCACCACAAATAATTTTTAGGGTATGTTTTTATCATTGATTGGTGGTATTCAAAACATCGCATTATTGAGACTTTAATATTTGTTGCTGGTATTAAGAAGTTATTTAATTGGAATATTTGCAGGAAATTGTTACGAAAACTGAGGAAATGCCTGACTGGAACAAGTCTGTTGCATCAGTTAAGGTAAGTTTAATAAACTATGCTTGTGTTTAATGCAAAATAAAAAGCATGTATTGCAAACACGCTTGTCCTGCTAAAAGTTAGTCCATTTTTTACAACCACTTGTTATTAAAGTTTATATCTTGCAAATGAAATTTAAATAAATATAAAAAATTGCTTTAAAGATGTTATGCAACTTTGTAGTGTCAAGCCATTAAATGTATTCTTCTACTTTATTTCAACCTTAAGTTGATGCTTATTATGGGGTTATTTAGTGTTTAAAAGCTGCAACTGTAAAACAAACAAAACAACATGCACTAAAGTTTTATTAAACTGAAATATGAAGAGAATTCATAGGACTAGGTTATATTAACTCCACTCCAGGTGGGCCAGATTAAAATCCCCACCTTTCCCCCAAGCTGAAATAGAGCAATATTTTAATGTAACTTTATTTAAGTAAAAGTAAATTGTACTTGAAGGTTTTAAGAAAAATTGGGGACAAGACTTCAGTCACCTTGGAAGTATCAACTGCAGTGGCGATGGGACTTATTCCCAGTAGAGAGTTTGTCACAGTTCGACGGATCGACAAGTTTGGCGACACTTTTATCAGTGCTGGCATCAGCACAGATTCCTGCGAAGAACTTGTACCAAAAACCAATTTTATCAGGTAAACTTTTCAAAAAATGTTACACAATCACCGCATCTAAAAATGTTGCATACTGGGATGTGTTTATTTTTGCTGAACATTGCCGAGCTTGTTTGGCCATTTCTCCACCATTGTATGGAGAAATGATGTAAGGTTAAACACAGTGCACAGTTCAGATATTTCTCATGAGGTTCTTGTGGCCAACAAACATTAGGAACAAAGTTCAATCAAATAACGTCTTTTTGCTGATGTTTTCTGTCATATTACACATGTGCAAGGTCTTTGGTTGAAAACTTATACAACTTGGTGCTGTTCCTAACTGAGGTGTATAGTAACTAAAAGTTTAAAAAATACATTTTGGGCCTGAGGAGCTTTTTCCTTTTTTGTATGTGTTTGTTTATAAACAATACCATGAAACATAGGCCCCAACCTTTTTTGCACTACAGCCAAGGTTAAGGTAGGCATGATCTCCACATACTAGGTTAAAAATTCAATGGCATGGTAGGTTATCGGAATCATTGCTAATTCTAAAAACAAATAGTTTTGCCAAACAACATCATGCACAAGCACAACAGTGAAAATTATTGCTGGCTAGATTATATATACATCCTGTTATCGATGCTGCTGTTATGCACATAACACATACGAAATCCTCAAGTTAAGAACAAAAATTTGTTTCTGCACCGTTTGCAAATGACTCACAGGCCAGCACAAGTCTGTTGCCCAGTTGTTTGGACTGCTGCCCTAAAGCTTAGAGGATTGTTTGCCTGTGGCTTTTATCCAAAATAAAGATTGCTGAAAAGGAAACCTTACAAATGTGTTGTTTGACAGAGGGGTGAATGGACCGACCGGATTCATTATTGGCCCCGGAAAAGAAGGACCAGAATCGAGTACTTTTGTGTGGATCCTAAATACTGACCTTAGGGTAAATACTTCCGTTAAATGAGTTTCAATAAAAATGTCAATTCGTTTGTAAAACAAAGCTTGTTTCTGTATTTTCGATCAATAACAGACTTCAAGTTTCAGATCAAATTCTGTATGCAGTAATAAATTAAATCCTTTTTTTTCAGGGCAACTTGTCGAGATCTTTAGTTAATCGCAACCTGACATCAACAGTCATAAACTTTGTAACTGCACTCAAGCGCCGTTTAGCGATATACAGTTAAATGGTGTTCTTTGCTTTTTTCTGCATGCTATGTTTTCACTCAACTGTTTTCTTTAAGTTGCAACAGTCGCTCCAAAATATCCTAATGCACTATATGAAATGTGTGAAATTAAGGCCAAATTTTTCACTATGACATTACATTTGCAATTGCAAGCACCTTTACATAAGTGATGTTTTTTGAAAGACAAATGTAGACTATCTTTTTCCATTTTTTCAAACTATCAAAGCTTTATCAATTGTTTGCACTACTTTCCAGGAGTAAGTAAATATTTCATGCTTGTAAAGGTAGATTATACCAATAACCCAATACCATTTTTTTTTACTTACGGTTTAGGCTGAAAATGTTTAAAAAACATTTGCGTAAATTAATGATCTGCTTTTGGCTGAATGTCAATGGTCAGTTTTAGGAAAATGAGATGTTAGGTTGTTGCAAGGGTTCACGTTTTATTCTGTTCGTGCTATCGTGACTTGCCCATGCATGCTATTTTATGTCATTTCTTGTTGCGCTTACTTTTCCTAATGTTTGTTACAAGTACAATAAAACTTACCGGTGTCAAGTTGTAACACATTTTTGAGACTTGAGTCTGGTATTGAGACCAAGCCTTAAATGAAGAACGTTGAACCGTCGAAAGGTTTTCTACACTGGTCCAATTAAAAAAATAATATTTTGCAACTACGTCCTTATAGTGGCCAGCACCACTGGCTTCGGGGCAGCCATAAACACCAATAACGGCTGACAAGCTTAAATAAGAGATAATTTACACTAATATTAGAAGCGTTATAAAGTTGTACTAAGCGCGGCGATAGTTTAATAAATTTCCAAGACGAACTAACTTTCAAAATAGCCTCGACAAGGAAGTCCCAAATAAAAATGTACTATAGCCTACTGCTGTTGCGATAAGTTACCCAGCAAACATCAAACGTGGAAGGAACGTTTTTGTTACGTTGACTTTTGGTTGAAACGTTCATTAACGTAAATCGAACCAAAAAATTTTTACTGGTTGCATGTTTTCCAAATATTAACGTTGATTCTACGTTTCCTTTCTACGTTTTTTAAACCAACCAAATATCAGCGTTGAACTAACGTAGGAAATGAACGTCTTCTAAACCTAACCTAATTCCAACGTTCTTTTGTTGTTAATCGTAAAACGTTGTATCAACCAACCAAAACCTAACGTTTATTGAATGTTGTTATGATAACGTTATAATAAAGAACCAAACATCAACGTTATTCTTATGTTATCGGAAAAACAAAAAATCAACCAACCAAAACCTAACGTTTATTAAACGTTGTTATGATAACGTTATAATAAAGAACCAAACATCAACGTTATTCTAATGTTATCGGAAAAACAAAAAATCAACCAACCACAACCTAACGTTTATTGAACGTTGTTATGATAACGTTATAATAAAGAACCAAACATCAACGTTATTCTAATGTTATCGGAAAAACAAAAAATCAACCAACCACAACCTAACGTTTATTGAACGTTGTTATGATAACGTTATAATAAAGAACCAAACATCAACGTTATTCTAATGTTATCGGAAAAACAAAAAATCAACCAACCACAACCTAACGTTTATTGAATGTTGTTATGATAACGTTATAATAAAGAACCAAACATCAACGTTATTCTAATGTTATCGGAAAAACAAAAAATCAACCAACCAAAACCTAACGTTTATTGAATGTTGTTATGATAACGTTATAATAAAGAACCAAACATCAACGTTATTCTTATGTTATCGGAAAAACAAAAAATCAACCAACCAAAACCTAACGTTTATTGAATGTTGTTATGATAACGTTATAATAAAGAACCAAACATCAACGTTATTCCAATGTTATCGGGAAAACAAAAAATCAACCAACCAAAACCTAACGTTCATTAAATGTTGTTGTGATAACGTTATAATAAAGAACCAAACATCAACGTTATTGTAATGTTATCGGAAAAACAAAAAAATCAACCAACCAAAACCTAACGTTTATTGAATGTTGTTATGACAACGTTATAATAAAGAACCAAACATCAACGTTATTCCAATGTTATCGGAATGACGAAAAAATAACCAACCAATGCGTAACATTTATAGAATGTTTGTTCAACAATTGCGCGTCAATGTTAACGCAACAAGGACGTTGACTTGACATATAAATAAATAAATAATTAATTGTGAGTATTATAGCAGGTTAATGTTATCATAATTAAGAGGTTTATCTCATACCATGTCTTTTCAAATCAGAATGACTGTTTGATACCAAATAAAAAGGTGTTGTGAAATATCATTAAAGTTTGAGGCACAAAGTCAAATAGCAAACATAACTTTTTTCATTTGTTGGCCGAAAAGCGTTTCACATGGGAATAACGTATTATCAGTCAAAATCTGACAGTTGTTTACGCTTCAGATATTTCTTTGCCCAACGTCGACCGACTCCCACGGCAACAATTCTAGTACAATGGAGGGGACAATTTTTTAGGGTTGCTATTCATCAGGAAATTTTGCTTTAATTGAAATCAAACTAACGCCTAAAATACAAACATTCCCATTACAGCGATTACATATAGGCATGCATCATTCGTTTATACTGATTGAAAACAATGTTAAAATAATAATAGGTTTGCTATCGACTGGCACATTGATATGCTTGGTCGCTTGTCTCTCAAAGGCCAATTGAAATAAAAGGAATCGGGTTTTACAGTTCAACTCCGAATAGTGTGTTGTAATACTGTGCAAAATTTTGTTTCGATTGAAGTTGAAACAAACGAATGAGAGACTGACAACTTGATTGAACACGAAGGCATGACCCGCGCGGTTTGGTATCTACTGTTGGCACATAAAAATACTTGGTCGCTTGGATCTTAAAGGCCAATTAAAATAAAATCAATCGGGTTTTACAGTTCAACTCCGAATAGTGTGTCGTAATACTGTGCAAAATTTTGTTTCGATTGAAGTTGAAACCAACGCCTGAGAGACTGACAACTTGATTGAACGCAAAGGCACGACCCGCGCGGTTTGGTATCTACTGCCGGCAGGTCAACATGCTTGGTCGCTTGTCTTCCAAAGCCAATTGAAATGAAAGAAATCGGTTTTTGCTGTTCAACTCCGAATAGAGTGTTGTAATACTGTGCAAAATTTTGTTTCGATTGAAGTTGAAACAAACGCCTGAGAGACTGACAACTTGATTGAACGCGAAGGCACGACCCGCGCGGTTTGGTATCTACTGCCGGCACGTTAACATGCTTGGTCGCTTGTCTTTCAAAAGCCAATTGAAATAAATGAAATCAGGTTTTACAGTTCAACTCCGAATAGTGTGTCGTAATACTGTGCAAAATTTTGTTTCGATTGAAGTTGAAACAAACGCCTGAGAGACTGACAACTTTATTGAACACGAAGGCACGACCCGCGCGGTTTGGTATCTACTGCCGGCAGGTTAACATGCTTGGTCGCTTGTCTTTCTAAAGCCAATTGAAATAAATGAAATCGGGTTTTACAGTTCAACTCCGAATAGTGTGTCGTAATACTGTGCAAAATTTTGTTTCGATTGAAGTTGAAACAAACGAATGAGAGACTGACAACTTGATTGAACGCGAAGGCACGACCCGCGCGGTTTGGTATCTACTGCCGGCAAGTTAACATGCTTGGTCGCTTGTCTTTCAAGAGCCAATTGAAATAAATGAAATCGGGTTTTACAGTTCAACTCCGAATATTGTATTGTAATACTGTGCAAAATTTTGTTTCGATTGAAGTTGAAACAAACGAATGAGAGACTGACAACGTGATTGAACACGAAGGCACGACCCGCGCGGTTTGGTATCTACTGCCGGCAGGTTAACATGCTTGGTCGCTTGTCTTTCAAAAGCCAATTGAAATGAAAGAAATCGGTTTTTGCTGTTCAACTCCGAATAGAGTGTTGTAATACTGTGCAAAATTTTGTTTCGATTGAAGTTGAAACAAACGCCTGAGAGACTGACAACTTGATTGAACACGAAGGCACGACCCGCGCGGTTTGGTATCTACTGCCGGCACGTTAACATGCTTGGTCGCTTGTCTTTCAAAAGCCAATTGAAATGAAAAAAATCGGTTTTTGCTGTTCAACTCCGAATAGAGTGTTGTAATACTGTGCAAAATTTTGTTTCGATTGAAGTTAAAACAAACGCCTGAGAGACTGACAACTTGATTGAACGCGAAGGCACGACCCGCGCGGTTTGGTATCTACTGCCGGCAGGTTAACATGCTTGGTCGCTTGTCTTTCAAAAGCCAATTGAAATGAAAAAAATCGGTTTTTGCTGTTCAACTCCGAATAGAGTGTTGCAATACTGTGCAAAATTTTGTTTTGATTGAAGTTGAAACAAACGCCTGAGAGACTGACAACTTGATTGAACACGAAGGCACGACCCGCGCGGTTTGGTATCTACTGCCGGCACGTTAACATGCTTGGTCGCTTGGCTTTCAAGAACCAATTGAAATAAATGAAATCGGGTTTTACAGTTCAACTCCGAATATTGTGTTGTAATACTGTGCAAAATTTTGTTTCGATTGAAGTTGAAACAAACGAATGAGAGACTGACAACTTGATTGAACACGAAGGCACGACCCGCGCGGTTTGGTATCTACTGCCGGCACGTTAACATGCTTGGTCGCTTGTCTTTCAAAAGCCAATTGAAATGAAAGAAATCGGTTTTTGCCCTTCAACTCCGAATAGAGTGTTGTAATACTGTGCAAAACTTTTATGATGTGATAGTGGAGAACCCTTTCCAAAATTCTATATACCGTAAACGTAACCAAACTGCTCCTGTATGGCTATATCGAAATGGGACTAAATCAGTTGTTTTTCGAGATTTGTAAAGATTAAATTGTCATATACGCAATACTTCGTCCTATACAAAACCCAGTTCGAAAATATCACATTCCTTGCGACACCACACACTGTGATTAATTGGGCTCTCCACCGCGGACCTCGCTACGCTTCGTCCCTTGTGGATTTGCCTTAGCGTGTGGTCGAAGACCTCAAAGGCGACAACGGACAATGGACAGCGCACCACATACCTCACGTTTTCGCATAAGAAAATTTGCACGTTGACTTTCCTTGTTGTGCAGGAAACAACATCGTTTGATTGCAATAACAGTTTTTGTACCGCATTTTTGGTTTTATATCTAGCAAACGATTAGGACATGGTTAGTAGCCTATCATTTATTATCGTATCTTCCTGTTTATGTTACACTGAATTTAAGGGATCTGGCCCGTCGCGGCTTGTGGGAGTGAAGCCGGTTGGCGGGAATGTTTTTCAAAGTACTGTTGGGTTCCTCTCGGGAGGGACATTATTGATTTTGCTTATGAGTCAAAGTTATGGTTAGCCTTAACCCTTTCGTAAAATAATTTTTTAGCAGAATAAATCCAATTGTCATTTAAAAAAATAACTATAAAAATTAGAAACTTGCTTTAATAATGACCTAAAAACACATCGTGCTTAAAGCTAGCCAGTGCGTTTTATTTTCACTTTTTGAAGTCAATTGGTTTAGTTTTTCAACAAGTTGTATAACGCATGTTAATCTTAAAGTTTGTCCCAAGAAAAAACTCTGTCAGCGTACGCAAGTGTACAAAGAGTAATTGCGGGCCACCGCAAAATAGTTTGTATTTGTGCTTTTTATTGACTGCAGGTTTTATTTAGAAATACGAACCAGGGCCGGTCATTTATACGGAGCCATACACGCATGAATTCTATTTTCGAGTTCGACTAAAAGCCATTTCGACAAATTCTGTATTCCTTGCGACACCACACACTGTGATTAATTGGGGCTGTCCACCGACCTCGCTATAGTTTGTCCCTTGTCGATTTGCCACAGCGTGGGGTCGCAAGTCGACAACGCACCGCATCACATATTTGCAAAAGAACATTTGGCGCTATCTGGGCTTGCCGCGGCCTGTGGGAGTGGAGCCGGTTGGCGGGAAAGTTTTTCAAAGTACGGTTGGATTCCTCTCAGGAGGGATATTATTGGCTGCGAGTTAAACTGATGGTTAGCCTCAAGTCATGTCAGAAATAATATCAGAGTATACCATAGCATAACCTCAGAACACATAATTTGTTTAGTGCTATATAGCAAATTTTGTGTTTTGTAATGACTGTTGATTTACACAGGTTGTTTTGCAGCTTAAAGTAATTTGCTGGTTAAAGTTGACAATAAAAGTTCCATGGCAAATGAAAGACAATGTGATCCGCTTGAGAAAGTAAGTAAATCATTTTATATTAATGCACAGATTGTTGTTATATTTTCATATGTTTTGCAGATTAATGACCAATGAAGCAATGGCACAACTTAGTATGAAAGGAAGCCATGGAAAAAGAACTTTCACCACAGCATAACTGTATAAAGTGGTGAGTGAAACATCAACATTTCAGCTATGCTCAAGGGACAAACCAAGGTCCATCACTATTAGTTTGGGGTTGTTCAAATAAAATTGCTTTTTGAGAAACCTTAATAGATCATTAGATATTTGCTTTTAGATGTTTTCTAATACAACTTGGTGGGGTTGTGGCAATAAGAAAAATATGTTTTAAAGAAAAAAAATCTTTTAACAACCTATATGAAACACGCTTTAGTATGTGAAATATAGCAGCAGTTCTTTGGCAGAACAACAACCATGATTTGTTTTGTTACAAAAAGTAATGCGAACTTTTTACAGATTACATGATGAGGTGCAGCTCAACCACCAAAAAAGAAATAAACGCTTATTGGCGGACTGCTTTCAAGTTCGCCCCGTTTAGAAAATCGTCTTTGTGTGCATCTTCAGACGACTCGTTGTCGCAATAAGGTTATATGTGTTTGTATAATGTATTCTAATAAATACACTTCTGGAAATATTGTGTACCTATGATGAAGCTCCAATGTCAAGGTGCAGAGTTTTAACTCAACAGCTATTGTGTATTGGTTATCAGTTTGCGTCTACTACTGGGAAAAGGTTTTACGTTTTCAGAACAAAACAAACACAAGCTGAGCAACAAACGAAAACTTGAAAGTTACGTTAGCTCAGCAACGTTCTACAAACAAACAAAAAACAACGTTAAGAAAACGTCCATCGAGTTACGTTGATCCAATGTTGCCCAATTTACGTTAACAAAACTTTAAAAATCAACCTCGTGGTAACGCGATAACAACGTTATGATTCTAATCAGATTTAAACGTTTAAAAAACCTCCATCAAAACACGTTGATGTAATGTTGCTCAAATTACGCAAAAAAAACTTCCAAAATCAACCTCGTGGTAACGCGATAACAACGTTAGGATTCTAATCAGATTTCAACGTTTAAAACACATTCATCAAATTACGTTGATGTAATGTTGCTCAAATTACGTAAAAAAAACTTTCAAAATCAACCTTTTGGTAACGTGATAACAACGTTATGATTCTAATCAGATTTTAACGTTTAAAAAACATTCATCAAATTACGTTGATGTAATGTTGCTCAAATTACGTAAAAAAAACTTTCAAAATCAACCTCGTGGTAACGCGATAACAACGTTAGGATTCTAATCAGATTTAAACGTTTAAAAAACCTCCATCAAATAACGTTGATCCAATGTTGCTCAAAATACGTTAAAAAACCTTTCAAAATCAACCTCGTGGTAACACGATAACAACGTTATGTTGCTAATGAGATTTAAACGTTTAAAAAACCTCCATCAAATAACGTTGATCTAATGTTGCTCAAATTACGTTAAAAAACCTTTCAAAATCAACCTCGTGGTAACACGATAACAACGTTATGATTCTAATGAGATTTCAACGTTGAAAAAACATTCATCAAATTACGTTGATCTAATGTTGCTCAAATTACGTTAAAAAACCTTTCAAAATCAACCTCGTGGTAACACGATAACAACGTTATGATTCTAATGAGATTTCAACGTTGAAAAAACATTCATCAAATTACGTTGATCTAATGTTGCTCAAATTACGTTAAAAAACCTTTCAAAATCAACCTCGTAGAAACAAATTTTCAACGTTGTGGTTAGAACCAATTTCATACGTTACTTAAACGTAAGAATGTTTGCTGGGTATCCATACTTATTATAAAAAAAATATTTGAACTGGTTTGACAACTTTAAGTTACAAAGAAATTTGCCAAAACTTAACCAAACCGATGTTAACATAACGAAAGCAGAAAATTTCTGGGGCAATTCAGGTAAACGCAACGCGAACGTGTTGGGAAGTGCAGCCAGTGTGGTCAGTGGCCACACAAGTATAGTGGAAACGTAATGTAAATTTCTACTCTCAATCGTCCTGGCACCGGCACAATTTTTCATCTCTAACATCCTGTCTTGGCGACAGTGGCCTGGTTTTTGGTCAGGGCGCTAGACACAAACACTGGTGTCTCGTGGGTTACTTTGGCGGGATAGTGGGGGTTCGAATCCCTCATCAGTAAAAAAGTTTGATCAATATTAAGCTTTTGCAATAAAAAGCTCTAGGGAATAATTGAATCTCTCTACGACAATTTTTACCTTTTAAATTTTGGGTTAATTCATTATCTATATTTTTTTAAAAACGAAAACGCCAAGTGACGTAATATTATTTTATATCTCCATGAGTGTTTCTCATGAGTCAGCTCTCCATTGTTGTTGGTTGGTTCGTTCGTGCAGTTGGTGTTTGCGTTCATGCAGCAATGAGCGAGTTTGTGTTTGAGTAATTTAAAATACTTTGGACAATGGCGGATGTTCAGACCAAGTTTAAAGCAGCTTTGGACGTTATACAAAGTTTGCCAAAAGATGGTAAGCGGATGTATTTTTGTGTTTATGGTTTGTCTTTTTGTCTGAATTTTTTACTTTCCCTGTGTAGTTTTCTAGTTCTTGATGACTTATGAACAATACAATATAGGCACTGGACACTGAGCATGTAGCTCTAAAAGCCATATGACTTTATATCTACTGTGGCCCACAATGAGCCAGATCGATATGCAAATGCACTTTTGTAAAATTTTGTTGGTAAGGCCAAGGCATAATAAAATTAACCAATATATCAACATATGTCATGGTATATTTGCATCTGCAAGTAGGACACCCTGACTTTAAAATGACTAATACAATTTATTTTGTCACTGCTTTCACATTGGCATTCACTTACGTTTGTTTTGTGCAATGGTTTGTCTGCAAACTTTTCTTCTTATCCTGTGCAAATTTCAACAAAGAATTATTTTTATTTTAGGTCCATATCGGCCAGCTCCCAACATGCTGTTGATGTTTTATGCTTACTATAAACAAGCAACTGAGGGGCCCTGCAACAAACCTAAGCCATGGGCGTTTGATGTAATCAACAAAGCAAAATGGGAAGCATGGAACAAACTTGGGAGCATGACCCAAGAAACAGCTATGGACAATTATGTCCAAGAGCTGACGAAAGTAAGTATACGTTTTATTAACTATACAAACAATAATATTCATTTATTTATTTTGGTGAAAAACATTGCAGACGTGTAATTTATTTTGCATTGGGTCTGATTGAAAAAAAATTGTGTGCGGAGGATATGTCTTCCTTGGAAGATAACAAAAAAGCTATGGCAATAGCATACAAAAATTTCCATTCAACTCACTAACTTTCTAGCCTTGTGCATGGGTCATATTCCTAAACCTAACATGCAGGTCATTTAGCCCAATAAAATAAACATTGCTGAAAGATGTGACTTTATTCATAAATAGGTAACATATTTAAAAACTGTCAAAATGTCTTGATGTGCTGTAATAATGTTGTAGTACTGTGATATTTTAAATGCAAGTTTTTTTTTTAACTATTTGCCAGTTTTTGAGATGTAGTTCTAGAGGTATATACTTATTTTAGTGCTGCATATTTCTCAGTTTATAAACTTTGTGGCCAACTACTACATAAAAAACAACATTCTTAATGGCTACCATGGGTTGTATTATACAACTAGAAGGCCACATTATTTGCTGTGTTAGGGGGTGTGAATTTAAAATTTGTGCAACACATCAGGTCATGCAGAATTCAGCTCCACTTTCAGATGATCAAGTCAGTATATTGTGTTTTTGCTAGATTAGATACTGGGTTAAGCTGTGATTACATTCTTTTGTGAAATGATAAGCAGGCAATTGGGAAGCCCACATTTTACAAATGATTAGTCGTAATTGCTTTTTGTATGTGAATGCACATAAAGCACATTTTCATTATTGTTAAACGCAATAATTTTATGATTATGTTTGACAAATCTCAATTGTTATTTGGAAGTATGCATGCCATGTATGTATGATTGAAGTCAATTTTTGTTTTAATTCATTTTTTTGTGTTGGTTTCAATTGTAACTGAAAACAATCTACACTGAAATACAATATGTATTGACAAAATGTGATTCAAATTCTGTGAATTATTCATTTAATTATTTGTGTGTGTTTTCTTGTTTTTCATGCCTTGCGGAACACAGTGCACTTGTGTGACTTGGTTTCGAAAATTTTATATTTGTACACATATATTATTTTTGTTCATGTGCAGATCATTGAGGTACTTCCTTCAACGTCTGAGTCAACAAACTTTATCCAAACCCTTGGAAATTTCTATGAGGTTGTGGACGCGAAACACCCAGAAGTCGAAAAGTTAAAAAGGAGATTTGCAGACGGTATGATGGCAAAAATTGGCGGAACATGTTTAAGTTTGGAAGCTAAAGCTTTTAGGCTGCTAGAGTGCACAATTACCAAACTTTGTTGTAAGGATGTTTTAATTTATCAAATCTGTGATCCTGTCTGTCAACTTTCTGTTTTCTACTTTGTTTATAATTAAGACAAGCATTGCTTACATTGGTAGTTAAATTCACTGTTTTTGTCTAATTCACATAACAGGGAATGTTTACATGTTTTTAGAATCCAATGGTGACCAGCCCATACCACATTTAAATGGAAATCATGTGCACACTAATGGTGAGTATAGTTATAACAAGATATTTGAAAAACAATTACAGACCAACTTGTTGCATTTGTGTAGAACTGTTTTCTGCAAAGTGTTAAATACTGGAACATCTTAATTTAAATGCCAGAGCTATAAAATTGCCAGATAACAGCCAAGGAGTTTTTCCTGACCGCCGAGACAAACTTATACTTTGTTGCTAATGGGTTGTTTCTCAACAATTACACAAAATGTTTGTGTTTTATGTGGATTTTTTTCATCAATAATTAAAAGATGCAAAGATAACACCTGGTTTTAGCTCTATATAGTTGCAATACTTGCTATATAGTTGCAATACTTGCTATATAGTTGCAATACTTGCTATATAGTTGCAATACTTGCTATATAGTTGCAATGTATTTATGGCAAAAATATTATGAAACAAAGTTCAAAGAATTGCTTTAAAAGATAAATACGCTACTTTTTGCAAAATTTTAAGGCTCGGCTATTTTTGAAACATTGTAAACAATGGCTGTTGCTCATTTACTGATAATTTATAGTGAATCATCTCACTTATGCACATAGTTTTATCAAATTTCCTAATAATCATGTTGCAACTCAGGCCATGTTCCAGCTGAAAAGGAAATGACAGACCATGTGACAAGTGACATGAATATCAACAAATCAAGCGAGGAAATTGTCGAAGAAGATGAAATCACACATGTCGTTGATGTGAAGAGCGAAAGCGACGATGAGTTTTGTGACACCTCAGCCGACGTTGTCGTAATTCCGAAAAATTATTCAATAAGCGGTTCTGATGCTTCATCCCTAAGTACGGAAAGTCTTAGTGGAAGCCCAAATAAGAGTAAGTGGTTCAAATTCCATAGGATTTAATTTAGTGTAAACAATATATTAAAGCTTCAAAATTGTACTTTTAAGCGGTTGATGCTTTATTCAGAAAGTTGATGTAGCTTGAAAAAAAAACAGATAATGCTCATGGAAAATAAGCAAAATTGATCTTTTAATTCAGTGCTTCCCAACCAGTGTGTCGCTACCCATTGGTGGGTCGCAAAGCATTTCTAAATGTTACAGTTTTCTATTAGATCACAAAATTATTGCATTATCATTACGTAACATTTATGCAACAATTTATCATTTATTCTTTTCTCATTAAATTGTTTTTCATTCGTTTGGTCATATCTCATTGCATTAAAAGTGATTCGCACACTGAAAAAGGTTGGGAGGCACTGTTTTAATTAATCAATCAGCTGACACCAATTTGAGACTTCTTGTGTCATTGAAAAATAATGCTTTTTTATTTTAGGTGGGGATATATCAGCTGTTGACCAATTGTTGGACATGGAACAGAGGTATTCCTATTTGTGCCATATTGTATCACAGTTTTATTTGTTACTCTGTACATGCACCCAAGAGTTGCTGTAGCACAAGGTCAATGTTTTTTGAACATGCAAATGGTAGATTCGCGATGCTACATTTTATACTGTTTATGTTTCACTGTTTGTAATTTTAGACCTTTTAAATGTGCACTTTCATTAATTAGCCAACCTCCAGTGGATGGTGGTGAAAGAGGAACAAGGGGTAGAGACAGTTCTAGAAAACCCAGGGGAAAAGGTAACAAAATTCATGCCATTCCATGTTTAATTATTTATTGTTATCTATCAAGCATTTCTGGTTTTAACTATTTGCGTTATGTAATTTTGTACCAAACATTATGAATGGGATATTTCCTGGCTTGTGTTGTGTTGCATCATAAAAATGAATATATTACTCAATGTGGCAGGTACTGTTACAACTCCTGGTTCAAGTACATACCCACAAATGCCCGAGAATCCATCAGATCAGCGTATGCAGGGAGGATCTGGGGGTAGTGGCGACCCCTGGCAGAACCAAGCAGACAAACATGCTGAGGTAGAAACCTTCTGGCATGTTAGAAATTATTTGTTATTGTTGCTAAAGTCAAGAATTGTTTTTAGATTGAGGAACGAATAGCAGTTGTGTTGCTGCAGTTACAGCGCGACATGCACAGCGTGCTCAACCGTCTTAGTACCCTCGAAACCATAATTATGACAAGACAACAGGTAAACTTGCAACATATTTTTAAACTGTTTTTTTTTCTGGCATATGTGCAGATTTTATATGGTATAAAATAATAATAGATGTACTGCAATGGTATGCAACCCTAGTTGGCAATAGCCATGTCAAGTTAGTGTGGTGTTTATTTGATAAATGGCATGCAGGGTTAACAAGCTTGCCGACTCGCTATGTAGTGCCCAGGTTAGGAAATAAACCTTCAATTATGCAAATTATGTGGCTTAGTGAGTGCTGTATATAAGTGTAGATTAAAGCAGATATTTGCCACAGTAAAGTTACCTAATATTTCAAAAAAAATGCACAATAGGATTCACAACATTGTCACCACTGTTGTCTTCATCGTGGGAACCAGAAGGGAGAGAGTGCACCAGTGTGGTGGCCCTTCCCCGAAATTCACCCAAAGACGGCATTGTTTTTTATTATCTGGCCGTTTTTGGCAAAAATCATTTTGGAATTTCTCCGCAGACATGCCAGAAAAAGGCGTTAAATTTTGATGCTATGCAAATTTTTAATTTTATTTTGTGTGCATTTATATTTGGTTAAAGTTTCGAAAATGCACAAAAAGGTATAATTTTTGTTTTAAATCCAGAACCAATGTCATTACAAAGTATATTTCTATATTGGGGTTAGACAAGAAATTGTAAACTAAATGTGGAAAATTCTGTGAATAAAATTGATATTTTTCATGTGAATATGTCGATTGTTACTGTATTTCAAACATCCTGGTTGGGTGCTGTGAAGTTCTAAATGTTACAAATATTATATTTTGTGAAGCTTAATAAAAAGAATACATTCCACATACTTCCCTTTGTCATGTTTCGTTTGGTGAAATTTTCATTTAACAAAATTATCTTTGTATTTTACCATTACTGCTACCTGTCATACGCCTGGCTTTGCTTGTTTTGATGGAATATTTTAAAAAAGGTGTTAATGTATAGTATAAACTAATGCATTTGTCCGTAATGAAGCCAATGAACAACTGTTTTGCATTATAATATTGGTTGTAATGTTTACCATTCTTATTTTCAAATGAAAAATTTGAAGTGTTGCTGTTGTTCCAAATACCCCACAAATCTTGAAAGATCTTATGTACAACTATTGTGCCAAAACTTGATTGTTATACGATGGTTTAATGGAAATTGACTCAAATATGTGAGAATGTTTGTGTGCAGTAATTGTTGCAATAAAAAACCATGAACTAAAACTGTATAGTTTTTTTTTCTATAAAAGAGTTTGTCTTTGTGAAGCTTATTGAAATCCTGTCAGTATTCTTTTGTGTGTTCCTAAAATCACTAAAAATCCTGACAACGCAATGGATTACTTACTAAGAAAAGCGAATGATCTAAAATCAAATTTATTTCTTCAATTGCTACGAAATCTACGTTTAAATTCTACATCATCCACTGTGATCTGGACTGCTAAAACGCAGTCAGCATGTCCTACTACAACGTAGTCATTAGATCATCTACATCTTGGTCTGTAAATTCTCGTCATTGCCTTTATAAAATCCGTCAAAGGCGAAGTTATCTTGGCCAACCGAAAGGTCGTTGCTCCGTTTATCAGTTGAATTATCGTATTTAACGCTGCGATCAGATGGCCCCCACAAATCGCTGGGTTGAAACAGCTGAAACAATGCACAAAAGACATAAAATTAGAATTCATTTCTAACAAAAAACACAACATGATTTTTTTTAGACAAGTTCCTCATCTATCGTGGTCAAAATTGCACTTTTTGGCAATACGACGAATTCCGAAAGGTGAAGGTTAATAATAAAATGCTGCTGTTAATTTCCATAGCTGAAGCCAGATGTTAGAAAGCAACCACTGACCACCACAGTAATGACTAGATAAAGGCCTCATTTCTTAATTGTGGAGCTTTCGGATACCACCAAAACCAATGTCGTTTAACATCAGCAGTGTACTTACAGATTTAGAGAAGAAAAAGCACGTTAATATTACAGATTTATTTTTAGTGGCATATATCAGTAGGCCTAGTGCGGTACCGAATTGTGACACACCAATTTTAAGTTTAAACATTTATGTAGTGAAACTATCACAACAAACACGCTAAATTATTCATTGATATAAAAATTAGTATTTTACCGCCCATAAGTTCTCCCCTTTGAAATATCCGTAGATCAATCTGCCTATTGCGTAGATGGGAACTGTGACTGCGCATGCGCAACTCATGCAGATGCCAAGGTCGTCAGCCCACTTCGGGTATACGTAATCGCCATATGTTATTCTGGTTGCATACATTCCGGAGTAAATGAGAATAAACTGAAACGAATAAACATGTTAACTGTTTAGGTTTAATCAACACAAGAAATTGCTGTACCAGTATGGTTGCTGGGGTGACAAAACTCCATGCAATCTTAAAATACCAGTTTGGCTCGAAGCCAATCATCAGTTTGATGTCTTTGTTAAATCTCCAGGGTCTTGTAAAAAAGTAACCTGTAATATTGTGTGTTGTTGTCTTGTTTATATAAAAAAAGGCTGAATTTGAATGTGTGCGATCTGCAACGTTCAAGTTTTACATAATTTGTTGGGCTGAATTGATGAAAACAACAGCACAATGATCATGTTGCTGTTTCAGACAGATGATATAGAACCACGATATTAAGCGAAGAGCAATTAATATTCGTAGTACATAATGAAGTTTATGACGTCACAATGGTTTTTGTTCACACAAAACTGACCGTATCCCCAGTTTAAAGTGAGGCACATTGCCAACGAGAGGAACAGCAATCCATAGTATCCAGAATAGTAGTTGTACAAGTTGAACCAGTAAATTCCACCCTGTTTGTAGCAAATGTTGGTCATCCATAGCCACTATTTTTTTGCTGTAAACTTTGACCAATCTTACCTCAGTCACCAGAATCAAACCGAGAAGGAAACAGAATATTGATATAGCAAGTGTAAGAATAGATTTCCTTTTGCGCAAGACTGTTGGAAATTCATCAATTAATCCAGTAACAACTGTCTCCAGCATGGCAAACTGTGAATAAAGAATTTTCTTAATTTAAAAAAAATGCAGTGACAGTTACTTTATTTTATCTTTATCAGGGTTGCTACTAAGGAGTTACAACTTTTGGTGGTAAGCGTACGTATGCAGAATAACTTTACCTGACTATCAAGACCAAGAGTGAGAAGCATAAAAAAGAACAGAATTGACCAAAGTTGTGGAACCGGCAGAAGTGCGACAGCTTGCGGGTAAGCGACAAACGCCAATCCTGGCCCTTGGTCGATTACGCTGCTCACTGGTTGGTTGAGCGTTTTCGCCATGTGGCCAATCACAGAAAAGATAACGAAGCCCGCAAAAACGCTTGTGGTGCAGTTGCCAATGGAAACAATGAGCGTGTCTCTGAAATGTTAAGAAAATCAATAATTAAAATTTTGCGAACATTCTGCTCTGTAAGTTTACGTTGTTGACTTGTACATTCTTCTGCAACTATTACGTTTTACTCTATATATTGGAGCAATAGGAAACTGTCATCGACAGTTACTACCTTAAAATATTCTGGTTGAATTTGTTGTAAGAAGCGAATGTTAGAAGACCCCCAAAGGCGACACCAAGTGAGTAGAATATCTGGGTTGCAGCGGCGCTCCAAACCTAAGTAAAGACATTATTGCAATAAAAGCAAATGTAGCAATTCAATGACATGTGAGAATAGTCTTTATACTTACAGTGGAATCGGAAAGTCTGTTCCAATCTGGTTTCACGTAAAATTCAATGCCATCTATAGCGCCATCAAGTGTACAGCCACGAATGAGAAGAATTATCAGGATTATGTAAGGAAATGTGGCAGTGAAATAAACGACCTGAAGACAGACCGGAATTTACAGAAGATAGGGTTATAATATGTTTGTTTCTTTCATGTGTGTATGCACATGTAACTATATTTATACAAATAATTTAGTGAAAATATGATTTTGTTTTGTGTTGATACCTTTCCCGTTGATTTCACTCCCTTGATGAGACAAAGGAATACGATTATCCAGGCCAATAACAAGCACAACGCGAGATCCCACAAAACTGCCCCAGGATCGCCAACACCTGAACTCTGGTCCACTCTTAACACTCGATACCTTAATTAATTTATTAACATACGTGTTATAAATATGTTGTGATTTGGCACATACAGCTATAGTAAGAAAATGCTTACTTCCAATATTCTTCCGCAGTGCTGACCAATCTTGGCGCGCTTGCTGTGGAATTTTCTGGTGACGTCATTGCACTTGTGACGTCAGCAGTGGTTGTGGCAACAGGCGTAGTGGTGATTGGCATTGTTGAGTTAACTGTCCCATTAACCTCCTAATACAGAAGAACATCAACAACGACAAAACTGATTCAATTTTGGTAAACCCTGTTTATATGGTCGTTCGATTGATAGTTATTTGGAATTATTTATGTATTACTTTCATGATACTACTTAATGTAGTAATAAGTGTTCAAGATCCACTTACCGGGCAACGTGATTCAACATTCCACCACTGGTCACACAAGTCCCATGGCAGATGAGATTGAAATGACGCGAACAAATAGAAAAGCGCCCACGCTATTATGACGTTATAATAGATGCAGACAAGCAGTGAGACCGTAATCATTCCAAATCCGATTCCTAAGAAACAACATTGTGAAACCAACACAAAACAGTGACTGTTAAGCAGCCCTTTTTGTAACTATACCAGTAACTTAAAACAAATCTCACAATATTTACAGGATCATTTAATATTTTATGTATTCAAATTAGTTGTCAAAACAATAAAATGTTTTTACTTCATGAAATCCACCTGAACAGCAACACTTCTTTCACGTGACACAAATTAAACTTTAATTCAATTTTAAATGTTGCTAGAAGAACTTTGTGTCCACGCTTCTAGTTTAGAAAACATGTTTCGCTTCTCATTAAAGCATCTTCATTTCTTATTCAAATAGAAACATGTTTTCTAAACTAGAAGCGTGAACACAAAGTTGTTCTAGTAACATTTAAAATTTAGTTGTCAAAAGTAACTGGTTGCAGTTCTTTGTGTGCAGTTTAAACATTGTGCAACGAAAAGCGTATTTGAGGATGGGCGTGTTACTTACAATTCAATGTGTTCTACATTAACAGTTACCTTTGAAAGCAGGTGCGGCTCGCCAAGCTGTGACAGGACCAAGGCCAGCGAATTGACCGAAGGAAAGTTCCATAAAGAAAAGAGGAATTCCACAAAGCACCAGCATGATGACGTAAGGAATTAAAAAAGCGCCTCCACCACTTTCATATGCCAAGTAGGGAAACCTCCACACATTACCAAGGCCCACACAATATCCGATGCAGGACAAAAGAAATTCCAATTGTCCTCCCCATTTCTCTCTCCCCTTTAACGCTTCGTCCTCTGGTTGATTGGCTTCCACCTACAGAAGGTGTATGTATGTGTGTTATAACATAAGGCAGGGGTGCACAGCTCAAACAGTGATGTGTGCCATTATTGTTGTACACTATCTAAACGCGTGTGGGCTTGTTGGGGTTAGGGTCATATAACCTTTGAACAGAAAAGCCAATATGCTACAGTCATTGCGCAGACGTTTCAAACACCACTGTGTCCATCATCAGTGCTATGTAGCTGTTTGTAAAAAGCCTAATTAAACATTGTTGGAACTAAAACAAAATACCACGCTTTGAAATATTTATGACATTTTTGGTAAAAACAGTCTGAGCGCCAATTTCGTTCTAAATTTGGCTAGATAGCTTTTGTTGTGCACTTCTGCCGTAAGGGTTGTTAAAGAAGATGATTATGTCCAAAATATCACGTTTTTGCGCACTTTTTCGTAACTTAGCTATAGACATTAGCCTTCGATAACAGCATTAGAGTCAGTTTTACCAAGCCTTGCTGACAGAAATCTTTACACCATAGAGCAGTGTTTCTCAAACTTTTTCCTATCACGTACCGCTCATTTGTTTTTTAATACACTGCGTACCACCGTATTACTATACCATAACTGTTATGACATAACACCAATGAATAACAATTTAGCCAATATCACCAGTTACTTGGATTTCTTTATTGTGCATTTGTGACGCAATAGTATCAACATGAATGTTGCACAGTTGAATACACGATGTCAGAATTACTTCAACAGTGCAACAATTTCACGTTGATACGATTGCATCACAAATACACAATAAAGAAAACCGACATCATGTATTTGCAGCGGTTTTGGCTTCTGCAAAGTGCGGCAAATTGTATAGAGTAGACTAAATCGCGTACCACTTGAAAAGCTCTCGCGTACCACTAGTGGTACGCGTACCACAGTTTGAGAACCACTGCCATAGAGTTTGCTTCGTGAATTACGTATATGCGGCATTTTTATTTGTGCTAGAAAACAAGAAAATGTTGTATTTGCCACCAAGCGATGAGAGTAAAAATAAATTCACATCTGAGTTTGTTTGCGTTTCTGGCAGATAAATTTTGCTGTGTTTGCATTCCGCGTGGCCCTTTTCCCCCCATTCAAACTTCGCTCTATATCCACCCCACGATTTGGAAAAACCTCAGTTAGCGTTACTTTTAAACTTATCAATCATAATATGGCTTTGTCCAATATTTATAAATCATCCATCAACTGGTAGAATATAGGGCGCCTTCGCCTTTGCTTGGCAACCAATTCAAAATAAAGCGTCTTTGAAAAATCACCTTCCGTGCAAGTTTTCTTCCAATGTTGGTGAAGCAAATATTGATATGAAATAAACTCTCGTTTCACACAGATTTTAAACATTGCGAAAGCTTTCAAAGAAAAAAGTTATCTCATACATTGTGATATTATACAATGCCAAGACGAGCCAATTTCTATTTATAACATTGCAGGCAAGACGTCAAAAATGGCAAGCACAAAAGCTTGTTTATATTTATGCTCCATAAGTTTCGTATGTTATAAATGTACGCACAAGTCCAACTGATTTTCCCTCCAATAACTCAGCAAAGTTTAAGAAACCTATACAGTTACCACCAGATATATTTACAAATGGTAACCGCTGCCAACAAGAGTACACATGTTCCAATAAACCCGTTTCAAACCCTGCATGACGTCACGTGACACAAATTTAAAAGTGTTTGGCGCACTGCAAAAACTCGATTCTGGTTTTGTGTTCGCAAATATCTCATTCGGATAACCAAAAAAATCCTATTTCCTATACACGTCATTATACGTCGTTTATCCTCAACATGTAACAGTGATATGATGGAAAGCAGATGTATTTCACGTACTGTAGCAACTGGATGTCACCAATTCACTGACAAATACCGTATTTTGAAATTTTCAGTGCGCTCTTAGTGGTAATGGTTGAGCAACTAAACCAGGGGTTCAACAACCTATTCGGCACACAGCCTCTTTGCAAATTGCAGTGACTTTATGACCAGCTAAGTGCTATTAGGTTGTGCAATAAGAGCGGGCTGTAGGTTGTTGAACTAAGTAAGCAAAATAGAGGACATTCCGAATAAAATGCCACGAATTCACTACGATTGACAACATCTTGAAGTAAAGGGAACGGAATAGTTAGTGGAAAAATACTACGGCCCGCTGACACCTTGCAGAATTTGCCTTTTTCCTACAGATAGGAAAAGCTTGTCGATCCCTGACATGGAAAAGACTGCGAACGGTTGCAAAATGAAACATTTCTGTTTGCGGAATAAATCGTTGTTTCTTATGCGATGATCCAAAAATGAGGGAGTGTTTGACGATTTTTCTTAACAATTCAACTTGTCTTAGATGCCGTTGTAAGTTATATAACAAGACTAAATTATAATCCAGTTGAAATAATTTCCTTATTCGTGATATTTCGATGAACAAATCAAACCAATGAAGTAACGATAAGGGACGTTTACAGTTTATCAGCCCTCTCCAGTGCGTGTTTACAGTAAATTCCAAATTTTGTGTGCGTTTTGTAGTCCAAAGTACGTCGCCTATTTAAACTGAATGGTCCGACTCTGGCGGTAACACAAAAGGTGTCGCTTAATCCGCCCAAATCCGTTTATTCGCTAACAAACTGCACGCAGGTGTTGGAATTGGGCAAATAAGTTTGCTTGTTAAAGTGTCACGCTTCATCGCACACTCTAAATTCACTTGAAAAATATAATATCTTAGTAAAATATGTACGAGACTGACCTACAGTAGAAACGCCTTGAAAAGGAATCATTTTTATATAAGAATGTATTTTTTGAATATAAACAGTTTAATATTGATGCTGAAGTCGCATAATCACAATTACTTCAGCACATTTTTGTAACTTATAAATCCAATTATTGTGTCCTGTGTTGTGCGATACAGATCAGTTTTTTTGAAAGGTCCTACCGCCTAAATATTTGAGTTAGGTGCTGGTATAGCTTATTGAATCAAAAGGCGCATTGGTCAGTACATGTTTGTGTATGTCTGTTTTCATCATGTTTTACTCGTAAGGAAACAGTGACAGCAGGAAAAATTAACTCGCATCCGCCAGCTGACTGCTTCCAAAGTAAACATTTCGGTTCACTGATACCACTACTTAACAATATTGACACTTGTGCTATAAAATTAGTGGATCCAACAATCTTTTTCATATAGAGCACAATATTTTGCAAACCTACTGTGTAATTACTTGTTAATACAATTATATATATTACGCTAACAACGCATTTATCGTTAGAAAAAACTGAAACAAATATTATAAACTACGGTAAGTATTGCTATATAGTTTATCAATACCTCCTTTTTGTCCATTATGCAATCCTCCAACTCAGTTTTCTTCTTCTTCTGTGGGTTTTATTCGTACAACATCCTCACAGCCCGACTGGTTTTGCGAACATTACCCTTCGTCTATTTCAACCTTCCCTCCTTTTTCTATTTCGGAACGCCCTCCCCTCCCCATTCACTGGCCTGTTTTCAGAGCAAACCGAACAATTCGAGCTATTTTAAATCTACAATAAGCAGACCTTGCCAAGCTGTTTTGCGGCGATGTTGTTTACAAGATTCCTGCTGTGATTTTGAATAGGAAAATGAATGAGTCATTGTAGGGTTACTCAGGTTAAACGGGGCCGTGATAACTTATAGACGGATCGGAATTTTGTTTATTTACCCAGCGTCTACTCAAACGAGTTGGCAAATGATTGAAAAACAAGTAATTGCATCCACAATAAGTAAAGGTACTGTGCGACGTTAGCGTTACAACATCATAGATCTTTCGATATCATTAAAAAATACATAAATGCAGTTTAAATTACAAAAAAAACACGAACTACAGGCGATCGAGATGAAGTTGTGACGTCTTATAATTTCCGCGATTCCCGTGACGTCATAACTCGATAAGCCTTTGAAGATAAGAAACGAAGAGTAAATAGAAAACGTTCTCGAGAAATAAAAACCAAAGAGGGAAGAAAAGAAAACCTGAAAGAGAGAAACTCTTTAATCCGCCGCGGTAGCGCCATTCGCTCAATGTTGTGGATTCTTTTTTGTCCCATTTTCCGACGTATGGCGATTCTTGAAAGATCACTCAAACGCATGGGATGATCTGTGGCAAAATTGACGTTTATTAAATTGAAGAAATAAGGTTGGATTTTGTATGATAAAAAAGGCCAAATATGTACATGGTCATAAACTTGACCAAGACGTGTAAATGGCAGATTAAATATTGAAATATTTCGAAGATGATCAAGTAAATGTGCAGACGACTAAATCCAACACTGTTTGCTGTTTCTGCACTCGCCAGCTGCCAGAAGTGAGTGGAAAAGTTTGGAAAGTTCTCCACTCTGCAATTTATAGCAGTGAAAAGGTGGGTTTCCGACGGCGACATTGTAAACTTCTATCAATGGGATGTCGTATAAGTTTTACGACATTAACTTCTGACTGCATTCTGTTCGAAGCCAAAACGCCATAACATAATTTTTGCTTTGCTTCCATTCACAAACTACGGGCAAATAATAACCAAACTGTTTTGATCTACTCTTTAATGTCCAGAAGATGAAATATATCAGAAAATAACATAAAAAGTTTTGTGAAAGTAACGTATTTAAAAAATTGTTTTGGTAAGAGAAATTAAACTGAACGCAATATAATATCGATACTGATACAATATCTACAGTAAACCTTTAAATTTTGAATACATGCAACTGTTCGTTTCGTAATGTGTGTCGTCAACGCCGTGCATTAAAAGTATTTGTTACGCAAGTGGGCAATAAAATTTACGACTTGTTTGTGCAATCCGCATTCCCTGAAAAACTGTCTGCAATAGGTTTCCTGACGTAAGTTTCCCTCACAAAAATTTAAATGAGCACTCGTTCTACCCTGTGTGGAAATAATTAAACCATGCGTAACGACGTTACATTCAAGCCAATTGTGATAAAAATAATTTCATAACACTTCTTCCTAAATGTTGCCGTTTAAATCCAATTGGAAAAGACTCAACTGTGTTTTTTTTTAGTTAGTAATTGCTGCCACTTTAGCTGTAAAACAACGATTTTATTTTCCCTAGATTTCGTGTATCATGGAGTTACGGCAAAGCTTTGGCGCACAAGAAGTGGATTTGAACAAAAATCTTTCTGTCTTTTGGCCGATAAGGGGAACAAGCAGAAACTACATAACGCCTGGCAGCCAGACTACATATACAACTATTTGATTTTTTTAGTGAGATGCAATCTCGTTATAACTAAAAAATATCTGCTAAAAACTAAAAAAAATTATTTGCTCTGGAACACTGTTTACGGATTTGCTCATAATTCTGAGAATGAAGAGACTGGCCAGTACTATTGTCAACATTGCCGAAACGTTATTCGTATGAAACTTGTAAATGTTGACAATAGTATGGGCCGGTCTCTTCATTCTAAGAATCATTGACTCTATTGCTTATACATCTCTGTGATATTTTAAACTCACCAAAAAGTGCAGCAAAACCAATAATAATAACAATAGTATGTCTCACCCTTCCACTGACTCAAGAAATGCAAACACTTTTCTCTTGCATGGACAAATCCAGTTGTCCGGTTTTGATAAATTCTGATGAATTCCTCAATCTCCCCTCTTTCTTCTTCCAGAATTCCACCGCTCAATACCAGGAGCTCCATGTATCTGACGTCACAAGCGTAACGCAGTACTGCACTGAGTAGAGACATTGCACTTCCAGTGCCGTTTGGTGTTGGAGGAAGGCAGAGTTCGGCTCCACCCAGAACAAGATGTCGAAAACATTCGTAGTGTCGGTAGACTGAAAATAGCTTGTTTATGCTTCTGAGCAATTGAATTTGAATATTTAGAAATGTTACTATGTAAAGCATAGACTTCCCATTGACAACTTCAATTGGTCTTAGAATCGTGACAATAATCTAATTCAACACGATTTCAGTAATAAAGTTCATGTTTTAACTGCCCACCATGTTCGACAAGGAAACAGATTGAAGAAGAAGAAAACGTATTTTAATGTACAAGCAACATGGAGCTAATAATATGAATTTTGTGAGCAGCAAACAGATGGCCACTGTTTCGGCCTAATTTGGTCATATCAGTGCAGCTTATGTGACTGTTTTAAATGATCTTGTCCACCGAACGACCAGATCGAAACAATGGAGGGTACTCCTGTCTGCAGCTCACATAATTAGTGTTTTTATTGTTTTGATACCGAACCACACAAAACACTTAAGTTATTAGTTTCAAAAACAAACATGTTAATTCCAGGTTAATTCTATGGTAAATTTTGAACTTTCATTTCCATAAACTACACGCCATATACTTTCCACCGAGCAAATTGTAGACCAACACAGAACAAATGAAGTCTTACCTAATGTCATGTATACAGGTAAATTGCCTCTAAAATCGCTCTCAGCTTTATCGCCAGCCTCCCTCCTGCAACGACCGTTCACATCTGCACCGTGTTGTATTAAAACTTCCATCACATTGGGATAATTCTCCAACGCTGCCACATATATAGGTGTGGTTATGTTTTTATCACATCCGTCTGGATTAGCTCCCGCTTCGAGAAGCAAGCGCGCACAGTCAACATGGTTGAATTTCGCAGCCGCGTGCAGAGCGGTTTGCGCTTTGATGTCCGGTATTTCCAAACTGCATGAAACAAACGATTTTAATATCGCAAAAGTTGATTGAAAATTTCTCTGAATGGAATATCTGACTATCACAGAGCTGCTAGCCATACTGATACACTAAACTATTGGAATGGACAGGCACTTTTACCGCAATAGTTTTAGAAGTTGTGTAATACCAATATTCAAAAATTCTTACTCGGCTCCTGATTGGATAAGCAAATTCACTGTGTCCACGTGACCCATGACAGCAGCCAACCAGAGAGCGGTCGCACCGAGTTTATTTCTCTCGTTTATCATTTCAATGGTGGGCTGCATTAGAACACGATGAAAGGGACTTCCATCTTCGGGTGGCGGAAAGTAAGGTCTTGTTCCATCCAATATGCCCCTCATCTTTAAATAGAAGCATTGTAAAATGTTCTACACACGCCAAGCTCGCATTTGCTTCAGCTTTATTAATTACCATCGGTTGACTGATAACGGGCATATAACTTCGCCACAATATGAGCAGTTCGTTGCGTGGTATCAACAAACAACAAAGGGCGCTTTTATCTTCAGTTTAACACACTGTATAGTTTCGAAAGGGCCTTTAAACGACAAATAAAGCAGCCAACAACTGTACAGTAGACAATGTTCGACGTAAAAAACTTACCCAGTTGCAATCGCCGCATCGACTTGCCCTGTGCAAATTCGTTTCCACAGAACTGCTAATTCCTTTAAAAGTTTCTGCCAACGCACCGGCAATATCAAACCTTTGTACCAATGCTTCCATGTTTTGTTTCTGTAGCCCTGAATAACACAGTCAATTGCTTTTAACGCGACAGTCAGCTGGGATTGTGACGTCATAATGGCAGCTGATGTTTTGCAGGCGGCCGAAGCCTTGCGCCAAGCCGAGACTGTAAGAAAGTGTTATGTATGTCTGCTCGTGCAAAGTATGGCAGCTGATATTGCAGCTACTTTGCCCGATTAGACTCCTGCTTTTATTAAAGGACGTCGATGCATTGACGAAAGGCAATTTTATCATAAAACCAAGAAAATATCCATGTCAAACCACAATTTATAATATCACTAAATTGGTCTGAAAGAAAGTCGTTGCAAATACCTCATTATTTTGAAATATTTCCTCGGAGGCTCTGTAGTAAGTTATGATTATATGGTTGAAGAATTATGCAGAAAATGAAATTGGCAGAGAAACCGCCGTTTTTACAAATCTAAACACAAATTATAATTCAACAGATTCTATCAATCAAGTTCGTTTGTGTTTAACTGCACTGTAACGCTCTATACATTTGCAAATATTAAAATGAGCATAATTCTTAAAATATCGGTTTGGTAACAAGCAAATATGTGAGTCCATAACATTAGTTCCAAATTCCCTAAACTGGGGTACCACAGCACAAATGTCTGCAAACTTTGGCGAGCAAACAACTAGTGAAACTTAATTTGCTCTAAACTTAAACATTCTCGGAGCCACAACTTAAGTCGGTGAGGATTATATTTTAACCCTTTAACGCACAAGATCCAACATAAGTCTCACGATACGGTTTCAGCACAGCGTGAAATTGCATGTAACACGGTCAAGGGAACATTGCGTAAAATTAAAGGTACTTCCACAACAAACATATTTCCAAAGTTTTTTTGTTCTGCTTCAAACAAATAAAAGCTGAAAACTGCACTAAAAGTAGCCGCGACCAATTACATTTTTCGCTGTAGCGAATTTCACGTAATACAGGGGATTCGCATCAGAAAGGCCTTGTTTGCCCAAGAAAAGCGCCGTCTATTGAAGATACTGATTAGCTTCAAATGTAGGAGAACCCCCAAATTACGTTACCACAAAGGTCAGAGCACGCTGTGACATCACACAAAAAAACGTCACTGTGACGTCATAAACCAAAGGCTTATTTGTTTCAGATTATCTGCAAACTAAAATGTACAGCAACAAGCCAACAACCATATTACTCTGTACTTCAATAAGAGGATGATGATGCGTTGCTTTGCTCATTGATTCGAAAATCGCCACAATTCTACTGAGATTTCATTCAGGGTTGAACGGTTGTGTGAACCGCTTATGCGTTTTAAAGGGTTTTGCTTTGGCCACCACATTTGGGTGGCCATCTGAAGGTGGCTGTACACTGATTGCGTTACCGCACGAAATCGCTCAAATGTCGTCCGTCATACTGCGGTGACATGCGTTGATTTGCAACGCGGCGAACTGCGATGTGGTCTGTCCAGTAGTAAGATGCCACACGAGAGCGCAAACGGAAGCAATTAATCGTAAGCGAATGCGGCGGAGACTAACATTTCCTACTGGTAAGTTCAAAATTATTGACTACGAATAACTACTTACATAACAAACAAATTTTACGTTCCTACAGTATGCAGTCACGTGCAGCGTAAGAAAGTTCGTTTCGTAATTTTTTTAAGGTGCGGGGCCGCGCCTAGTAATGTATATTTGTTAAAAATAAATGTTTATTGGAAATAAGTCTCAAGGAAACCATTTGATTTATATTAAGTTGTATATGAATTTTAAAAATCACCAATATATAAGCTGTAGTTGCCTTGTAAAAGTTTTGATTTCGCACTTTATGGACGTACATTTGGGGAATTGAGATCTATGCGCAATCAACAAAAATGGCTTCAAATTTTTTGAGAAACTTTTCCAAAGTTGGGTTTAGTAACCTAAGACAATATTCTTCCAAACCAAATCTCAATGATGTCGTTGTTGCCAGCGCTGTCCGAACTCCTATGGGGTCTTTCCAAAGTACCTTGTCATCTTTGCCGGCGACTGCATTGGGTTCAATTGCGATTAAGTCAGCTGTGGAAAGGGCTGGAATAAGCCCTGGGGATGTACAGGAGGTTTACATGGGAAATGTCCTACAAGCAGGACAAGGCCAAGCACCTGCAAGACAAGCTGCATTAGGTTGGTACTTGATTTGGGATACATTCAATTGTCAAATTGAAATTTGTGTAGAGAATTTTTTTGGCAAACATTGATTGGACCGATTAGCCAACAGGTTTTCCATATTATTGTTATTGTTTAATATCTCTGCACAGATTGCAGAGAAATGTGTCCAGAGACTTTCTTCCCTAATGTGACCTTAAAATATTTTTGAAAATATTCAATAGCAATTAGATTAAAATAGTTTTTTGCTTTATTTTAATATTCACATAACAGAATAATTTAAGTAATAAGGCTCCTGATGCAAAGAACAAAGTATGGTTGCCATTTCTTGGAAATTTGCTACAAATTTATCCTGTAATAGGTGCTGGGTTAAAGTCATGTACACCATGTTCGACCATCAACAAAGTTTGTGCGTCAGGAATGAAATCCATCATGTTGGCGTCACAGTCGATTATGTGTGGACACCAAGATGTCATGATAGCAGGGGGCATGGAAAGCATGTCAAATGCACCTTTTATTATGACAAGAACTCCTCCTGCCTATGGTGGTGTAAAAATGATTGATCTCATTGTACACGATGGGCTGACAGATGCATATGGAAAATTCCACATGGGTATTTGTGGTGAAGACACTGCAAAGAAGTATGGATTTACACGTGAACAACAGGATAATTATGCCATACAGTCATACACACGGAGTGCACAAGCCACTGAAGCTGGAAGGTTAAAGGATGAGATTGTTGAAGTTACCATTCCAGGTAACAATTAAGTTTTTTTTAACTGAAAGGCACAAAATGTTAATGGTATATATTTTACAAATAAAAAACCTGTCTCCTTGTATGAATCAGGATTACATTTTATGTGCACAAACCATTGGATTGCACAAAAAATTCTCCTTTTTAAATGTTAGGTAAAAGAGGAAAGCCGGGCGTGACAATTTCAGAAGATGAAGAATACAAAAAGGTTAACTTCGACAAAATCCCAAAGCTTAAAGCTGTTTTCCAGGCAGAAAATGGCACAGTTACTGCCGGAAATGCCAGCACACTAAATGATGGTGCTGCTGCATTGTGTCTGATGTCAGCACAAGCTGCTGAGGGATTTGGAGTTAAACCACTCGCTAGAATCGTAGCATTTGCTGATGCTGCAGTTGAACCAATTGATTTTCCAGTTGCTCCCGCTTACGCTATTCCAAAAGCACTGGAAATGGCTGGCCTTGATACAGACCAAATAGCATTGTGGGAAGTAAATGAGGCCTTTAGTGTTGTAGCTTTGGCCAATATTAAACTTTTGGGTGTCAGTGAATCCAAGATGAATGTTGATGGAGGTGCTGTCTCGCTTGGCCATCCGATAGGGATGTCAGGAGCTCGTATTGTCGGACATCTGGTTCACAGGTTGAAGTCTGGTGAGTTTGGATGTGCCGGAATATGTAATGGTGGAGGAGGAGCAAGTGCCTTGATAGTGGAAAAACTTTAAATCCTTAAATTTATGACTGCCTATTGCCATTATCGTGTAAAATTTATCGAGTCTGTAGGTTAAGTAGCAGCACAACTTTTATGTTTCATTTCATAACAAAAATTTTTGAAGAAAACTAGTTTACCTATCTTAAGTTTTCTTACATTCTTCTCTTTGTAGTTTATGTGCTTGGTACCTGAAGGTGTATGCAAACATGTGTATAAATCTTCCTATTTAACATTTTCACAACGAGAGAAACGTCTTGTTCCATAACTCTTGTACATCAACAGATTAGCCAAACCTTGCAGTGCGGAAAGCATATAGCATAATGTTAAGGTGTTTATACTAAGTAAATGTGTATCTGGACAAATTTCATAATCAGTTAGGAACACATAGGCGTCGATTTTTTAACGTTTTGTAAAATAATAAGGGTGACCTTTCCAGGTTTTAGAAACACGCAAAAAACATTTCGTCAGTCGTATCACCCTAAACATAGGCAAACGACGCAAATTCCCGTTTCGTGTCACTTTGTTTTTGCACCGAATCATGTTGTTGCAGCACTAAAACACTTTAAGTACCGACCCCTTACTGAAAGCGGCACATTTTTGTTTCACTCAGTCTATTGCAGATTTAGTAATTATGAAGTGACAAACAAATCTATTACACAACAATGCCGATTCTTACCTTTATGCTACAACAATTGGTGCGCTGCGTAACAATCCACGATGAGACACTTGTGTTTGTCATAATTGTGACAAACACAACTGGAGATAATACAGGGCTTTTGAAACTAGTTAACGCTTGTATGTGTTTTTTCTGACAATAAATTTTAATTTAAACGAAAAGTCAAGCTGTTTATGATAAGGTACAGAAGTACGCCCCAAACAAAATACTTTAAACGTTGCAATTTTTGTTATTTCAACTTTTGAAAAGTTAATGTCAATCGGTGCATGTAGTTACAAAAATCATCAAGAAATGCTGAAGGCTCATGCGTTTGAAATTTTTATCGAATGTCTGTTATTCGCGACTCGCACAGGCGATATACGTATTTGCATTCTAACCAACTTTTAATAGCGAATCAGGAAGAGGACCGCAGCAGCTGAACGTCGAGGATTTTCATGCGTAAAAATATGTTGTGTTTCCATATACTATAAGTAAGATTTTTTTAATAAATAAATAAATTTACTAAATTAAAGTTTCTCATTTTGGACACTCTTGCAGTACAATTCTTACGGGGACCCGTTAAACTTTGAAAAAATAATGCTGCACCGGGCCTCAAAACTTTTCGCTAAACTTGATCCACACATATGTATGTGTAAAACAAAATATGTGCAAATTTTAATAGTTAGGTGTGAACAGGGCAACCACCTGTTATTTTTGGTTAGATATTTGTGTAGAAATACTACACGAAATTATAACAGCACTATTCGCACAGATTTCTATGTTACGTTATCTTTAGGCCATTGCTGCAGACAACCGTTCTGAAATATCAAAATGAACAAATCTAAACTGCGGGTTTGGTTGACATGTCAGTATTAAAATGACAACACGGCCCACCATGTGTAAAAAGGTGCTTTAAAACATATTTTCAGTAGGAACGTCCATCTTAAAACGGGCAAATTTGTCGTGAAATTACTGCATGATGAAAGCTATTAATGGTGCACATATTTTTCTGCGAATTTTTTCCGGTAATAGGTATAATGTTAATACCTCGAATTAGGCATAACCGTTTCTTGTTTTGCTGAATTTTTCATATGACAGATTCTTTTACTATCAGTTTAACATGTTTTTACCTTTATTTCGCAATCGGGTGTATAGTTTGCAGCAGTGAATTCGTAATAAAATTGGTGGGGTTTAAAATGGGCAGATTAAAAAGATTTTTATTTTTACAGCACACCTTGGAAAAGTGCTTACTATGTTTTGTAGAGAGACGTTAAACAAGGCCGAGGTTTTACAACTTTCCGAGCAAAAAGACTGAATTTTTCTTCCACGTTAATTGTCTGCAATCAAGTATATAGTTATTATGTTGTCAAGGTTTATGTAGACCAACCACATCAAGATCAGAAGGTGAAGGGTTAAAGATAATGATAAATATTCCTAAGTCGTCTGTCTGTTTCAAGTTTTTGCGACATAATATTTCGCCTGTCTGTGCAGGCATCATCGGTATCGCTAAAAAACAACACAACAACGGAGTTAACCAACAGTAATGCAAATGTAAAAATACCTTACAAACTAACAATCGGATTTCACGATTAGGTAAGGTGCGACTGAACTGTCGGCTTTAGCTTGTTCGTGGGGACGCTCGATAAAACATAAAATCAAAAAAGGGTGAAAACAACAAGCTGCAAACGATAGCGGTAAAAAATGCCGGCGGTGATCTGGCTCTACGTCATTGATAAGGATTAAAGATAATTTATAATACATTCGACACGAAAAAATAACTGCACTTTTTGAGTAATGGGACATTGCTATGTCTTTTTTAATCTGTTCACAAAGTTCTGCTGAAACGACTAATGTACATTTCAATGCTGTAGTGCAGACTACATTGTTATCCTGGGCATTTATTGTCAGAACTATCAGTTCTTACAAAACGGATACGTTTTAAAGATTACAAAATGTTTTATTGCTTAAAAAGTAAAAAAAACAAATGATCTATTTGGATAGGTTAAAGAAACTAATGATGCCCTTTTTAGGAGAAATATGTTTTTCTCAAAACAAATCCACCATCTGAGCTGTCCACAGATCGCTTTGGAATTTAACATATAATTATGTCGATACTGTGTGCAATCAACAGCCTGCCAAGGGCCTTAGGTTTTTAAATTGATCCAATTTTTTTTATTCTTTTATCACATAACAATGGATTGGATTAGCAACAATTGCTTGAACAAAAACATGTAAGCATATCTTTTTTGTGTCTCGTTACAAATGAAGTTAGGTCGCAAACCAAACAAAAATCCCTTATTATCGAACAAAATACATTTTACACTTGGCAATTTCAAACAAATGGCGTGCTGCATTGCCCTGAGATGTGCATTTTCCTGCACTAGACCATAGTCTATAGGTTTATAATTACTCACCGTATTGTTAGCAGTATACCGTGACAGTTACTCATATTGGGTGAATGTGAATACATGTGGTAAATGGCTAATGCAAGTGTATGTATGGAAGGATGCGATATATCATTTTACTTCCTGTTTTTAATTGAAATATTCCACGGTAAGCCCCCTTTCGTGATAATATCCCTTGCTGGAAAATCACAGACAATACATCGCAGGTTCAGTGCAGCCATACACAGGTACCCACAGTGATGATCGCTAATCTACCTGCTTTGCTGGAACCAGGAAATAGGTGCAAGGTGCTAAGTCACATTAAAATTTCTCATTTGTATATTTTTCAGTAGGCCACAGCCCACAGGTCCAGCTTTGTAGCACTCTCATTGGATCGACAATACGTTATGGTGACTTACAATCTCCTTCATTAATATATGAGCACTATACTTACGTTCGATATTGACATCAAGTCTATAATTTACGCCTTGAGAAAACATGTTGCTATGCCCGGCTAAAAACCTATTTAGTTAAGGAAAGAACTGGATGGTTATATTACATTTCAGGGTTAAAAACATTTTCAAAACTATACAAGGTTTGGTTCACTTGGTCCGGAAATTGAATTCAGTGGGGGAGATCCTGTTATTATTAATGTTTACTTTTTGCGATGTGCAAGGTCGTGAAACAAAAATATCAGTTGAACAACACACAACTATTGCGATTTGCCGCTTTTAACGCATACATATACCAACACCTCTGAATATGAAGGTAAAGAAAACAGTGTGTCTATTGTGACCACGAAAGAAATATTAAAAATTAAATATCGGTAAGGCAAAAGTCAGTCATATCATATCAGCAACGCAATCGTTAAGGATTTAAATCCAGTAACTGATACGTCTCGATAATATTTTTGCTTCAAACACTTTTTGCGGTTAATATAAACACGGATATCGTAAATGTGATGTAAGTTTTTTTAGGTTTTGTGCAGTTTGTATATTTGAGATGATTAAACCATACTAAATACATATATATGTAATTTTTTGAAATACGCATTTTTAATTGACAGAAACTCATTTTTACTTAGACAGGACAAATGATCCTTCGAAAGGAACCTTGACCAACGTTATGATAAACCGTGAGGTATTTTGGCTGGTTGTACTCGCACTCACAAAATTATCCTTCGGAGTGACCATGACAAAAACTGTCACTTGCAACATTCAGACTTGAAGCAATTTGCGTGTGTTAACCGTTGTATGATGATGACAGGAGGTGTTCAACATTTTGAGTGCCAAGACAGGTATTTATTGAAAACTTTTTGTGATGGGTAAGACCGGACATACGAGGCCCAAACAAAATAAGTATGTGGGACCTGTATTTTACCGAACAAAGACCACCACAAATACCAATTGCTGGTTTTAGGTTTTGGGTGATTTCGCTGTAAAGTGAGATGCCCGAATAAATCATATCGGTAACATGATCCCAGGATCACTTCTGTGGAAATTCCATCCAGTATGTCACAGTTTTTTTACGACTGTGCCACATTTTTCTGAAAAAAACGTCGACTAGCTTCACCGTGACATCCACTGTGCTTGTTTTTATGAATACAATCGCTGTACCTTAGACTCCATACTTGAATGTGGAACTCAGAGCCAACGCAGTCAATAGTAAAAATTTAGATTATGACGTAACAATACATTGTCAATGCATAGTTGGCAGTCGAGTTGAAGTTGGAGTTGGGCAGTACTGTACATGTGGTGTGATGGTGTGACAAACTTCAAACAACAGTTACATATTCCTTGACGCTAATTCAGACTCTATGGATAGATTGTGTGGCCATGTTTCTATTGTTATGTTCCAAATTGGGAATTTTAAATGGTCGTAAGTGTGACGTCACTGTAAAAAAGGTTGCGTAACACTAGAATAGGGAATTGTTTACCTAAGTCCAACCTGCAGCCCGTCTGATTGTACTTGTGTCGCAAAAATGTAAAAAAAATGTTTTTAGGAATAATTTACAAAATCCAAATCGGCAACCCGATGTGTATGTTTCTGTGTCATAATACATTTCTAAAATACACTTATTATACTTGCATTTATTGGAATATATTTTTGCAAAGATAAAATCTGAATCGGTTTAACACGAACTTACGATAATAACACAGCATGACAAACGGAATAAAATTATCGCAGCGACAGTTTGAAAACTTGGAACATCAGGGGAATACAACAAACCAACTTTCTCACCAAAAAAAATGAATTTGCTTTATTTCGTTGTTCATAACAATACAGTGGCTGACGTTATTTACTGTGAGGCCCTTACAAAAGCAACTTAAATTTTGGCCCAATATAGCATTTCAGGTGGACACCGCTGGTTTACCTGTTGCAACTTTTAAATGCACCGGTTCACACTGCTTGTGGATCTTGACACAAATTTATGATGAAATAAATTTTTAGTAGTTGTAATGCAGCGGGCATTGCATACCTGGAATTTGAAAAGATCCGCATGTTTAAATACCACAATAATGGAACGGTGACTTGGATATATCGTGACGACAACAAACAGAAAACCAATCTCACACTCAATGTATATTTCGGATCAACGAATGCAGACAAGTGTGTTTCATTATTTTAAGAATTATCACTCTTAGAATTTTTCTGCTAAAATTATATTGTCTCGAACCATGGCGCCCTCCATAACAGCATATCTTAAATGGCCCTTTAAAAGAAGTTTGTGTATGGGAGGTAATGTGGCAGCTGCTCCGTGCGTGAAATATCGTCATGAAATAGTCGTTTATAAGTACAACGCTCCAGTTTCAAACGGTTTAGTCGTTTCCAGTCTTCATGCACGCAAATACCCACGTGGATATTAATTAGATTGCTTTTACTTCACACGCTTCAGATTCCTGCTCTCCTGGCAGCGAATTGTTGTCCACCGAAGAAGGATGTTACCTCGGAAAAGGTATTTTTTCTCCTAGCGGTGTGCTTTCTATTCCTAGAGATGGAGGCAATTTGTCTGTTACACTCGTACAAGGACATCCAGTCAACACAGCCAGATGGGACAAAATTCACCAATCTCCAGGTCCACTACAGTTCAAGTGACAATGGCAGCAGCAGTAATTTAAATACAGGCCATCACCCTTCAACGTCGATTGAAACCGCAAATTCCGATGATGCTTCAAGCAGCCAATTTGATTCTACCATAGGAAGTGCGAATCCTGACCTTGGTCTGCCGGAACTATCGTTTTCGCCAGGTGACTTTCCAGAGCCTGGTACTGAGAGGCTTCTGTTTAAAACGCCTTTCGCAAACAAACTAAACTTGCCTGGAAAAGTTACAGAGTTGTCGCCCAAAACATGAACTTTTGTTTGCATTCTCATGTTTCATGTGCGAAAAACGTTTCGGCAACAACTTATGCCATCATCTGTTTGAATGAACTTTATTTTACCAGTTATATCAGAGAAAACCTATATAACTAATCAGATACCAAATCTTTGTTGCCCATAAGACTATTGGGAAATTCCCATACATGATTTAAGAGTTCTAACTTTATTTTACTGTTGATTTTGTGTCCAAAGTCGCAATAAATATTCGGCCTGACGGATTGTTAAATATATGTCTAGAAAAAGTTCGGAAAGTTATGATCATATGACTATAGTTAAGTGGTCGGCAGACTTTACCATACAGAGTGCCGGGTTTCGCTTCAATTTGGATTCCGCAGAATTAGTATTTCGGGATTCATTTAACTTGCTTTAGATTAAATTGATAGAACATTAAACTAAATTAAATATTCAAATTATATGCCTTTGAAATTAAAATATGCGTATAAAGAGACTGGCCCATATTGTCATTAACATTTTCATGTTTAAAAGAAAACGTTTCGGCAAAAACTTATGCCATCATCAGTCTCTTTATACTCAGAATTATGAGGAAATCCGTGATTTGTGTTCCACAATATGCGTGTTTCCAGTTATTTTTTCAAACTTTTCAAACCTCCGTAAATGTTTTCGCCTCCAGGTGTCGCTAAAGAACAAAATAAAGAACAAAAGTGCGGAAAGGCTTCAGAGGCGGGTGATTGGTAGCATTGGTCAAGCGCCAGACCCATATACCAAGCAAAAACCCTAATCGGGATTCGTATCCAGGATGTCCTGGGTTCAAATCCCGGTGTGGTCATAAAAAAATAAATGTAGAATATCAGCAATTGTCCGTTAAATCAAGGCGCTCGACCCACTAGATTCTTTCACAAGATAAAATGAGTTCAAATCCAAGTGTAGTAAAATAATTTATTTTATGACAAGGATGGGCAACCATTTCGACTCTTGGGTCAGAAATTATCAACAGTTTGTGATTTAACCTACTTACATTAAATAACGTTTAGATAGTGTAACAAAAAATGTCAAAAAAACACTAATCTACAGTGTCATTAACTGTTTTAAGTGACACTAATTTAATATCCATACCTGGCCAAACTTAAAAGTCGGGATAAATTTCGTCTGCGGGCCGTGGCTTGTCCAAGTTTGGCAAAATCATCTGGAATTGAAATTCGTATACGTGCTGACCAAGACTACACTTTTGCTCACTCCCTTTAGGTTTGCAATATACAGTTACACAAGGCCATCAGCTGGAACAGATTTTTTCTTTTGTATGGTTGATTTATGGCCATTAAGCGATTGAAGCCGTTCGTATCAATTATGAGCTCCCTTGGTTGGCTACATTCTGATGCTGAGCGCTCGAATTTCCCATACAATTGGTGACAGGCTTAACTATAGAGTCTAAGTTTCCAGTCCTTTGTAAAACATAAAAGCGATCACGCTCCCCAACAACATTACAGATTTATGACACAAGACTAGCAGATTATAATAAACTTGTCCATACACGTGATCACTTTATAAAGATCTTTGTAATTTTAAACATAAATTATTTGACCTTCGCAATATGGAGCATGTAAATACATATTACGTTCCATTGTAAAGAGCACAGAAAATCTTTTTTAATTTAAAGAAGCGGAATTTTTCCAAAATCCTACATAAAATTGTTCCTTGTTGGCGAATTCCAAATAAATCCACCGTATGACCATCTGGTGGTAAATAAACATTGACGCACTCTTCGCATTGCAAACGTCAATAAGCCTGAACGGTAAAAAACAATAAGTCCGCTGGTAATTAACTGACGGCGATATGGATCAATCCTATGAGCAAATACGTGGAATATCACGCAATGCTCGCGGCCGGTGCGCAATTATTGCTATGGCACGTGACTTACACGCGTCATATGTCATATTTGTGCATGCGAACGTGATTTTCAGCTGTTTGCTTACGTTTTTCACTTAATTGCTACAATTTATATTCGTGCTGGCCCAATTTTATGCCCTCATGCAGGACAGCAGAAATTTTTCGCCACGAAATATATTACTATAGTCGGTGACTATACTTGGAGGTGAGGTTTTAATCTTGTTCATTTTTTACCCAAGTCACACAAACAAATGGAAAACAAAGTGGTTTCAGGAAGAAATCCTTGAAATTATTTGCCGGTGGTGCTGGAGCAAATTCTTCCTGCATGCTGCGCACAAAATCATTTTTAAAAGTGACAGCATGTGTTTTGCTTTGTACTGATATATAACTTTTCCGCAACGTTACATAGTATTGCTTGTAGACTGCGTCACTGAATAGACGATCTAAAGAGTTGACTGTTCTTTTTTACAAATTCCTTGACGGCAGAATATGCAAAACGCAATCAGAATAAAAATGTTTATATACAAACAAAAAATGTTTCAAATAATTTGCAACAAATGCGCTTCACAAAATCAGCACCATAAATTGAATTGAAAATAGCCTGCGATCCGTTTTTTTCGTTTTCCGGTCGTAAAACCAACATTAGCATTCTTAGACCTCTCTCGTTTGCGAGGTCGTGATTCGGCCACGAAAGAGCTTTTGATCCCACAACAAGCAACACTATTTGTGGTGGCGCGACCACCGAAGTAGTGGCAGGCCATTAAGTTACGGTGTGTATTTCTAAACAAACAGCAATTGGTTCCGCTTGAATTCCCACATTTCTACCAATCTTATCAAACCATTGTGGAAGTCTGCAGGCGACCATGGTTGGACATCAAAGACTAATTGATTTATTTTTTGTGCATTTAGCGCACGCGGAACTAAGGTGACACAAAAAGTCTGTGTTTTTACTGCATTTTGCTCGCAAGGTTTGCAATGTTGGTGGCCATACGAAGTTACGAGGGTGCAGTTAACAGCCTTATTATGCATGCTTCAGTGTTCTTCACGTTAAAATTACGCTAAACGACATCTACAACATTGTGGGCGAGGTTGATTATTTTTATATCGGTATTACAAAATGTGTGCAGTTATTTATGCGTCTTGCTTTCAAGTCTTCCCATAGAGATTATATATAATGTACAACAAAATTCAATATGCAATCTCTACAAAGATGTAACACAACCAATATCAAACACGCACTATGATAACAATTGTGTAGACTTTTTATTGAGCTACAGAAACATTCTTTTTGGAATTACAGTCACCACTGAATAGTACAACGTCATCCTTTAACTCCTTGCTTTTCGTATTGACTTGCTGTTGGCGATTAATGCTGACTCATCAGGCAATGTCAACATAATTAATTACAAGAAGCCGAATGTTAAATTTCCCGACATTGTTAAAGAGTGGAGCAGGTTCGTCCTATCATTTATTGCAGTTTATCGAGCGAACGTTTTAAATTATTACAAGGTAAGTTCTAGTACGTTGTGGATCATGGGATTGTAGATGTGAGGAAGGAGTAATTACATCGGCAAATGGAGATCCATGCCGAGACAAAGCAGGCCTGTAATTATTTGCTAACAAACCGCAGCGAATTGTCCTGCTCTGTTTGCTCACAGGATCGTTGTTCTTCGATGTCTACACAGAAACAAAACATTATCTTAGGCCCACAGGTGCATATTGCTTGCGTATTGGGCATTTACGCCAATATTTGCTATTGTCTGTGACAAACTGTTTTGCATCACAGAAATGTCGTTGTTCGGAATTGCAGTATCATAAAATTTGCCTGCTGTATAAATGATTTTTAATGCACAATTTAGCTGCGATTACTAACGAAGAATGCAGTGGAAAACATATCTGCTCAAAAAAAAAACTTAACCTTGCAATTAAAAAATCTCACAAAAATTCAAAACGATTTTGTTCTTTATCTGCAATGCTTACGTTTTAAATTTAGACTTCTTTGATCAGAAAAATTTCCAGAATTGTCGAATTCTCGCTTTAACTGATACCGTGTGAATTACATTAAAACCGGGTCTAACTGAGACAAGAAACGTCCCACATTCTTTGTAAACCTTTCAACGATCTACCGATGGACAACAACCCGGTTTGTTCGGTGGACAATCGAAATGGCGACGGGACATTAGAGTTGTTGTGTCAAGGGTCCATTGGTTGGCTTTTTGTGCGCGGGTCAAACGACGGTCAACAGTGTATAAGTTGTTAGGAATGCAATAACATCGTTTGTTCGTCCCGACGGCAGACGGATATCGCTAAATGGTGTACAAATGATCAGATATGTACAACCGCATTTTGTGTGGGGTTACGACATGATGTCAAGTTCGTTTCAGAAAAAATGCTGGCTTTACGTATTATATCTGCCACAGATTTTTAACTGTACAATTAAACAAACAAATGGAAAAAAAGTTTTTTGTCCTTATTTATTGTGAAAAGTGTATCAAGCTTGGAAACATTTTTGTTTGTTTATTTTCATTCAAAATACATCGCTCGCGGTCCAAAAATGGTGGACCTTTTAAAGGCATATTTATTGTGATATAAATTGGCATAAAATTCTACTAATTTGTATAACGTATAAGTTCGATTTTGTTGCAAAATTACCCGTTTAATCTATTAAATTAATTTTCACCATTGCATGAAGTTTTTTGTAGTTCATCTCATCAGTAGTTGCATTTTTGCTTTTTGCTTATTTTTAAACACACAATGAGTGTCGACGTCCTACGGGCCACTATGACATCACAATGCACGTTTGTAAGTTAGTGTGCGGGGGAAAGTGGTGACATACAGCACGGGGGTCAGCGACAGGTGAACAAGCGTCACGCTTCACTGATTGCTGGTGACGACAGATATTCGGACGTCGGTGTGTGTTTGAATGGGAAGAAATCCTTGCGGTTCAATTGGAGTGAGGACGAATAGTGTTGTCAGCTCCTGGGTGAACGGGATGTTAGAAATAGGTCGATTTTTCGAGTGGTTTGTTGGTATTTGTGCCTGCGTCTGTACAATTGGGCTGGTCTGCCACGGGTTAATACATATACGTACGTTTATTACGAATACAAACGTATTTACGAATTGCAACATCACAATCGCAACTCAGCCTCGTTTTTTAAGGGAAAAATATTGCGTATTTTGTGAAAAAGCGAAAGCAAAGCCTCGTGTAAATTGGAGCATGAAGATCGTTTAATTTAACTGGAAACAAAAAAACATTGAAAAAAATTGGAAAGAGAAATACGCGGATGACAAAGCATATACAAATTCAAAAACTCAGTTTCAACAACAGAGGAATTTTGTATAACATAACAGATAATAAACAATAAAGCAAATCGCTTTTACAGAAATACGAATTCCTTGCAGCATGTTCCATTTATTTTCTGAAAAACGTAAATCTTCTTGTGGTGATTCACATGGCAAATATACGCCTCTTCGTGCAATGCAAATAGTACCAAAGCTTCCATAGTAGCCTGTCAAATGGGTGTTGGCTTATTTAAGCAGTGGCCAAATACATACAGGGAGCGCCCAGCTCCTTTGTCCAATCGTCGCCACCGTCGGGCGAAAAGCGACCGCGCTCGAGCGTTTTGGAGAGCGGGCAATGGAACAAACACTGCTGAGATGAACTTTTCACCCCTTGCCGGCGGCCGGACAAGTGCGCTCTCGTACGGTCAGTTTGTTTTTAAACGCGCAGGACATAAAGAAACTCGGAGGGCCCTCGGGGTGGGCGAGAACAAAACGGGGGGAGAGAATGCGAGAGAAGAAGGGAGAGCGAAAAAGAGAGAAAGAGGGAAAAAGGAGGGAGCTGCGGTAAAAACAAGGGATGGACCCTTGAGATGGATTCCACCGCCATTGTGAAAAATTAAGATAGAGGCGTTTATAATACAGTTAGCTGCCGATTTAACAAATGCAAAAACTGGAATGTTTTGCAGTTCCTACTTTGTTTGGTATTTGTCCTTCGTAAACGTTTCGTTAGTCGTTTAACGAGGTTTGTCAATGTGTTCAAGATTGCTAGAGCTTACGAAGGACATTTTTATTGTATGCGATATATTCTTAAAATTGCAAGGCAGAACTATCAATGTTAATGTATTGAAATACCTCGGTGGACAAATGTTTACCTTCCATGAATGGAAAACATCAGTAAATCAGTTGAAGATTAGTTTTAATTCTTTCAAGTTTGGTTTCAACTGAGGTTTAGATAATGATGGACAGTCGCTATAATCTTGAAAATCAACACAGAATACCAGATTTAAAGGTTTAAGTTATTTATAGAATCCAACATTGTTCCGCCATATTGCTTGGCCTGTCGCGTAAAGCGTAACCTCATAGCATGGACTTGTGGAGCGTGCCATGTCAAGTAACGTATGCATGTTTAAAGTAGCGCTCATTTTTTACTGTCATGTTACTGCATGATTGTTGCAACATTTGAATTAAAAAGAGCAGAATTTCGTACACAAAACGATTAGTCGGAATGTGTTATGTAAAACACGTAAACACGTGTTTTTGTTTGTAATATGTTCTTCGCTTTACATTATACGTTTAGCCATCTTTGATATCAACAGACCATTTTGCTTACAACATCAGCTTGTGACATAAAAACGTTTAAATACACTAAATTTTTTTTTGCACAGTTTGCGTAGACTATTTTCTAAACCTCAAGACTGAAGTTTGTTTTTGTGTGAAAAGACAAATTCAACACACAACGTCAGTCAAAAGCTTGACGGTAAGTAACCTTGGCGAAAAAAAAACGTAATGCACGTTTTTTCTCTATTACGTCATAATTAATGGTATTACTTGATTGTTTTGAGTATCAATAAAAGCACGAAAGCCTAACAACAATTCATATATACCTCATTTGGAAAGGAGATAATTTCGAGGAAGCATTAAGTCAATATTTCAACAATGACATGCACTCCTTTTCACATAGAAACGACCACAATTGCCTTCTCTATGTACACTCTACCATAATTATTTGCGTACTTGTCTGCAGCTCACTATAAAAACATTATGGCTCTATTGCTTGATCAGTGATGGATTGCCGTTTTGTTTTTTGTTATTTTTTATGCATCGTTTAGTTGTGGAATATTTAACTAAAAGTAAATTAAAAGCTTGCTATTTATTATTTTGCACAAATTGCCATGCAAAACATAATATATCTCTCCTAATGGTTTAAACTAAACATTCTTCGTCTTTTATAGGTTCTGAATCCACCAAAGGTTTTGAACAGTCATGAATTCCTACATGGAATATCCAATCCACACCCCCGAAAACAACCCTTACTCAAGTAGAATGCACCGCCATTTACCCCCATCCCCTGTCCTCGACCCCACCGTCGCTTCGGCCCCAAATATGTACAGCCAATGTGCAATCGACGAGAACGCCCAGGTTCTCCGGCACAATGACGCCAGAATGCACCCAGAAATCACCCATATACCTTTGGAACGCCAGGAAGCGAGCCCCACAAGAACTTCTCCCGGTAATTCCCCCTTGAACCCAAATGGACTCCAGCTTCCAGACCCAATGTACGGCCAAACCAGCACAACGAACTACACACCTGGGTTTGGGTACGGGGCCCCGGGTCAATATTATGGGGTCTTGCATGGAGCGAATCCAAATCCAGCCACACCGGTTTACCCCCTAGGGTCGCATTACACCAATGGTGAAACATATAATTCGGGAAAGGTCCTTTACGGTGGTAATTTTCATGCAAGCAACGTTTACGGTCAATACAACTCATGCTTGGTGGCCAGCAACGGTACAGAAAGTGGTGCGGCATCAAGCGAAAATATGAGTTCCTGCGGTGTTATGGAGCGCTCCTCCCCGCCAAACATGGCTTTTACATCGTCCAGCGAACAGCAGCACGCGTCCAGCGATTCGGCAAATACTTACGACTGGATGAAGATTAAAAGAAATCCACCCAAGAACGGTAAATTTACTCATCATTTTTACTGTTTTCTACTAACCATTTCTTGCAGGGAATATCACTTCAAAATATCACGCCATTTTGTTTGTTTAATTTGAAAAAATATGAATGTAACAAGCTCAAAAGAAAATCAAAATGGCGCCAATTGGTTTAGGGTCCGATTTGTTTAACTAGATGCGTAGGTTTATAAATTTTTAACATTAAATTTTTCAATTGTTTTAGCAATATGAACTTGATCTTTGCGTCCTCTAAGCGAATCAAAATTTCAAGGAACACATAAGTGGATAATTGGGGTTTGTTGTTGGTGCAAACATAAGTGCGTTCTTTACACAGTAACTGTATTTACCAAAAATTAAGAACGAATTATACAGTGTCAAAGACGAATATTACACGTACTAAACCACAAAAAGATGCTTTGAACCCTTTGTGAAGCGTGAGGCGTCGTTTTGCAACATGCACAAAGATTCCGAATCAGTAAAAATCCACCCACTAAAAATGCCACTTTTGTGAAGGGCAGCGATTATATCACGTTAAAAAAGAGGAACCCGTTGGCCACAATCATAGCAAAAATACAGCATACAGTTTTCTATAAGCAATTGCAAGTTATTTATTCGTTTGAAACGGCACATTTAAAAAGTGTTTTAAAAGCCACAAACTAACCAAATGAGTTGTTTCTCGGGTTTACAGACATATTGTCCCATTCTCTACAGGTTCATAAGTCGTGAGGTGCTGTGATAGAATATAGGGCAGTTAACATCCAATCACCCAATCGTGTCCGAATATCAGGTTGCGCGATCAAATGATAACCACCAAACACGGGAGGTCGCCACACACGGAGATTGTCACCTGCGCTCATCCATCATACCGCAAATCGAAATTTGACGATTTTCGGGAAAAGAGCCAATAAAAATTCGACCCTTCTGCTCGGCCGGTGAGCGAACCGCCGGGGTTTTATGATGTAACAGTGGCCCCAGTTACGTCGTAAATGCTTTTCTGTTACGTCATAAGGGAAGTGCAGATAACTTCATTGCGTCGCACAGGTCTATAAATTTTGACTGATGAGACGGCCTTATTAAGATTTTAATATGGAATTCGTATCGCGTTGTGATCCATCGTAAGAGGCGAAAGTTAATAATCTCGATGTCGAAAGAAATTTTTAGCCAAAAACTTTCCTGCTGCAAGACCAAAATGTCTTGAAATGTGTTTCCTGGTTATATAATAACAATTAAACCAGAAGTGTTAGGAAAAGTTTGCGAAACATTGTTTCATAAATATGTATCACTATATAATTCCTCATTAAATTCAATCGCTTTGGACGCGTTTGAGAATTAAACTGTTCAAAAATAAAAGAAGAATTCGATTTTACGACCATAAGTCATTGATCCAGTATTTGTTGGTTTCGCACGCAAGGCTAGCGCTCGTAGAAGCGTTTAATTGTGCGAATTACATGCCTTACTGACCTTGTATTGATTTTATTGCGACGTTCCAACGACAACGGGACAGTTGGTGTGAAAATGAGTAATGTGTGCCACAACCTAGTAAATAAACTCATTCGCTCATCAGGGTTGCCAGGGTAGCGGTATTCCCGCCCAATTGGGCTGGTTTTCAACATCGAGTTGCGGGTTATTTTTACAAGTTGCGGGTTGCGGTTTATTGGGCGGTTTTAGAAAATTTTACCTGGCAACACTACGCTCATAGAGTTAGTAGAAGCAGTGTACCCAACAAATATTGTCAGTACAATCGCAATTTTGTCAATTTCTTATCAAAAGTAATCATCGGTTTGTTGTTTATCGTATAATAAGAATACGTGTAAGGCATTTAAGGAGCTTTTCCAATCAAAATAAAATGTTTGAACCAAACTCCCAAGTACAGGCCTTTAACATTTGTTTATGAGAAGAACAAATTCCATATGTCTACGTCATGGCAAATTTGTGCGTGATGACGTCACCAGCGTTGCGAAAAGGTCGACGGCCGGTCATGGCTTCACGCATCGTTGCATTCGTCCATGTGAAATCATCACAAGATGAGAAATGCGAAAATCCACAGTGGTTTTCTGCAAATATTTGTGCAAAAAAACCATCACTATTATCTTGGAAAAGGACATTTCACTATTTTATAACGTTGTATGTAACCTTCGCTTTCACAAACAATATTACTGAACACACCATTCGAGGAAATTATTTAAAAGGTTCAATCGTTTTTTTCAAAGTTGGTCCTGCAACCAGCTTGTAATTACCTGTAGACGCTGCAGAAGTTGCAGCTACTTTGTAACAGGAATCACTGTTACCGCATTTGCGCGACTGCATAAACAAGACACCCATGTACCGCTTTAGAAGTGAACTTTTCAACCAAAGCCAATCACTCGTCCGGTAGCAATTAGTGCGACTCCCTCTTCCGAATCTTACGTCATTTTGGCACCTGTCCGCGTGGCGACTGTAATTTACGATTTGTTTACGTTCGTTTACATCGCTTTGAGGGGGCGCCGTCAAGACCACAGTTTCCACATTTAAAGAGGACGCACTTGAATGCTTGAGGGAATGCTTTTGTGAAGTAGTTGCGCAACAAAACTAAAAGCATTGAAAAACCTTGACTTTAAACGACAACTGAAAATTACTGTAATAAACTTTTAACCCTTTAACGTGTTTTAGATATTGATTAACGATTGGAACGGTAACAGTTGTTCCTTATGCGCAAAACGCAACTTAAAACAACTTGTAAGTTTTATTAAAACGAACTTTGTGCTGTTGCATTATATTCAACTGCAATTTCTTTTTGAATGACTCCGCGACTTCATTTTGCTGCAGTCACCAGTCTGTGCCTCGCGGCTCTTTTGGCGCGGGGTCACGAACTTTCGTGTCCTTTCGCTAACCACAATAGTTGGCACAGCGCCAAGGCGCTATGGCGGTTCGACGGCCCGCCTCCCACCCATTGTTTCGTCACACACACACATAGTCGCGTCACGCTGCTCTTGTGACGCAGTTAAGCGTGAAAATCGCCAAAAACCATCAAAAAGTGGACGAGCCATGCTGATAGGATTGTGTAAACATGGAACCAGTTCCGTACGGTTCCTGTTATCTCTGCGGTGGCTTGGCCACCCCTAAAATTTTTCCCTTTTTTGCTTAAGCCATTCGCTCGTCCTGAGTCCGGTTACCACTACAGTACGTTGGACATCGTTTAAAGATTAACCACTGGTCGTTATCATTTACAAACAGGTCCAACTGTAATATCATTTTTAAATTAACGAATGAACAAGTTTCACGTATTGGTATTCGTTTGAGGCAACCAGTCTCGAATTCATGTCAGCATATTTATTTGGAAACAGCGATTTTGCTTATCTAAGTTTCTGCCATAATAATAATAAAACCACATAAAAGCTACAGTTTATAAACAAACACATAAAATGCTTTACTTGCTTATTATGATTTAGTAACGTAAATAAGTTTGTATTTGAACTCATTTAAGAAGCAATGGTTAAAACAGAACAAAATTCAAAAAAAATTACAAAATTTTGTGCGCAAGATTCATTACAAAGCGGCACGTTAAATTGACATAACAGTTGTTTCGTTGAAAATCTGTGCAAATTTGCTTAGTTAAAACATACAGATAGTTTGTTAATTTAAAAGAGGAAAACTAAAAAATTGTTAAATTTATTGAGCGTTTTTATCGATTTAATTTTAATGATGATGTGGGGTTTGAAATTGGTTTGCCTAATTGGGCATTTAATGAAAAAAGCCGTGCAATTTGCAGTCATTACACGCCTAAATTGTCTTAAAGTTTCTGCCGTTGTTACTTACGCTTTGTTAATAAGCATATTTTTTGTTGGATAATATTGCATGTGAATAGAGCAAACTAAACCTAATTCAAAATTTTGATTAATGCTTAACCAGCACGCTATGTAATTTACGTCAGAGTTAACATAGAAACATATTTCGACAACAACCTGAACTAGATCCCACAGCGTTTTTAACAAACATGGAATCGACCACAAAGTAATCACGCAAACTAAGGTATACCCATAGCAAACATTAAAACGTGGACGACGCAACTTTAAACTGACATCAAACACCGCCCTAAAACGGAGCCCCGTCAATCTACTGATTCAGGCAAAATCAGGTAAACATGCTTGCGCGCCTCTCCTTGGGGCTGCAACCGCTAACAAATCATTACCACTGTTTAAATGCCTTAGCTGAGTAAACTGCGGTCGCATTGTGGCCGTAAATCAAAGATCCCATTTGTCAAGTTTGGAATTTTGCCGTTCAATGCTCAATTGTGTTGCGAGAAGCAGCGCGAAAGAGTTGATGGACGTTGATTAATGTCGTTCGGACTCGTCAAGTCCCAGATAGGGACGTTTCTTTGGGGTCTGCTGGGTCATGTTTGTCCGGTTTGTCAGCCCCTGGAAGTGTTACGCAAACAGGGGGGTCACGTGTCGCACTAAGGGCGAGGGTGAACGATGATCTGTTTTTGTAAAATTTATATTCTCGTGTTAAATAAAAAAATTATATTAATCAGTGAAAAGCTTGTTTGTAAAAATAAATGAAAAGAATCTTAAAATTATCAGTGTCTTTTATTTCACAAAATGTCATGGCATTCGACAAAATATATATATTTAAAAGAGTATGCTACTTTATTGTTTGGCAAACGGGTACGAAAATTAATCTTAATATATGTCTATCGCGTATATCGCTGTCATGGCCAAAAACGAATCAATCAGACCGCATGCAAGCCTTTACATCAAATGAATAGAAGACTAATGTCAATATTTTCCTTATTAAACATATGTTGTACACGCAAACACCATCACAAATATCAATATTACATTACATATCGATGCTCCACGCGATTCCAGTGCAAATAATTAGCATAATGACGTCAGCACAAGGGTAATAACCGATCACCCCCCAAGGAGTGATTGGTTAGCGTGCCGGCGGCGTTTAATTGCAAAAGCGTGATGATTATTCGATGGAATAAATCGGAATTAATCATATGGGAATCAAAACAGAATGGTTGGAATTTTGTTGAAATTGCCTTGTTACTACTTGTGCGAGGTTACATATACTTATGTTCATTAATATAACCTCACCTACAACATTTTACGTTGGTACATCGTTCAGAATAATTTACAAAGTTAGTGTAAAAGCTTAGGACTACAACGCCGTAAATATACAATCGACACAATTTTGCGTTTGTAAAATTAGTGTTGCAACCTCATTTTAAACGCACGTATGTATTTTGGACTGCCTGCATATCAAGTTACAGAAAATTTGAAACACAAAAGGTGTAAAACCAAAAAGAGATCTTTTTGTAAATATAAAAATGATTGCAGTAAAAATATCTCACAAATTAATATTCATTTTTCCAACTCGTATTTATTTCAATTGTAGTTTACTACACGCAAAACAAAATGGCGGATTATGGTTACGGCGGACAGCTGGGTAACGGAAGAACGAATTTCACCACAAAACAACTAACCGAACTCGAAAAGGAATTCCACTACAACAAGTACTTGACCAGAGCTAGAAGGGTGGAAATTGCTGCAGCGTTACATTTAAACGAAACGCAGGTAAATAAGAATTACTACACGTTTTATACAATAACTTCTTTTCCTGTATGGAAGTGTTTGTGGTTTACTCTTGTTTTCATTTCATATGTTAAACAAAAGCCATTCAAATACCTTAAATGGTCATTTTAACATTAAGCGTTTAAATTGCATTTTTTTTTGAAATATTGGGTTTCTGCAAGACGTCAAAGTCAGGTTTGTCGACTTGCGTAAAAAACTGTCAGCACCAAATTGAAGTAATTTAGCAGCAATTTTGGTTTGCTGAATTTCAAACTTTTTCAAAATTGCAGGTTAAAATATGGTTCCAAAATCGTCGAATGAAGCAGAAAAAACGAGACAAAGAAGCGGAAAAGCAAATGCAAAATCTCAAAACCAACGAAAAACTCACCAAGAACTTGAACGAAACAAACAAAAGCGGGTTACACTTTTCTGACGGAAGAACCTCCGATAAAAACAATGATAATACGTCACCCAATCTGACGTCAATGCTTGTCAAATCCGAACACCAGCGAAACACGTGAACGAAAATTTTTCAAATTTCTATATTTTGTGTCTTTTCATTTTCCTCTTTTTCATCCCGATTGGTGCGAATGAAAGAGTTAGATATCTTTTAAAATGTACAAGCGAAAGACCAGGTACTTGTCTACCTTCAGTTCTGAATTCTCGTCCAAAAATATTTTTGTCCTGTGTGTTCCAAATCATATTTCAGATAGAGTTGAATTTTTTTGTTTGCCGACTTGAAAAAATTTTGCGTAACCAAACTGAAATTGTTTGCAACATGCAAATAAGGCGCTTTGTTCAGTAACTTTTTATATTACACCACAAGGAAAACATGTTGCTTACTTCTGCCATTCAACTAACCTACTATCTCAGGTATATTTATTGTAAACTGTCGTTAAACTCAACGTCGAACCATTTCGCATCACGTGATCCTTCTACCTCACTCTACCCGAATGATGCAAAATATTTTACTGTGTATTAAGTTGAGAAAATATCGAACACATTACGTATTGCAATTTCCTTTCAATCTTCCATAAAGTAAATAGCAAGTAACACACTAAAAAACAAACAGAATTATGGCGGTGTATGTTGTTTGCTTACAAGCATCTTTGCTTTGTATTTGAATGAGATGTTTCTGCTTTCACGTCACAAACTTCATCCGTTTTATTTCCGTAAAGTTAAAGCTTTCACCAGGTTACGTTATTGTTGTAAGATATTTTTTCGTATTTGTCCTAAATGGAAGTGTTTCACGTCATTGAATCTGGTGATTGACGTATCTGCAGCTGATAGCTTCAATGTAGTTTAGCATGCAAGAAATTCAGCATAACTCGATTTGAATTCTTCACACCACAGATTAGTATGCAGACCCGTGTTTTTTTTTTAAAAACTAGGTTTTGAAACAATGTAAAATTTGAACTGCAGAGAATTTTAAACTATTTCGACATTTTAGGTCTGATCAGTGTAGCTAGTGATTTATTCGTCTTCGGTAATATGTACCAAGTAGGATTATGGTATAGCCAACCGCCGACGTTTAATGTAAAGTACCGCGAAGTGTAAATTGCTATTGTTTGGATAGTTGCCATCTTGACTAGACTCAAGTCACCAGCTGCACTAATAAAACCTCATAGGTCGAATCAAATGTGCATTGCCATGCGGGATGTTTTTCCCATTTTTACCACAGGTTGTGATGCACATCAATACAGAGACCACAAAAATGGCCGATGTTGACAATCGCCACCGCCTTTTCAGCCATTTTTTTCCATCAAAGAAGTCTTGCTAACCTATAGCGACACCTAGTGGGCGGTAGAAATTTCAATGAGACACCATTTGATTACAAAGCAATTAAATGGCCATACTGGGTCCTACGGTTCCTTGTTTACTGAATAAAGAGACGTTGCACGAAACTGAACCAGTGATAAATCAATAAACTTGAGGTATTTAAGCACACATAAAAATACAACAAAGGCAAAATATACGTAACATGTTATCGGTAAACATAAAACAAACTTTACAATTAGATGCTTGCTATGTAATGAGCATTTACACGGCTAAAAGTTTCCTGTACAGATTGTCCATGATAGTCTTGTTTATCAAAGTGTACAAGAAGAAAATGTGCACTCCCAGTGCCACAAATTTTAATGTTATTCATTCTTCCTATCATCCTCTAGGAAATCAACTGGATGTTAGTTGCTTTTTGCACATCAGTGCGGTCAGAATTTATCATTTGTGATGCTTTGAAAGCAAGGAAATTGTAATAAAAAGAGAAATCATTATATTAATCACGTTGCAGATTCAAAAATATGTGACATACACACACCAAACTCAAATATTCACCACAAATTCACCTATATTAGCCACTCTTTGTAAAAGTTAAATACGTTGTTGCAAAAGTCCGGAAATTGGATCCAGATACAAATAAATCGATCAGACTCTTTCGTATGTTGGTTGAAAAGGAATTTGCATTGATGCATATATATTACTATTGAGTGTTTCAATCCACAACACCTAATAACTGTATAAGTTCAGGTTTAAGCTCTTCGCATTAACAGTTAATTCCTCCACAAATTTCGAAAAATTAATCGACGAATTTCTCGCCTTGGTGTTTTACCCTATGTTACGGTCCGGAACACTTTTTATTTCTTGAAACGAAATTTCGTTTCCAAGTGTTTGGAGCATAATTTGACAATTTCGTTCCGGAAACAGTTTTTGTTTTGTGCATCTTTTTACCACAAGGTGCTGCTATAGGACCGCTCGAAAAATTTAATTGCACGTGTAGATGGAATTATTAAAAACTGCTTTGCCAACTTAGAAATAGAAGCGATATGGTAGATTTAAAATTGAAAAAACGTTCGATAACATTAACTTTTTATATGAATTATTTGATATTTTAGTCGTTAAATCGCTGTAGGAAAAATTAAATCGTTAAATCGTTCATAAAAGAGCTTTGTAGTCGATTTTCTGTTGTTAGCATTGCAAATGTGTATTGGTGATATCGTTCCCACGCACAGAACCTTTTGCAAATTGGTCGATGTAAAACAAAGCACAACACTCACGTGGTGCCAAAGTATCGCGTAAAGTAAACCAAGTTGAAATTTTAAATACAAATATGTAACATGTTATTTATAGTAATGGTCTATTTACAATTGTGTAAAAAAACACAATTTAAATAAATATACAACCAAGAAATAACAAACGCCCCATGCTAAAATAAAACATACACTACATGATTTTCTCTAAACATATTAATAGCATTGATCGAAAATGTTGCGGATTATATTGGAATTTTCCGCTTTAAAAATTACCATGATATCGACAGTGATAAACAGCATCAAAATTCGGGACACACAAAAGTGCAAAAAGGCGTGTGGTCGTCTTATCCGAACTAACAACTCCCAAAGGAGCGGCGTCATCAAAGAACTTCAAAAAAGCGAAAAGAGAAAAGTCCGTATCTCAATTCCCAAGATAGGCGCCTCCCACAACGAAATTTTACTGCTCACACACAAATCTGATGTCTTAAGATCGTTTAATTATTGCTCCCGAATTTTATTAGGAACATAGATAAACTGCTCATACGGCAAGCATCAAACATAGCAATTAACAAGTGAAAACATGTTTAAAACGCGTCATTCGCCAAAACAGTTTAAAAGAACGCCTTTAAATATATCAAAAAAAACGGATAGTAGAATACGGTTCAATGGGACCGTCTACAACATACCTAGAGCATTTAACAGCTATATTTATTTCGTTTGGCCATATTATTTCAAAACAAAGACAAGTAAATACCTGTCAAAGACAAGCTTAAACCGCGCCGCCGGTTCGCCAAAACAGTTTTAAGAACGCCTTTTCGTATGACAACAAAAAACTAAAGCATACAGTTAAATAAAGTTTAGAGGTATCTCCTTCTACATGACTGTAGTATTTAACTGCCAAATTTTAATTCGCTTGGATGTAAAACAGAGATTTGGCAGGCGAATACCTCTCAAAGACAAATATAAACCGCGCCGAAAGAGCGAAATTAACTAAATTTGACAGTAGTCTGCATGTGTTTTAAACAATTTTAAATCAAGCGACATGAAATTTTGCACACAAATATTAGATGTCAGTACAAAACGAGAAATGAAAACTAATTGGCGTATGTCCTTTAGTTTCTTATTGCTGCGCGAAAACGCATGTTTGAAACTATGGTGGCTAAGGTTCGGCGGTTTTAACTAAATTTGACAGTTGTCCGACTGTGATTTCAACATTTTTCTATCAAGCGACTTGAAACTTTGCACACAAATATTAGATGCCACTACAAAACGAGCAATGAAAACTAAATTGCACAATGTCCTCTAGTTTCTTATTGCTGCGCGAAAACGCATGTTTGAAACTATGGTGGCTAAGGTTCGGCGGTTTTGACTAAATTTGACAGTTGTCCGCCTGTGATATCAACATTTTTCTATCAAGCGACTTGAAATTTTGCACACAAATATTAGATGCCACTACAAAACGATCAATGATAACTAAATTGGCGTATGTCCTTTAGTTTCTTATTGCTGCGCGAAAACGCATGTTACAAACAATGGTCGATAAGGTCGTGCGGAATTAACTAAATTTGAGAATTCCCGCCGGCAATATACACAATTTTAAATCAAGAGACCTGAAATTTTGCACACAAATACTAGCTGCCACAACAAAACGAGAAATGAAAACTTAATTGGCGTCTGTCCTTTAGAATTTTATTGCTTGCCGAAAACGCATGTTTGAAACTATGGTGGCTAATGTTCGGCGGATTTAACTAAATTTGACAGTTGTCCGCCTGTGATTTCAACATTTTTCTATCAAGCGACTTGAAGATTTGCACACAAATATTAGATGCCACTACAAAACAAGAAATGAAAACGAAATTGACGTATGTCCTTTAGAATTTTATTGCTTGCCGAAAATGCATCTTTCAAACTATGGTGGCTAAGGTTCGGCGGTTTTAAGTAAATTTGACAGTTGTCCGCCTGTGATTTCAACATTTTTATATCAAGCAACTTGAAGTTTTGCACACAAATATTAGATGCCACTACAAAACGAGCAATGAAACCGAAATTGGCGTATGTCCTTTAGTTTCTAATTGCTGCGCGAAAACGCATGTTTGAAACTATGGTGGCTAAGGTTCGGCGGTTTTAACTAAATTTGACAGTTGTCCGCCTGTGATTTCAACATTTTTATATCAAGCGACTTGAAATTTTGCACACAAATATTAGATGCCACTACAAAACGAGCAATGAATACTAAATTGGCGTCTGTCCTTTAGAATTTTATTGCTTGCCGAAAACGTATGTTTGAAACTATGGTGGCTAAGGTTCGGCGGTTTTAAGTAAATTTGACAGTTGTCCGCCTGTGATTTCAACATTTTATATCAAGCGACTTGAAGTTTTGCACACAAATATTAGATGCCACTACAAAACGAGAAATGAAAACGAAATTGACGTATGTCCTTTAGTTTCTTATTGCTGCGCGAAAACGCATGTTTGAAACTATGGTTTCTTAGATTCGGCGGATTTAACTAAATTTGACAGTTGTAAGCCTGTGATTTCAACATTTTTCTATCAAGCGACTTGAAGTTTTGCACACAAATATTAGATGCCACTAAAAAACGAGCAATTAAAACCAAATTGGCGTATGTACTTTTGTTTCTTATTGCTGCGCGAAAACGCATGTTTGAAACTATGGTGGCTAAGGTTCGGCGGTTTTGACTAAATTTGACAGTTTTCCGCCTGTGATTTCAACATTTTTCTATCAAGCGACTTGAAATTTTGCACACAAATATTAGATGCCACTACAAAACGAGCAATTAAAACCAAATTGGCGTATGTACTTTAGTTTCTTATTGCTGCGCGAAAACGCATGTTTGAAACTATGGTGGCTAAGGTTCGGCGGTTTTAAGTAAATTTGACAGTTGTCCGCCTGTGATATCAACATTTTGCTATCAAGCGACTTGAAATTTTGCACACAAATATTAGATGCCAGTATAAAACGAGCAATGAAAACTAAATTGGCGTATGTCCTTTAGTTACCTATTGCTGCGCGAAAACGCATGTTTGAAACTATGGTGGCTAAGGTTCGGCGGTTTTGACTAAATTTGACAGTTGTCCGCCTGTGATATCAACATTTTTCTATCAAGCAACTTGAAATTTTGCACACAAATATTAAATGCCACTACAAAACGAGCAATGAAAACTAAATCGGCGTATGTCCTTTAGAATTTTATTGCTTGCCGAAAACGCATGTTTCAAACTATGGTGGCTAAGGTTCGGCGGTTTTAACTAAATTTGACAGTTGTCCGCCTGTGATTTCAACATTTTATATCAAGCGACTTGAAGTTTTGCACACAAATATTAGATGCCACTACAAAACGAGAAATGAAAACGAAATTGACGTATGTCCTTTAGTTTCTTATTGCTGCGCGAAAACGCATGTTTGAAACTATGGTTTCTTAGATTCGGCGGATTTAACTAAATTTGACAGTTGTAAGCCTGTGATTTCAACATTTTTCTATCAAGCGACTTGAAGTTTTGCACACAAATATTAGATGCCACTAAAAAACGAGCAATTAAAACCAAATTGGCGTATGTACTTTTGTTTCTTATTGCTGCGCGAAAACGCATGTTTGAAACTATGGTGGCTAAGGTTCGGCGGTTTTGACTAAATTTGACAGTTTTCCGCCTGTGATTTCAACATTTTTCTATCAAGCGACTTGAAATTTTGCACACAAATATTAGATGCCACTACAAAACGAGCAATTAAAACCAAATTGGCGTATGTACTTTAGTTTCTTATTGCTGCGCGAAAACGCATGTTTGAAACTATGGTGGCTAAGGTTCGGCGGTTTTAAGTAAATTTGACAGTTGTCCGCCTGTGATATCAACATTTTGCTATCAAGCGACTTGAAATTTTGCACACAAATATTAGATGCCAGTATAAAACGAGCAATGAAAACTAAATTGGCGTATGTCCTTTAGTTACCTATTGCTGCGCGAAAACGCATGTTTGAAACTATGGTGGCTAAGGTTCGGCGGTTTTGACTAAATTTGACAGTTGTCCGCCTGTGATATCAACATTTTTCTATCAAGCAACTTGAAATTTTGCACACAAATATTAAATGCCACTACAAAACGAGCAATGAAAACTAAATCGGCGTATGTCCTTTAGAATTTTATTGCTTGCCGAAAACGCATGTTTCAAACTATGGTGGCTAAGGTTCGGCGGTTTTAACTAAATTTGACAGTTGTCCGCTTGCAATTTGAACATTTTTCTATCAAGCGACTTGAAATTTTGCACACAATTATTAGATGCCAGTACAAAACGAGCAATGAAAACTAAATTGACGTATGTCCTTTAGTTTCCTATTGCTGCGCGAAAACGCATGTTTGAAACTATGGTGGCTAAGGTTCGGCGGTTTTGACTAAATTTGACAGTTGTCCGCCTGTGATATCAACATTTTTTTATCAAGCGACTTGAAATTTTGCACACAAATATTAGATGCCACTACAAAACGAGCAATGAAAACTAAATTGGCGTATGTCCTTCAGAATTTTATTGCTTGCCGAAAAGGCATGTTTCAAACTATGGTGGCTAAGGTTCGGCGGTTTTAACTAAATTTGAAAGTTGTCCGCCTGTGATTTCAACATTTTTATATCAGGCGACTTGAAATTTTGCACACAAATATTAGATGCCACTACAAAACGAGCAATCAAAACCAAATTGACGTATGTCCTTTAGTTTCTTATTGCTGCGCGAAAAGGCATGTTTGAAACTATGGTTTCTTAGATTCGGCGGATTTAACTAAATTTGACAGTTGTAAGCCTGTGATTTCAACATTTTTATATCAAGCGACTTGAAATTTTGCACAGAAATATTAGATGCCACTACAAAACGAGCAATCAAAACCAAATTGACGTATGTTCTTTAGTTTCTTATTGCTGCGCGAAAACGCATGTTTGAAACTATGGTTTCTTAGATTCGGCGGATTTAACTAAATTTGACAGTTGTAAGCCTGTGATTTCAACATTTTTATATCAAGCGACTTGAAATTTTGCACAGAAATATTAGATGCCATTACAAAACGAGCAATCAAAACCAAATTGACGTATGTTCTTTAGTTTCTTATTGCTGCGCGAAAACGCATGTTTGAAACTATGGTTTCTTAGATTCGGCGGATTTAACTAAATTTGACAGTTGTAAGCCTGTGATTTCAACATTTTTATATCAAGCGACTTGAAATTTTGCACAGAAATATTAGATGCCACTACAAACCGAGCAATCAAAACCAAATTGACGTATGTTCTTTAGTTTCTTATTGCTGCGCGAAAACGCATGTTTGAAAGTATGGTTTCTTAGATTCGGCGGATTTAACTAAATTTGACAGTTGCAAGCCTGTGATTTCAACATTTTTATATCAAGCGACTTGAAATTTTGCACAGAAATATTAGATGCCACTACAAAACGAGCAATCAAAACCAAATTGACGTATGTTCTTTAGTTTCTTATTGCTGCGCGAAAACGCATGTTTGAAACTATGGTTTCTTAGATTCGGCGGATTTAACTAAATTTGACAGTTGTAAGCCTGTGATTTCAACATTTTTATATCAAGCGACTTGAAATTTTGCACAGAAATATTAGATGCCACTACAAAACGAGCAATCAAAACCAAATTGACGTATGTTCTTTAGTTTCTTATTGCTGCGCGAAAACGCATGTTTGAAACTATGGTTTCTTAGATTCGGCGGATTTAACTAAATTTGACAGTTGTAAGCCTGTGATTTCAACATTTTTATATCAAGCGACTTGAAATTTTGCACAGAAATATTAGATGCCACTACAAAACGAGCAATCAAAACCAAATTGACGTATGTTCTTTAGTTTCTTATTGCTGCGCGAAAACGCATGTTTGAAACTATGGTTTCTTAGATTCGGCGGATTTAACTAAATTTGACAGTTGTAAGCCTGTGATTTCAACATTTTTATATCAAGCGACTTGAAATTTTGCACAGAAATATTAGATGCCACTACAAAACGAGCAATCAAAACCAAATTGACGTATGTTCTTTAGTTTCTTATTGCTGCGCGAAAACGCATGTTTGAAACTATGGTTTCTTAGATTCGGCGGATTTAACTAAATTTGACAGTTGTAAGCCTGTGATTTCAACATTTTTATATCAAGCGACTTGAAATTTTGCACAGAAATATTAGATGCCACTACAAAACGAGCAATCAAAACCAAATTGACGTATGTCCTTTAGTTTCTTATTGCTGCGCGAAAACGCATGTTTGAAACTATGGTTTCTTAGATTCGGCGGATTTAACTAAATTTGACAGTTGTAAGCCTGTGATTTCAACATTTTTATATCAAGCGACTTGAAATTTTGCACAGAAATATTAGATGCCACTACAAAACGAGCAATCAAAACCAAATTGACGTATGTTCTTTAGTTTCTTATTGCTGCGCGAAAACGCATGTTTGAAACTATGGTTTCTTAGATTCGGCGGATTTAACTAAATTTGACAGTTGTAAGCCTGTGATTTCAACATTTTTATATCAAGCGACTTGAAATTTTGCACAGAAATATTAGATGCCACTACAAAACGAGCAATCAAAACCAAATTGACGTATGTCCTTTAGTTTCTTATTGCTGCGCGAAAACGCATGTTTGAAACTATGGTTTCTTAGATTCGGCGGATTTAACTAAATTTGACAGTTGTAAGCCTGTGATTTCAACATTTTTATATCAAGCGACTTGAAATTTTGCACAGAAATATTAGATGCCACTACAAAACGAGCAATCAAAACCAAATTGACGTATGTCCTTTAGTTTCTTATTGCTGCGCGAAAACGCATGTTTGAAACTATGGTTTCTTAGATTCGGCGGATTTAACTAAATTTGACAGTTGTAAGCCTGTGATTTCAACATTTTTATATCAAGCGACTTGAAATTTTGCACAGAAATATTAGATGCCACTACAAAACGAGCAATCAAAACCAAATTGACGTATGTCCTTTAGTTTCTTATTGCTGCGCGAAAACGCATGTTTGAAACTATGGTTTCTTAGATTCGGCGGATTTAACTAAATTTGACAGTTGTAAGCCTGTGATTTCAACATTTTTACATCAAGCGACTTGAAATTTTGCACACAAATATTAGATGCCAGCACAAAACGAGCAATAAAAACTAAATTGGCGTATGTCCTTTAGAATTTTATTGCTTGCCGAAAACACATGTTTCAAACTATGGTGGCTAAGGTTCGGCGGTTTTTACTAAATTTGACAGTTGTCCGCCTGTGATTTCAACATTTTTCTATCAAGCGACTTGAAGTTTTGCACACAAATATTAGATGCCACTGCAAAACGAGCAATTAAAACCAAATTGGCGTATGTCCTTTAGTTTCTTATTGCTGCGCGAAAACGCATGTTTGAAACTACGGTGGCTAAGGTTCGGCGGTTTTGACTAAATTTGACAGTTGTCCTCCTGTGATTTCAACATTTTTCTGTCAAGCGACTTGAAGTTTTGCACACAAATATTAGATGCCACTACAAAACGAGAAATGAAAACGAAATTGACGTATGTTCTTTAGTTTCTTATTGCTGCGCGAAAACGCATGTTTGAAACTATGGTTTCTTAGATTCGGCGGATTTAACTAAATTTGACAGTTGTAAGCCTGTGATTTCAACATTTTTATATCAAGCGACTTGAAATTTTGCACAGAAATATTAGATGCCACTACAAAACGAGCAATCAAAACCAAATTGACGTATGTTCTTTAGTTTCTTATTGCTGCGCGAAAACGCATGTTTGAAACTATGGTTTCTTAGATTCGGCGGATTTAACTAAATTTGACAGTTGTAAGCCTGTGATTTCAACATTTTTATATCAAGCGACTTGAAATTTTGCACAGAAATATTAGATGCCACTACAAAACGAGCAATCAAAACCAAATTGACGTATGTTCTTTAGTTTCTTATTGCTGCGCGAAAACGCATGTTTGAAACTATGGTTTCTTAGATTCGGCGGATTTAACTAAATTTGACAGTTGTAAGCCTGTGATTTCAACATTTTTATATCAAGCGACTTGAAATTTTGCACAGAAATATTAGATGCCACTACAAAACGAGCAATCAAAACCAAATTGACGTATGTCCTTTAGTTTCTTATTGCTGCGCGAAAACGCATGTTTGAAACTATGGTTTCTTAGATTCGGCGGATTTAACTAAATTTGACAGTTGTAAGCCTGTGATTTCAACATTTTTATATCAAGCGACTTGAAATTTTGCACAGAAATATTAGATGCCACTACAAAACGAGCAATCAAAACCAAATTGACGTATGTTCTTTAGTTTCTTATTGCTGCGCGAAAACGCATGTTTGAAACTATGGTTTCTTAGATTCGGCGGATTTAACTAAATTTGACAGTTGTAAGCCTGTGATTTCAACATTTTTATATCAAGCGACTTGAAATTTTGCACAGAAATATTAGATGCCACTACAAAACGAGCAATCAAAACCAAATTGACGTATGTTCTTTAGTTTCTTATTGCTGCGCGAAAACGCATGTTTGAAACTATGGTTTCTTAGATTCGGCGGATTTAACTAAATTTGACAGTTGTAAGCCTGTGATTTCAACATTTTTATATCAAGCGACTTGAAATTTTGCACAGAAATATTAGATGCCACTACAAAACGAGCAATCAAAACCAAATTGACGTATGTCCTTTAGTTTCTTATTGCTGCGCGAAAACGCATGTTTGAAACTATGGTTTCTTAGATTCGGCGGATTTAACTAAATTTGACAGTTGTAAGCCTGTGATTTCAACATTTTTATATCAAGCGACTTGAAATTTTGCACACAAATATTAGATGCCACTACAAAACGAGCAATCAAAACCAAATTGACGTATGTCCTTTAGTTTCTTATTGCTGCGCGAAAACGCATGTTTGAAACTATGGTTTCTTAGATTCGGCGGATTTAACTAAATTTGACAGTTGTAAGCCTGTGATTTCAACATTTTTACATCAAGCGACTTGAAATTTTGCACACAAATATTAGATGCCAGCACAAAACGAGCAATAAAAACTAAATTGGCGTATGTCCTTTAGAATTTTATTGCTTGCCGAAAACACATGTTTCAAACTATGGTGGCTAAGGTTCGGCGGTTTTTACTAAATTTGACAGTTGTCCGCCTGTGATTTCAACATTTTTCTATCAAGCGACTTGAAGTTTTGCACACAAATATTAGATGCCACTACAAAACGAGCAATTAAAACCAAATTGGCGTATGTCCTTTAGTTTCTTATTGCTGCGCGAAAACGCATGTTTGAAACTACGGTGGCTAAGGTTCGGCGGTTTTGACTAAATTTGACAGTTGTCCTCCTGTGATTTCAACATTTTTCTGTCAAGCGACTTGAAGTTTTGCACACAAATATTAGATGCCACTACAAAACGAGAAATGAAAACGAAATTGACGTATGTCCTTTAGTTTCTTATTGCTGCGCGAAAACGCATGTTTGAAACTATGGTGGCTAAGGTTCGGCGGTTTTGACTAAATTTGACAGTTGTCCGCCTGTGATATCAACATTTTTCTATCAGGCGACTTGAAATTTTGCACACAAATATTAGATGCCACTACAAAACGATCAATCAAAACTAAATTGGCGTCTGTCCTTTAGAATTTTGTTGCTTGCCGTAAACGTATGTTTGAAACTATGGTGGCTACGGTTCGGCGGTTTTAACTAAATTTGACAGTTGTCCGACTGTGATTTCAACATTTTTATGTCAAGCGACTTGAAATTTTGCACACAAATATTAGATGCCACTACAAAACGAGCAATGAAAACTAAATTGGCGTATGTCCTTTAATTTCTTATTGCTGCGCGAAAACGCATGTTTGAAACTATGGTGGCTAAGGTTCGGCGGTTTTAACTAAATTTTTGCAGTTGTCCGACTGTGATTTCAACATTTTTTATCAAGCGACTTGAAATTTTGCACACAAATATTAGATGCCACTACAAAACGAGAAATGAAAACGAAATTGACGTATGTCCTTTAGTTTCTTATTGCTGCGCGAAAACGCATGTTTGAAACTATGGTGGCTAAGGTTCGGCGGTTTTGACTAAATTTGACAGTTGTCGGCCTGTGATTTCAACATTTTTATATCAGGCGACTTGAAATTTTGCACACAAATATTAGATGCCACTATAAAACGAGAAATGAAAACCAAATTGACGTATGTCCTTTAGTTTCTTATTGCTGCGCGAAAACGCATGTTTGAAACTATGGTGGCTAAGGTTCGGCGGTTTTAAGTAAATTTGACAGTTGTAAGCCTGTGATTTCAACATTTTTATATCCAGCAACTTAAAATTTTGCACACAAATATTAGATGCCACTACAAAACGAGCAATGAAAACCGAATTGACGTATGTCCCTTTGGTTTCTTATTGCTGCGCGAAAACGCATGTTTGAAACTATGGTGGCTAAGGTTCGGCGGTTTTAACTAAATTTGACAGTTGTAAGCCTGTGATTTCAACATTTTTATATCCAGCAACTTGAAATTTTGCACACAAATATTAGATGCCACTACAAAACGAGCAATGAAAACCAAATTGACGTATGTCCTTTAGTTTCTTATTGCTGCGCGAAAACGCATGTTTGAAACTATGGTGGCTAAGGTTCGGCGGTTTTAACTAAATTTGACAGTTGTCGACCTGTGATTTCAACATTTCTTTATCAAGCGAATTGAAATTTTGCACACAAATATTAGATGCCACTACAAAACGAGCAATGAAAAACAAATTGGACTATGTCCTCTAGTTTTTTATTGCTGCGTGAAGACGCATGTTACAAACAATGGTCGCGAAGATCGTGCGGAAATAACTAATTTTGAGAATTCCCTCCGGCAATATAAACAATTTTGAATCAAGCGACTTTAAATTTTATACACAAATACTAGATGGCGTTGCAAAACGAGTAGTGAAAACCAAATTGACGTATGTCCTTTAGTTTCTTATTGCTGCGCGAAAACGCATGTTTGACACTGTGATGGCTAAGGTTCGTCGGTTTTAACTAAATTTGACAGTTGTCCGACTGTGATTTCAACATTTTTATATCACGCGACTTGAAATTTTGCACACAAATATTAGATGCCACTACAAAACGAGCAGTGAAAACCAAATTGACATATGTCCTTTAGTTTCTTATTGCTGCGTGAAAACGCATGTTTGACACTGTGATGGCTAAGGTTGGGCGGAATTAAGTAATTTTGAGAGTTGTCGGACTGTGATTTCAACATTTTTATATCAAGCGACTTGAAATTTTGCACACAAATATTAGATGCCACTAAAAAACGAGCAATGAAAAACAAATTGGACTATGTCCTCTAGTTTTTTATTGCTGCGTGAAGACGCATGTTACAAACAATGGTCGCGAAGATCGTGCGGAAATAACTAATTTTGAGAATTCCCTCCGGCAATATAAACAATTTTGAATCAAGCGACTTTAAATTTTATACACAAATACTAGATGGCGTTGCAAAACGAGTAGTGAAAACCAAATTGACGTATGTCCTTTAGTTTCTTATTGCTGCGCGAAAACGCATGTTTGACACTGTGATGGCTAAGGTTCGTCGGTTTTAACTAAATTTGACAGTTGTCCGACTGTGATTTCAACATTTTTATATCACGCGACTTGAAATTTTGCACACAAATATTAGATGCCACTACAAAACGAGCAGTGAAAACCAAATTGACATATGTCCTTTAGTTTCTTATTGCTGCGTGAAAACGCATGTTTGACACTGTGATGGCTAAGGTTGGGCGGAATTAAGTAATTTTGAGAGTTGTCGGACTGTGATTTCAACATTTTTATATCAAGCGACTTGAAATTTTGCACACAAATACTAGGTGCCACTGCAAAACGAGTAATGAAAAACAAATTGGACTATGTCCTCTAGTTTTTTATTGCTGCGTGAAGACGCATGTTACAAACAATGGTCGCGAAGATCGTGCGGAAATAACTAATTTTGAGAATTCCCTCCGGCAATATAAACAATTTTGAATCAAGCGACTTGAAATTTTATACACAAATACTAGATGGCGTTGCAAAACGAGTAGTGAAAACCAAATTGACGTATGTTCCCTAGTTTTTTATTGCTGCGCGAAAACGCATGTTACAAACGATGGTCAATAAGATTGTGCTGAATTAACTAATTTTGAGAATTCCCGCCGGCAATATACACAATTTTCAAGCAAGTAATTTCTTCCAATTAAGAGATTTGTATAACAATTTTGGTGCAGCTAGCACTTTTGGTGGCGAGATCCAATTGATATACTTTACACCATGTATGAAAAAATCGTAATCTAATGCACAAAAATATATGGTAAAAAATTTTTTGTTACAGCCAATTTAACGATATATTTCACTTCAAAACATTTTGTTAGGACACACCAGAAATTTAACAAAATTTTCCGAAACGAAATTGTTCAATTTGGAACGAAATTTTGTTACTCAGAACGGTTTTGTTAACGGTATTTCAGAGTAAATGGAAAATTGCATTATGCCCCATTACCGTCTAAAGAGTCTATCCGAGGAACGAAAATATGTTCCAACATTAAAAATTATGTTCTCCGAAACGAAAATTTAAGTTCGGGCAAAAAAAATTCAGTTCCTGAAACGGTAATTCCGTTCCGGGAACGAAAATTCTGTTCAAGCAAAAAAAATTCTTTCCAGTATCGAAAATTCTGTTCCCCTAACGAAACTTATGTTCCAGTAACCAAATTTTTGTTCCAGTAACAAAAATTCTGTTCCTGTAACGAAAATTCTGTTCCAGGATCAAAAAGTCACTTTTTTGAACGACATTTAGGTCGCGTATCAACAATTTTCTTGAAAGAACGACAATTGTCCATGGATCGAAAAAGTACCTTCGACGGAAATGTAATTAATACCTCATAGTACGATAATTATGTTCCAAAAACGAAATTTCTGTTCCAGTAACAAAAATTATGTTCCCGTAACGAAAATTCCGTTCCCGTAACGAAAATTCCGTTCCAGGATCAAAAAGTCACATTTTTGAACGACATTTATGTCGCATATCAACAATTTTCTTGAAGGAATGACAATTGTTTCCTTGGATCGAAAAGGTACATTCAACGGGAATGTAATTATTCCTCATAGTACGATAATTATGTTCCAAAAACGAAATTTCCCGCAACGAAAATTCTGTTCCAGTAACAAAAATTTTGTTCCCGTAACGAAAATTCTGTTCCCGTAACGAAAATTCTGTTCCAGTAACGAAAATTCCGTTCCCGTAACTAAAATTCTGTTCCAGTAACGAAAATTCTGTTCCAGCAACGAAATTTCTGTTCCCGTAACTAAAATTCTGTTCCAGTAACGAAAATTCTGTTCCAGTAACGAAAATTCCGTTCCCGTAACCAAATTCCGTTCCCGTAACGAAATTCCGTTCCTGTAACGAAAATTCTGTTCCAAAACCAAAAAGTCACTTTTTTGAACGACATTTAGGTCGCGTATCAACAATTTTCTTGAAAGAACGACAATTGTGCCCATGAATCGAAAAAGTACCTTCGACGGAAATGTAATTATCCCTCATAGTACGATAATTATGTTCCAAAAACGAAATTTCTATTCCAGTAACAAAAATTCTGTTCCAGTAACGAAAATTCTGTTACCGTAACGAAAATTCCGTTCCCGTAACGAAAATTCCGTTCCAGTGACGAAAATTCTGTTCCCGTAACGAAAATTCTGTTCCCGTAACGAAAATTCTGTTCCCGTAACGAAAATTCCGTTCCCGTAACGAAATTCCGTTCCCGTAACGAAAATTCCGTTCCCGTAACGAAAATTCCGTTCCCGTAACGAAAATCCTGTTCCAGTAACGAAAATTCCGTTCCCGTAACGAAATTCCGTTCCCGTAACGAAATTCCGTTCCCGTAACGGAAATTCCGTTCCCGTAACGATAATTCCGTTCCCGTAACGAAAATTCTGTTCCAGTAACAAAAATTCTGTTCCAGTAACGAAAATTCCGTTCCAGTAACTAAAATTCTGTTCCAGAAACGAAAATTCTGTTCCAGTAACGAAAATTCCGTTCCCGAAACGAAAATTCCGTTCCCGTAACCAAATTCCGTTCCCGTAACGAAAATTATGTTCCAGTAACGAAAATTCCTTTCCAGGATCAAAAAGTCACATTTTTGAACGACATTTAGGTCGCGTATCAACAATTTTCTTGAAAGAACGACAATTGTGTCCATGGATCGAAAAAGTACCTTCGACAGAAATGTAATTAATACCTCATAGTACGATAATTATGTTCCAAAAACGAAATTTCTGTTCCAGGAACAAAAATTCTGTTCCAGTAACGAAAATTCCGTTCCCGTAACGAAAATTCCGTTACCGTAACGAAAATTCCGTTCTTATAACGAAAATTCCATTCCCGTAACGAAAATTCGGTTCCCGTAACTAAAATTCTGTTCCCGTAACTAAAATTCCGTTCCCGTAACGAAAATTCCGTTACCGTAACGAAAATTCCGTTCTTATAACGAAAATTCCATTCCCGTAACGAAAATTCGGTTCCCATAACGAAAATTCCGTTCCCGAAACGAAAATTCCGTTCCCGTAACCAAATTCCGTTCCCGTAACGAAAATTCTGTTCCAGTAACGAAATACTGTTCCAGTAACGAAAATTCCGTTCCAGTAACTAAAATTCTGTTCCAGTAACGAAAATTCTGTTCCAGTAACGAAAATTCTGTTCCCGAAACGAAAATTCCGTTCCCGTAACCAAATTCCGTTCCCGTAACGAAAATTCCGTTCCAGTAACGAAAATTCCGTTCCAGGATCAAAAAGTCACATTTTTGAACGACATTTAGGTCGCGTATGAACAATTTTCTTGAAAGAACGACAATTGTGTCCATGGATCGAAAAAGTACCTTCGACAGAAATGTAATTAATACCTCATTGTACGATAATTATGTTCCAAAAACGAAATTTCTGTTCCAGTAACAAAAATTCTGTTCCAGTAACGAAAATTCCGTTCTGATAACGAAAATTCCGTTCCCGTAACTAAAATTCTGTTCCAGTAACGAAAATTCCGTTCCCGTAACTAAAATTCTGTTCCCGTAACGAAATTCCGCTCCCGTAACGAAAATTCCGTTCCCGAAACGAAAATTTCGTTCCCGTAACCAAATTCCGTTCCCGTAACGAAAATTCTGTTCCAGTAACGAAAATTCTGTTCCAGGATCAAAAAGTCACATTTTTGAACGACATTTAGGTCGCGTATCAACAATTTTCTTGAAAAAACGACATTGTGTCCTTGGATCGAAAAGGTACCTTCAACGGGAATGTAATTATTCCTCATTGTACGATAATTCTGTTCCAGAAACGAAATTTCTGTTCCAGTAACAAAAATTCCGTTCCCGTAACGAAACTTCGTTTTCAGTGACGAAAATTCCATTTGTGTAATGAAAATTCTGTTCCAGTAACGAAATTTCTGTTCCAGTAACGAAAATTCCGTTCCCGTAAGGAAAACTCCGTTCCCGTAACGAAAATTCTATTCCAGTAACGAAAATTCCGTTCCCGTAACGAAAATTCTATTCCAGTAACGAAATTTCTGTTTCAGTAACAAAAATTCCGTTCCCGTAACGAGAATTCTGTTCCATAAACGAAAATTACGTTCCAGTAACGAAAATTACGTTCTCATAACCAAAATTCTGATCCAGGCGCGAAAAATCTGATCCAGAGACAATGATTCCGTTCCCGTAACGAAAATACTTTTCCAGGATCGAAAACTCAGTTTTTTGAACAAAATTTAGGTCGCTCAACAACAATTTTCTTGAAGAACGACAATTGTGTTCTTCGATCGAAAAGTAACTTCAATGGAAATTTAATTATTCTTCTGGTACGATAATTTTGTTCCAGTAACGAAAATTCTGTTCCCGTAACGAAAATTCCGTTCCTGTAACGAAAATTCTGTTCCAGTAACAAAAATTCCGTTCCCAGAATCAAAATTCGGTTCCAGGAACGCAAATTCTGTTCCGGGAACGAAAATTATGTTCCATGCATATTTTCATCTTCCCGTAAGTGTCTACGTTTGAAAACATATATTCGTAATAAAATCAACCTTATACTCGTGAGCAAAACCACGTTATCTTCGTCTCTTTGTCGACATCTAGTGGTGATTTTTGGCTTGGTAGAATTTCGGAACACAATTTTTAGTGCGATATTACCCAAATTGTGATTTTGGAAACACAATTCAAAAACCAAAATATGTTCCTGTAACGAAATTTTGCGTAAAAATAATGTTCCCGAAACGGTTTTTCTCATTTGGGAACGAAATTTCGTTTCTCGGAACGGTTTTGTAACGAAATTTCGGAACAAAGGCAAAAAATGTATTATGACTTTACCCCTTATTCTTGGCGAGCGCAATATTTTTAGGAGCAGCAGAGCCTCGATCAAGCACTGACATACAAATTCAATGCACTAACACGTGTTATTTTATTAGTAAGTTATATTGTAAATACACACAGCACTGATCTGTTCTGAAAGAAAGATAGTCTGCGCCATAAAAATTTCTTCACTTGAAGAAATTTTGTATTTGTTCTGGGGATTTCCCTTTAGTTTCCGGAAGGAAGCGAAACTGAAATATGACGTAAAGGATTGTACAGCCGATCCATATTGTGACGGCATATGGTCCAAATGACCCCTGAAATTTAAAAGATTTTGTTTGAATTGATTGTCTCGACGACAACATGACCTTAAAATGCAACCGAAAAGAATTGATGTTGGTTGTCTCTTTAATTCATAAACGAAATTGTGAGTTGCATGATACCTGCAAGTAAGGAGCCAAGAAACCGACCAACCATGCAAAGAACCACAAAACCATCGAACCATATCCAAATGCAGTGGGGCGTATCGGTTCTGTCGTTATGTCAGAAAGAACGACAAGAATTGATGGAGTCATAAAAGCCCAATATCTGAAAAAAACAGGATACCACGTCGTACGAATTTCACACAAAATAATAAGCTAACTTACGAGCAAATTAAAATTCCGGTGGACAAAACGGCAATGATTGGCATGACGTTAGAAGCAAGATGAGATGTTTTTTGGCTTATAGTGAATAAAACTGCCGAAAGTAGAACAACAATTGTTGATCCTATCAAGACTTTCCGTCCTCCAAATCGATCAATGATTTTATACTGTGGAATACGTAGGTGATTATAATAAATTTGATTTTATACTGTGGGATAAGTAGGTGATTATAATAAATTTGATTTTATACTGTGGGATACGTTGGTGATTATAATAGCTTTGATCGTGTTTTGCATAATAAATTTCAGAAGTTATTTATTTTTTAATATACAGCTAAATCTAGTATTTGAATTCAAATAAAATCAGGATGCTTATATTTGTTTTATTACAAAAGCTTTGTAAAACTTGTGTTTATCTAAAGTAATTTGTTAGCATCGTCATATTTACTTATTTCGAGAAGTTTTATTGTAACATTCTATTTAATGTGGCGTAATTTGTAGTAATAACACTTCTGTGGTAAATTTATTCCAATTTTCTCACATTTTACTTACTTACCGCTGGTATACACAGAATACACTGAAGTCCAAAAACACCCAAAGTAGCAAATGTAACAGTTTCTGGGTCGATGCCAGCTTGCAGAAACACAATGTCGGTGTAGAAGATAAAATGACCTGCTCCATTCAACACGTAGCCGGCAAAAATAACGACGGCAGAAACAAATATGCGTCTGCAAACAAACATTTCTTAACCCTGAGGAAGTCTCGCCGGATAGTGGACAAAACGTTGGTTACAATAAACAGTTTCGTAACTTAAGTGCCAGAATAACAATTCCTATTAACAAATATTTCTTGTCAAAATTACAGATATATGATAACTCAGTAGTTGCTGGTGCACTATTGGAAAGACTGGCTGTTAAAAAACTTTGTTAGCACGTGCTTTCGCGAGCTTAATCTCGCTTCATCGTGTGTTGAAAATAGCGTGAGAAAGCAAAATGCGGTAACGGCACTAAAAACAAGAGAACAAAAACGCGCGAAGTGAAAATACATTGCACCAGCAACTTCTGAAAGTTATAGACCTGATATGGCGTGTTGCAGTAATTGAATATAGAAGATAGTAAAACTCTTTATTTACACAAACTATAGTCGAATTTCTATATTTATTCCTTGATTCTGTTTGGTGATATATTGAATTCGAAAATAAGTTATAGACAAAATTTAATTAAGATTGAATGTTATTGGTTTATAGTAGCAATATAGCCAATAACGTTTTAAATAGAGCTTCAGACAGTTTGATGACTATTGACCATTTTGCCAGCAACATAGTCAGGCAAAAACTAGCCGATTGTGTCGCCGATATTCACAGTTACTCACGAACCAATGGAAATGAACGTAATACTGAACACTCTATGGCCTAACAACTGTCTGAAAACCAAGAGTGCCGACAGATTTCTCCGAGAAAATTATTTATAAGCAATAGAACTAATAACGGTTTGAACAATGTCATTGTTTTCGGACACAATTTAAAAAAATATATATTATTGATATGTTACCTGTATTGTTTCGTAGATAGTATTTCTTTCAAAGAGAGAACTGTATTGGATTTGTTTATTTCATTTTCGATTTCATTAAGTTCCATTTTAATATCGTCCTGAAAAAACTCGTTACAATGCTTAGGCTACACTACGTCAACATTTTACTAAATGGCTGTTTTACTTTATTTCCTGTGCGAAGTTTTCCAAGTAGTTCCAGTGCCTCTTCGGTTTTCCCTTCCCTAATTAGGTAGTATGGAGTTTCAGGAAACCAAAAGCTTGCTGTAAGATACAGCAGAGATGGCAATGCACCAAATGACACTGCTACTGGCCACAATACAGTTGTACCCAAACCCTAAAGTTATAAGTTTATTTTTTATTTGGAATAGTTTTAAAAATGCAGCAAACGCTAATTAAGGAGGAAACAATCACAAAAAAAAACAATAATTTATTTATGAAAAGTCGCGAAAAAATGTACAAACCTTGGGGTGACTAAGGGCGGGTCCCACGAACAAACCAACTATAAGTGAAGTTGCAGTTATGCTTTGCCAGGCAGGATGCTTCTTTCTGACACTGGTTTCAGCGTTAAACATCGCCACGAGTGCTAAAAATCAACCACAAAATTGAGGTCATATTCGGTCAACTTTATACCTAAAAATGAACAACCTAAAATGACGCCATTCCAATTGCAAAGGGCAACACATTTTTTATCCGTCCTACTTTTTCATCATTCTCATGCATCGATTTTAGAATTAGCGGAGGAGTTCAAAAAGGTAAATCATTTAATATACTGTCGATAAATCTTACTAAAATAAACTCCCAGCGGAATTCCAACCAACAGCCTTCCGACAATGACAGCTTCGTAGGAGCCGGTGAGACCTCCAACCAAACAAATTATAACAACACCGATCAAGTTTAAGCAATGTGTGACTTGAAGGAGGTGTTTCCTGGATAAGATGCTCAACAGAAACTTGTTGCAACATCCACCTACGAATCCTCCGACCAGAACAAATGAGACAGTCAAAGTAAGGAGAGCAACCCACACATCGCTTGGCAAAGGAAATTCATTGCGTTTCTGTTCGATAAAAATACCGACCTATTGAATGGGCATTAAAACACAACCGGCGTATATCGACATGGCCAGGCCAAAAGGATTAACAAGCAAAATTTGTAAACTTTGCAACCAAGTTTACTATCCTTACAATCAGGAAGACTGACCTAAACCGTTGCTTCAGAAGCAGAAGCTACAAGGGGGGCATATTTTAGTTTTCTTAATTCTTTACGCATGGTTGCACTCTACAGGTATGCGGGTGTTGGGAAACTTGAAGTCTATCCTTTATCTGCTAAGATCTCGCCAAGAGAGGCGTTGGGTTTGTAAGCCCGCTATTTGCAGTCAAGTGTGCAAATATTTTGGCGCAAGTTTAGAAAAGTGATGGCGTCTTTTCGGCTGCTGTTGTGAAACGGCATACGATTAACTTCGCTAGAAAAGACAAGATTGAGTAACTTCCCAGTAATATTCAACAGATTCTTTTCATAAAACACCACGGATCTAAGCTATATTTTACCGTATATGTATCGTTGTATATCTCCTGAAGTGCTGGCACTAAAGGCACCATTGTTGTGAAGTGGAATCCGATTAGGAAATAACTCATACAGCTGGTCACGAAAAGAATCACTGAAGCGTAACGGGAGTTTTCCTTCGTAAAATTAAAACCGTCGTTTGACAAAATTTCTTTGTTTTACGTCAATATGCTGTTAAAGTTACAACTACCGGACGAGTTTTTTTTGATAAGTCAGTTAGTCACTTAATATTTATGTCATCGATGCTGCATCTAAACGTAAAGTATTGGTCATGTTAATACGGTCTTTCCAGCAAAGATACTGCATCAAAGAAATTTTGGGAAACGTGTATGCTGTGTTGCAATTTCGACATAATCAAACAAACTGCCAAGAGAAGTGTTTGCATTATACGTAAAACCCTATATGAGATGGCAGACTAGAGACACCAAATAATAGACAGTCAGCTATATCAGGCGATCTTGCTTCCTTAATAAAAATAAAAAATCATTCGTTTATGTAACGCAACCAATTCTGCGATGGCAACAAGCACAAAAAGCCTCTTAATTCAACAACGTGCGTTACAATTAAGCAGTAAATTTACGCATTAAACCGTTTAATTTTGCTCATGTTCAGTTTAAAACATACTTGCTAATAATCAATGCTTCAATGCCTGGGCTGTCAAGCCTGCAAACCTAATGATCGCGATACGATAGCTGTGATTGCAAAGTGGGGCGATCCTGCCAATCATGCCATTGCATGAAATATTACTGCGTTACTTGCTAATAATGTATTTATTCAACAGCAAAATACTCACTGGTTCCGCCATGTTCGATGTCTGTGCTGGTTTTGACTTGATCGCGTGGCTCGGAGACTCTGCGAAGAAAATCCTGCTGCAATGCAGTTAAGCCAATTAAACACCGACACGTCATGCTTCGACTGGTTCAAATAGTTAGACCGTTAAACCCTTTTTTCTCGGAGGATTCGCCTGGAACCACCCCTGAGACAATGTTCCCAACTAAGTTATTATTTCAAAACAAGAAAACGGGGAAAAATGTCGATTTTAAACATTTTCTTTTTGTGCAAAGTTTTCAGCAGGGTCAGCATTGACAAATAAAAATAGAGCACGTTGCTTTGTGGTACGTGTAAGAATTCAATTTTGGATAACACTAATTTTTTGTAAAAGCTGCAGACAGAAGGTCACTGTTTCTGTGCAGCTGGTGTGACTATCAGATGACTTTGCTGACCAAACATAATCATATGATTATTGTGACACAGGGCCTGACGGCACTATTGGTTGAGCATTGCTTGTCCATAGTGTTTCCACCCTATTTTCTCCGTAAGGTTGCATCTAGTTTGGCGCCAACGGATGACGGTGATTGTATAGTCTTCCAAGAAAACAGTGATTAAAAGAAAACAGTGATTCTGACGTCAAATCTGAACACAAGCAAAAGACGTGACCAAAAATTTTGTGTCTAATTATTTCCCCTTTTCTCATACCGACTGGAGTGAAAGAAACAGTTAAATGTTTTCCATTATTATTAAACATTACGCCACATTAGTTAAAATGTTACATAAAACTGCTCGAAATTAGTAAATATGACGATGCTAACAAATGACTTCAGATGAACACAAGTTTTACAAAGCTTTTGTAATAAAACAAATATGAGCATTCTGATTTTGTTGTAATTCAAATACTAGATTTAGCGGTTTATTAAAAAATAAATAACTCCTGAAATTTATTATGCAACACACGATCAAAGCTATTATAATCACGTACGTATCCCACAGTATAAAATCATTGATCTAGTCGGATGTCGGAAAGTCTTGATAGGATCAACAATTGTTATTCTACTTTCGGCAGTTTTATTCACTATAAGCCAAATAATCATCTTGCTTCTAACGTCATGCCAATCATTGCCGTTTTGTCCACCGGAATTTTAATTTGCTCGTAAGTTAGCGTATTATTTTGTGTGAAATTCGTACGACGTTGTATCCTGTTTTTTTTTAGGTATTGGGCTTTTATGACTCCTGCAATTCTTGTCGTTCTTTCTGACATAACGACAAAACCGATACGCCCCACTGCATTTGGATATGGTTTGATGGTTTTGTGGTTTTTTGCGTGGTTGGTCGGTTTCTTGGCACCTGCAGGTATCATGCAACTCACAATTTGTGAATTAAAGGGACAACCAACATCAATTCTTTTCGGCTGCAGTTTAAGGTCATGTTGTCGTCGATCAATCAATTCAAACAGAATCCTTCAAATTCCAGGGTCATTTGGACCATATGCCGTCACAATATGGATCGGCTGTACAATCCTTTACGTCATATTTCAGTTTCGCTTCCTTCCGGTAACTAAAGGGAAATCCCCAGAACAAATAAAAACATTCTTCAAGTGAAGAAATATTTATGGTTTCTTGCTCGTGAACAGATTAGTGCTCTGTGTACTTACAATATAACTTACGAATAAAATAATACGTGTAAAGAGGATTGATTGTATTTCTGGACACAGCAGCCGTTTATCAGTGCCACAATTTTCCTGCACATAAAGCAAACAAAATAATAAATACTGACCGCACTGATGTACAAATTTTGCCACGCAGCATTGATATTTTTCACCCATGTCACAGTTTTTATGATCTAGATTTTCAAACAAGATACTATGTTATGTTAGGTATATTTCCGGCCGCATGCTGCAAACGTTCAGCCTGAGGTAGTTGATGGAGAAAGGCATGAATAATTTTGTAAACCTCAAAAATAAACATGAAAAAAGCTTGACTATTGAAGTTTTTTGAATTCTTCGTTTGGAAAAATCTTAAAATAACAGCAAGGCAGAGTTAAGAAAAGTATATTATCGTATATTTATTTAGTTCTAACCTTTTGTGTTTTTTCTTTAGTTTTTCTAAAAATTAACTTGGTAAAATATTCATTTACGCCTAATGGAAATGAAAAAGATTTTATTTTGCACTTACATCAGACAATGGTTGATGTTGTTCACGTTGCATTTGTTGGGCATCTTAATGTCCACATTTCCTAAACAAAAGGATTATTATTTACAACTTTCTAAACTTGCTCTACAGTTGCACCAACCCAGACGAACGCATTCGCACGCAGTAAAAGATATTTCTTGTAACGTGGTTTTTCGTGTTGAAAGCAGTTTGCACCTCTTTTTTTGTAATGCGAGTTTTCGTGTGAATATCGCATCACAAGAAATATTGTATATGCACATATATTGCATTAGTGTTTTGCCTTTAGCGCTATCGGTTACCAAGCAGATCCGTTTGGCCATAGTGCGCTCCACAGTGGTTCGTCTCTGTTGTTTGGTACCGAGTATAGGGTACCCAACAGAGGTACCACAAAGTGGAATCTGGTGTTCCTGCTAGTGTAAAAGCTAGCACAGTGCCACTGCAACAGCTGCACTGATGAGACCTCACAGGCCGAAACAGTGCGTCTACACACCCTGTCTGCAGCTTGCCAAGAAATATCGTATTACACGAAAAAAAATGAGATTTTTCGTGTTAAGTTTGGGACGTGAAAGTAGGAAGTGTCTCGTTCAAATACAAAGCATACATGCTTGTAAGCAAACAACGTATTTCGCCGTAAACTTACTTGTTACATGTTTTCAGTGTTTTACTATTTATTTGGCAGAAGATTGAAGTAAATGTGTTCGATATTTCGATAATATAGTAAATGTGTTCGATATTAACTTAATACACTGTAAAATATTTTGCATCATTTGAGTAGAGTGAGGTTGAACGATCACGGAAGTGTTTGTCCATGTGGTTAACGACAGTTTACCCGAGATAGTCGGTGAGTTAAGTGGCAGAACTTGTGGTGCAATATATAAAGCTGCTGACCAATGTGTCTTACTTACATGTTACAAATAGTTTAATTTTTTCATTTGCTTTTACGCTTCTTTATCACGCTTTTTCATGCTTTATCCGACAATCTTGGAACCTTATTTCTTCCTAATTATAAAATAAGCCGTACCAGTCTTGCAACACTGAATTGTACCCTTCTTCTTTACCGCTCTTTGAAGAGGCTGATTTTTATTTTCTAAAACACGCAAACTTTAACGAGTTTCTCTCGCTTCATCAGGTGTAATGTGAATGTGCACTCCGTTCATTTAAACGTGACAATCTTACAACATAAACTTCACGCTTTTCGAGAAAATTTTATTCATATAATATATGCTTAAATTCCTTTTGCCATTCAAGTTCACTCGTTATTGCGCAATTTTGGCGCACAAAAAAGTTTGGGCAAAACATTGGTCCAGAAAATGAGTTGGCCCATTTACTGATTTGTTGGAGACAACGCAACTTCGAATGCAAGGTGAATGTGGTAGCAAAGATTTGTATTTCACTATGGAAGAACTAGTAAGTGTTGTTTGTCAAAAAATATTTTAAAATTGTTTTTTTATTGTTTAATCATTAAATTGTCTGAATTAGTTGCAGGTGAAAGCCTGGCACATTTTCAACTGATCTACTGATCATGCCCGTAGGCGAAATTTAAACTGTTTAAATACTGGTAGGCAATATTCGGCATAATTGTAGTCTTGGTTAGGTTGTACATAACTTAGAAGTTTATTGTTGTTCGCCTATAATTTACAATTCATCATGCATGAGTTTTGTGTGCCTTTACGGAATATCATCATGTTATTCAAACAATTACTTTAGTCAAATAAAAAAGATATGCTGCGGCACGGATAACAGAAATATGATGATTTAAAAAGAAAACCTTTAACAAAAAAGATTCAACAGAAAAAATGTTGACCTCAATTTTAAAGGTGCTAGTGTGAGATTGATTAGTTGCTTGACAATGAAAGCTTAACAAACCGAGCTAAACTCGCAAAAAGCCTGCAAAATTGTTGCAAAATGCTGATCATTTGTTAGGTGACTTATGTCGATCATAACACGCGATTGCGATAGGAATTTTTACTATGATCGCTCGAGGCTATAAATGAAAATATAAAAAATTTTTGCCGTCGTTGAAAGCAAAAATTTAGACTAAATCTGCAATCCACAGTCAAGTCCATCAATAAGTTCACAAATTTTACATTCAACAAATTACGCCACACTATATAATTTGCTTGTTATCATATACATACCTTAATCTTCTATCAAGGACAATTCTCGTTTCGCAACGGTGTTCCTGTTTATCACGAGTTGCTTGAGTTTTTTCAACATTGGATTTCATTTCACCAGTACTGGACCACTTGTCCCAGCAATACATGCGGTATACAATAATACATACATGGTAAGCAAAAAACGCAGGTAGCACAAGAAACCATACTTTTTTAAACGTTAAGCTTAAACCATCTGTTCTTAGATATGCCAGGCATCTGCATAAGTAAATAACAATGACCTATTGTAAATTGTTGCGTCACAGCGTAGTTGTAATTTTTTGAAATAATAGTCATTACTCAAAAGTTGAGAAGTGTTTTAGGTTTTATGTTTGCAAACATGTCACGCTTGACTGAACCAAAGTCGTTTTTCCATTCCTGGCACTAGCAGGCTATTCCAAACTTCAACAAATTCACACAAACCTCGCATAATGTTGTGGGGGACCCAAAGCGAACAAACAGAACTGTCTTTTCTAAACATACGTTGTTCAAATACGTTGTCGTTTAAAAAAATGTTAAAAATCACTACAAATATTTGTTTTTTTGCGTAGAAACGCTATGGCGTTCCATTGCCACAAGACGTCTGGTATATTTTGCTCACTTTCACCATTTCCATTGTCCTGGTTGGTGGTTTAACTGGGACTTGCTGCAACAAGTTTCTACTTCATATCTTCTCAAGAAAACATATCGTACAGCTTTGCCATTTACTTAACTTGGTCGGTGTTGTCATAATTTGTTTGGTTGGAGGTCTTACTGGCTCCTATGAAGCTGTCATTGTTGGTCGATTTTTGGTTGGGATACCGCTTGGCATTTTTTACTGTAAGATACCGGTTTGTGTGTTTTATTACAGCTCATGTTGCAAACTAGTTTTGATAAAAATCAACACAATTATAAAATGTTGGTGTTGTGTTCGTGTTGTTTTGGATTAAAACATATTCCCACAATAATTTCAATTAACGGGAAAAACTAAAATTGCCTTGTACGTTTTGCAGAAATATCTGACAAAAGTAACAAATAAGGTGATGAGATTTTGTATTTGTCCCCAGCATTCCTTCCGATGTTTAATGCGGAAGTTAGCGTAAGAAGTAAACACCCAGTGTGGCAAAGTGCAACCGCCATTTGCATCATAATAGGAACATTCTGCGGATTGGCAGTTGCACATCCAAAGGTGTGTAACCCACATTCCATATGACCTGGAGCCCTGTGTTCAAACTTTTGCCGTTTTCTAGGGTCTAGGAACTCCACAGTTGTGGCCTGTTGCGATTAGTTTCGTTTCATTGCCTTCCATCGTGTATCTCATTGCAAGTTTTTGGTTTCCTGAAACACCATATTACCTTATAAGGGCAGGAAAAGTAGAAGAAGCACTTGAACTTCTTCGCAAACTGCGGATAGGAACCATGGTAACCGTTTAAATATTTTGTTTGTTGAACGAACAGTCACACATTTTTTGTACATGAGCTTGTGAACATATTTACAGGATAATGTTAAAGCCGAGATGTCAAGAATAGAAGCAGAAATAAACACATCTTCAACTTTTCTCTCCTTGAGGGAAATTCTTTCTACAAAACAAAATAGGTGTATGAATAAAATTGTTTTGAAATATATTATGGTCATGATTTTTTAGACCAAGCACATTTCAAAAGTAAAAAATGGTTAAACTTTGTGTTTGAAATATTTCAGAATGCTATTCACTAATTAGTACGCAATATTAAAATAAATCAAGGCACGAATAAAGATAAATTTTGTGTAAACAAATCAACAGAAAATGATGATTCAAGAAATTCTTCGATGTTTCTTTATGGGAATCACTTTAAACTATTAATTGGTATTTTTTCATATTTCAGACGTATCTTCTTATGTGTTGCCGCCATATTTGCCGGCTACATGTTAACTGGTATAAACCATTTTTTGTTCTATACCGACTTTGTGTTTCTACAAGCTGGTGTTGACCCTGACACGGTAACTTTTGCAAGTTTAGGAGTTTTTGCCCTTGAGGCCATTCTCTGCTTTCCAGCGGTAAGTGGTAAACGCTGTACAATACGGTATCCATTTAGACACAATAGCACCTGTTAATGGCTTAACAAATGGCTTACTTTTCAGTTTAAAATTATCAACATTTACGGTGGTCGTAAAGTTCTCATCGGTTCGACTGTGGTTATCCTGTTGTCAGCAATTTTGTTCACAATCAGTCAAATAACTAATCATCTTTCTCCATCGGCAATGCCCATTGTTGCTATAATATCTACAGCTTTATTGATATCAGCGTAAGTAAGAATATTGTGTCGCAAAAATAGTCTAGTAGACATTTATTCAAAAGGAATAAAATTTTAAAAGAAAAAATGAATCTAAAATGTTTCATTTTATTTCTTTTCGTATATTTCGGGTGTTATTTTCAACAGTTAAACCACTTTTGAATATAATGAAGCAACAAGCCTCGGAGTAACGTCAGCAGATTTTATTATGAAAAATCGATTTCGCTTATATATAGAACTAAAATAATTTGCTGTCGCAGATAAATAAACAATGCCTAACCGAGGGTTAGAACCCTCTACAGCTATTAAGCAAGTTAAACCACTTTTAATAAATTTCTTAATGTATTTCAGGCAGTAACAATATTTTTGGCTCGTTGTTTTTGTTTGTCAGCTAAAAAGGATTTATTTGCAGTTTTGGTGCTTTTATGAACACAGCAATACTCGTCGTTCTATCTGACATTACAACGGAACCGATACGCCCTACTGCGTTCAGCATAGGCTCGATGTTGTTGTGGATTATATCTTGGATCGTCGCGTTTTTGCCACCTTATCTGCAGGTAGGCCCATATAGCATTTCCCATCACAAGCATTAGGCATAACTCCAACCATCGGTTTGTGACGAATTAGCATTCTGAAGTGAATACTCGTCATTACCGACCACCTGTTGATATTTTATTATAGAACGAAACAACAATAAAGATTTTAACTAAATCTTTTTGACGACACAATATCAAAAATATTCTCAAAACATTACAGGAGGCACTTGGACCATACGCAGTGTCAATATGGATTGGTTGCACTGTGTTTTTTCTTATATTTCAAATCACTTGTCTGCCCGAAACCAAAGGGAAGACAACAGATGAGATACAAGAATACTTCAAATAAAGCATTGAATTTATGATAGAACTGCTTTTGTCAATGGAGGCTTTGATTTAAATGCCGTTTTAACGAAGTAGTCGCCCTCTATCATTTGAAAATCGAAATATTTAAACTTGAGATAGAGTTTATTAACAAAGTGTTAAGTCAGTTGCTGAGTATTTTGTAACCTCAAGCTTTATTCTGTCGCAAGTGTTTATATTCAAAACCCTATAGATGGTTTACTCACCAAACTAAATCCTTTGTTGTTTCAAAAGTTTGCATGACTGAAGTTACGCCAATGTTGCCGCGTAAGTGGTAAAAATCACAGATGATTTAGTTATTTTTGGCATTTGTGCCTGACGCATATTAGGGTGTAAAACTTCGATAAATAAAATGATTATGCCCTCTAAACATATTGTGTGCTCAAAGTCCTACAACAAAACTTTAATGCAGGTAAATTATGATTCGTTTTATGAATACAAGTGTGTGTGTTGCGTACCGGTTATATAGGGTGTCGTAATTAGTATGTAACACCAAATTTACCTTAAGAAATATTGAACTGTATAAGGTTGGTACTGGTGGCAGTGTCGATCCGTGATACCCAGCACGATAAAACTTCTCGCTAGGTGGAGCCCGACGGCAATCTTTGCCTGCAAGTTTTATCTAATTTCCCTGATCAGTGGTGTGTGAAAAATCACATCTAAAGAAATAAAAACTAACGTACGTGCTCCAGGAAAAGTTCGTAATTTTGTTTGTTCTGAGGAACAAAATTTTGTTGCAAATAAGCGAAAAACTGTTGCGGGAACATTTAGCGTAAGATTCTGTCACGCAAAGATATTTTGTTTATGAATGTTTTTCCCGAACGCAAAGTGTTGGTGTGGTAGAAAATGAATTTTTTTTTCAAAAATTAAAAAGTTTAAAAAAATTACTAAAATTCTGGCCACTAGAGGCCTATAAAGAGACAAACGGGGTTTGTAATCATTTATGCGGCTCAAAAAAACCGCAACCTACTGAGCACACGTCAACTCTTTTATACTGAACAAACAAAACGACATATTTCATCATGTGGCATTATATAACAAAAGTTGACTTAATTACGACTAGTTAGTTGTTTTAAAACGTTTAGCATTAATGTGTAGTGATAACTTAAACCAATATCATTGTAGGAAGAAGAATCATTTTTTGAAAAAAAGTACATAATTGTAGATCAGAAAGATAATTTCACCACACAGATTCCCCAAAACTCATATCATAGGGTTCACAGGCAGCCACTATTCCCGACAAGTCGGGGCGAGATCTGAAAAATCAAGCTCCCGGTGAGGTTTGAACTCACGACCCTGGGCTAACCAGGCCCAACGACTACCAACTGAGCTACAGGAGCTCAGTGGTTGCATGGGGTATATTGTGGCCAAGGTACACTGGTGCGCAAGCGCACAACTTATCAAGCGACCTTCACATACGTAGAGGATCTCCACCACCTTAATCAGACAACGCAGAAGTAATACCATGCATTCGCATAGCAAGGCAGGATCGCCCCACACGCAGGCCAAGTGCTTAAAAAATAAAGATAAAGTAAGTATGAAAATGTTTGCTCAACTTTGGAAATAATTTCATTGTCAATTCAGTCAGGAACAAAGCAACAGCTGATAATTTGTTTTTCATGCGAGTATTTAAACTACAAGTGATTTATTCTAATTCATAAGGTTAACTCAATATCGTTTTAACTAGAAGTATTCGAAGTAAATAGAAGTATAGTCTTACTGAGAAACACTCCCAGTGGAATTCCAACCATCCGCCTTCCAACCATGATAGCTTCATACGAGCAAGTCAGACCTCCAATCAAACAAATTACAGCAATCCCGACTAAGTTGTGACAAAGTTGTATAATACGTTTTCTCGGTAATACACTAAGTAAGAACTTGTTGCTACATCCACCAATAAAACCACCAATCAAAACGAATGAAATTTTCAAAGTCAGGAGAGCAAACCACAGGTCATTAGGCAAGGAAACTCCGTACCTGGGATGACGGAGGGTTGGTACCCCGAACAAACCAACTATTCAGGCGGGATGCTTCTTTCTGACATTGGTTTTAGCGTTGCCACGAGTGTTAAAAATCAACCACAAAATTGTGATCATGTACTTTTAGATCTGCTGCATGATGACTAAATGATTTTCCCTTTCGTCACAATTTTCCTGCACATAAAGCATACAAAATAATACATACTGACCGCATGTACAAATTTTGCCACACAGCATTGATATTTTTCACCCATGTCACGAATTTTCAAGATTTCGCATTAAAACAAGAAACAAATTGGGTATATTTCCATACGTTGCATACGTTCAACCCGAAGTAATTGATGGAGAAAGGTTTTGCCTTCTTTTTTGCCTCACTTCTGGTAACGTGATTTTTCGTGTTGAAAGCAATTTGCACCTCATTTTTGTAAAGTAGTTTTCGTGCGAATAATTACATGAAAATTGCACACTTTTGCACACAAGCTTTGCGGACAATTGCTTAAACCAACCGCGCATAGAACTGTTGACTGCAGCAATTTGACAAAATTGTCTCTTTTCATATTATTATCCACTTCTCTACTAAATGTTTGAGTAAATAAGCAAACATTGCCCAAATTGCCCGATTAGCGAAGCATAAACGTCACGAAATAGAAATCACTGACGCATAACAATCTTTGTGACCGAACTAACAAGGTTTGTGTCTGGTATGCGTTTGACTTTCGAGTGTGGTGTTAGTGTGATAATCCGATTTTGGCACAAGAAAACCATTGATCCACAATATTAGGTAGGACTTGCTTTATAGCTGTAGATGGATCTAGCCCTCGGTTCACAACATAAATTGGCATATTTACGGGTTTGTTTGGAAGCAAGGCAACTTTGGATGTAAAAGTGAATGAGGTAGCAAACATTTGTATTTCACAATGGAGGAACTGGTCAGTATTGTTTGGCGAAAAAGTGTTTTGAAATTGTTTTTGAACGTTTTAGTCAATAATTATGTAAGCTATTAACTGCAAATGAAAGCCTGAAACGCTAAAAAAGTAAAATTTTACTGATATGTACGTATAGGACGAAATTAAAACAGTGAAAGGTTTTTTTTACCTAAGATCGCTCGAGGCTATAATTGAAATTACGAAATTATTGCCGTCGTTCAAAGCAAAAATTTACACAAAATCTGCAATCCACAGTCAAGTCCATCAATAAGTTCACAAATTGTACATTCAAAGAAATACGGCACACTATATAATTTGTACGTTATCATCTTAATCTTCTATGAAGGACAATTCTCGTTTGGCAACGGTGTTCCTGTTCATCACGAGTTGCTTAGGTTTTTTCAACATTGGATTTCATTTCACCAGTACTGGACCACTTGTCCCAGCAATTAAAGCGGTGTACAATAATACATACTTGGTGAGCAAAAAACGCACGTAGCTTTAAACTTGCATAGTTACGCTAACACAAAAAACGTTACTTTTTTAAACGTTTATTATATTATAGCTTACTAAAAAATCATCTGTTCTTAGATATGCCAGTCATCTGCGTAATGGTTTAAGTAAATAACAATGACTCATTGCCAAATTGTTGCCTCAAACAGTAGTTGTAATTTTTTGAAACAATAGTGCTACTCAAAAGTTGAGAAGAGTTTTGTGTTTGCAAAGATGTCACGCTTGACTGAACCAAAGCCGTTTTTCCATTTCTGGCGCTAGCAGGTTATTCCAAACTTCAACAAAATCACATAAAACTCACATAATGTTGTGGGCACCCAAACAGAACTGTTTTCTCCAAACATACGTTGTTTAAATATGTTGTCGTTTTCAAAAATGCACAAAATCACTAAAAATAATTGTTTTGTTTGCGTAGAAACGCAATGGCGTTCCATTGCCACAAGACGTGTGGTATATTTTGTTCACTTTCACCATTTCCATTGTCCTGGTCGGTGGTTTTACTGGGACTTGCTGCAACAAATTTCTTCTTCATTTCTTCTCAAGAAAACGTCTCGTACAGCTTTGCCATTCACTTAATTTGGTCGGGGTTGTAATAATTTGTTTAATTGGAGGTCTTACTGGCTCCTATGAAGCTGTCATCGTTGGTAGATTTTTGGTTGGGATACCGCTTGGCATTTTTTACTGTAAGAGACCAGTTTTGTGTTTTATTAGAGCTCATTTTGCAAACTAGTTTTGATGAAAATTAACACAAAAATGTCGATAATGTTCGTGTTGTTTTGGATTAAAACATATTCCCACATTTATTTTAATCAAATGGAAAAACTAAAATTGCCTTTTAGGTTTTGCAGAAATATCTGACAAAAGTAACAAATAAAGTGATAAAATTTTTTTATTTGTCCACAGCACTCCTTCCTATGTTTAATGCGGAAGTTAGCGTAAGAAGTAAACACCCAGTGTGGCAAAGTGCAACCGCCATTTCCATCACATTCGGAACGTTTTGCGGACCGGCACTTGCCCATCCACAGGTGTGTAACCCACATTCCATATGAATTGGAGCCCTGTGTTCAAACTTTTGCCGTTTTTTAGGGTCTAGGAACTCCACAGTTGTGGCCTGTTGCGATTAGTTTCGTTTCATTGCCTTCCATCGTGTATCTCATTGCAAGTTTTTGGTTTCCTGAAACACCATATTACCTTATAAGGGCTGAAAAAATGGAAGAAGCACTTGCACTTCTTCGCAAACTGCGGATAGGAAGCATGGTAACCGTTTAAATATTTTGTTTGTTGAATGCACAGTCACACATTTTTTAACATAAGCTTTTATTTGCAGGATAATGTTAAAGCTGAAATGTCAAGAATAGAAGAAGAAATAAACACATATTCACCTGTTCTATCCTTAAAGGAAATTCTTTCTACAAAACAATACAGGTGTATGAATAAAGTTGTTTTGAAATCTATTATGGACATGATTTTTCCGACCAAGCACATTTCAAAAGTAAAAAATGGTTGAAATTTGTGTTTGAAATATTTCAGAATGTTATTCACTAATAAGGAAGCAATGTTGAAATAAATCAAGACTCGAAAAAAGATAATATTGTGCAAACAGATCAATAAAACATGATGATTTACGCAGAAATTCTTTGGTGATTCTTTATGGGAATCTCTTCAAACTATTAATTGGTATTTTTTCCTATTTCAGGCGAATCTTCTTTTGTGTTGCCGCCATATTTGCCGGCTTTATGTTAACTGGTATAAACCATTTTTTGTTCTATACCGACTTTGTGTTTCTACAAGCTGGTGTTGACCCTGACACGGTAACTTTTGCAAGTTTAGGAGTTTTTGCCCTTCGGGTCATTCTCTGCCTTCCAGCGGTAAGTAGTAACTACTATACAACACGGAATCCATTAAAAACCGGCTAACAAACGTATTACTTTAACGGGCCGGTCGTTCCAAAGTTTTTTCCAAACGTTATCGTGTTTGGTAGTGAGAGTATTGGTGGCTGCGAAGAATCACGTCTTTTAGACAGAAAACCACGTGTTAAAAAATGGCTTACTTTTCAGTTTAAAATTATCAACATTTACGGTGGTCGTAAAGTTCTCATCGGTTCGACTGTGGTTATCCTGTTGTCAGCAATTTTGTTCACAATCAGTCAAATAACAAATCATCTTTCTCCATCGGCAATGCCCATTGTTGCTGTAATAGCCACAGCTTTATTTTTATCAGCGTAAGTAGAAATAATGTGTCGCAAAAGTAGTCTGACAAATACATCGAAAATGTTTCATTTTTTTCTTTTCAGATATTTCGGGAATTTAAACAACTTTTAATGCTTTTCTTAATGTATTTCAAACAGTAACAATATTGTTGACTCATTGTTTTTGTTTGTCAGCTAAAAAGGATTTATTTGCAGTTTTGGTGCTTTTATGAACACAGCAATACTTGTCGTTCTCTCTGACATTACAACGGAACCGATACGCCCTACTGCGTTCAGCATAGGCTCGATGTTGTTATGGATTTTAGCTTGGATCGTCGCGTTTTTGCCACCTTATCTCCAGGTAGGCCCATACAGCATCTTTCCCATCACAAGAATTAGGCATAACTTCAACCATCGGTTTGTGACGACACAATATCAAAAAGTATTCTCAAAACATTTCAGGAGGCACTGGGACCGTACGCAGTGTCAATATGGATTGGTTGCACTGTGTTTTTTCTCATATTTCAAATCACTTGTCTGCCCGAAACCAAAGGGAAGACAACAGATGAGATACAAGAATACTTCAAATAAAGCATTGAATTTATGATAGAACTGCTTTTTTCAATGGAGGCTTTGATTTAAATGCCGTTTTAATAAAATGTTCGTGCTCTATCGTTTAAGAATCCGAATAATTTATCGTCAGAAAAAGTTTATTAAGTAAGTGTTAAGTCAGTTGCTGTGTATTTTGTAACCTCTAGCTCTGTTTTTTCGCTAGTGCTTATATTCAAAACCTGTTGATGATATGTGTACCAAACTAAAACCTTTGTTTTAAACGTTGGCATGACTGAAGTTACGCCAATGTTGACGTGTGAGTGGTAAAGAAAATCAAAATTTCCTGCCAAAAATTAAAAAGATTAAACAAATGAGTTAAATTCTGGCCACTAGATGCCGATAAAGAGACAAACGGGGTTTGCAATCATTTAGGCGGCTTAAACCGGCCACCACTACAAGTACTGAGCATACGTGAACGCTTTTATACTGAATAAACAAAACAACATATTCCATCATGAGGCACTATAACAAAAGTTGACTTAATTACGACTAATTAGTAGTATTAATACGTTTTATCATTATTTAGTTATAACTTAAACCAATATCATGGGTATATTGTGGCCAAGGTACACTGGTGAGCACGCGCACAACTTGTCAGGCGACCTTCACATACGTAGAGGATCTCCACCACCGTAATCCGACAACGCAGAAGTAATACCATGCATTCCCATAGCAAAGTAGGATTGCCTCACTGCGCAGGCCTTTATATTTGGCGATCACAACTCTAATACTCTGATCATAAGGTTCACAGGCTTCGCAGCCATGCTGGATTAGCCACTATTCCCGACAAGTCGGAGCGAGATCTGAAAAATCATGCTCCCGGTGAGGTTTGAACTCACGACCCTGGGCAAATATAAAGGACCTGCGCAGTGGGGCGATCCTGCCTTGCTATGCGAATGCATGGTATTACTTTACGGTGGTGGAGATCCTCTACGTATGTGTAGGTCGCCCGACCAGTTGTGCGCTTGCGCACCAGTGTACCTTGGCCACAATATACCCCGTGAAACCACTTAGCTCAGTTGGTAGAGGGTCGTGAGTTCAAACTCTCCCTAAATAATATAGGAATTTCTATACAGTATAGAATTTCTTCCTTAGTTTTAGGTTATAGTTTATGTACAGGGAAATCTTTGCATTTAAGAATGGTTGACCCTGCTTTCAACATACTTCAACATACGTTTTATTTATTTATTTACAATTTATTATGGTATCCGCAATTCTCTTCAACACAATATGATAAAAATCTTTTTGCTTAAAAAATGAACTTCGTTTTTAGGAACTATCGACAAACAACACTTTTATGCAAAGTAGTCCTGTATCTGTTTGCATGTTTTCCCCTTGGTTTCGGGCAAGCAAGTAAGTTGAAATATGAGGAAGAAAATCGTACATCCAAGCCAAGGGGTGACTGAATATGGCCCGAAACTTTCCTAAAACATTATGGTGTTTTAAGTAAATAATACAAAACAGATACAAACAGGTGCAGCAAATCTTAAAAAACCAAAGAGAAAGTAACCATTAATGGGGTAGAAATGAATGTTGGGTCTTCGCAATGCAATTATATGCAAATAAAAAAAAACGGACGTTAGAAACTGGTTGATTATTTTAGACTTTATACGTACCTGAAGATAGGGTGGCAAGAAGCCAACCAACCATGCAAAAAACCACAAGGCCATCGAACCGTATCCAAAAGCAGTGGGGCGTATCGGTTCTGTGGTTATTTCGGAAAGAACTACAAGTAGCGCAGGCGTTAAAAAGGAACCAAATCTACAACATAAAAACAAAAAAAAGGTTCAGCTTGCGAGAATATTCCAATTTAAACTTTTTCAGGAAATGTGATTGAAAAACAAAAAAATTGGATCAATTTAAAAACTAAAGGCCCTTGGCAGGCTGTCGATCGCACACCGTATCAATATAATGATATGTTAAATTCCGCAAAGCGATTTGTGGACAGTTGTCAAATAATTTGAATGAGTTGGACAAACTGATGATCCCTGTTAAATTTTTCTCAAAAAAATCCACCATCTGAGCTGTCCACAGATCGCTTTATGGAATTTAACATATAATTGTTGCAGGAAATTGCTATAAATGTTAGGCATAAAATTTTTTGTACATTAATTTACTCACGAACAAATAATCAAAGCAGTTGCTACAATAGCAATGATGGGCATAACAGTAGGAGCAAAACGGAAAGTGATTTGGGAGACGGTGAACAAGATAAGAGAAAACAATACGGATACCGTTGATGCAATCAAAACTTTTACACCTCCAAACCTTCCGATGATCTTGAACTGAAACGTCATCAATATACAGTTGGATAAAAATGCATAGATTTATATAAAATGTATGTAAAATATATTTGTACAATATAGTCTTCAAGGAACTGACCTTCAAGAACAAATTAAGCGGTATTTAATATAACGACGTTTTGACTGCTATTATTACCCTGATGTCTTGCTCATAAGCAAGAAAAACGTCGGTGTAATTTACGTTAATTTATGCCAGAAAGCCAGTTGCTCAAAAACAACATTATATTAACATTAAAAAATATATTTTTATCACAAAATACTGGCTTTATTTCAATTTAATTAGGCAACTGTTTAGCATTCACGGTGCTATCGTTTTTTTTTATCGCATGTACACTGCCAACCAGTAACAAAATGTTTGCAGTGATCTTTTTTTTTGAGTCGGTTTTCCACAGATTATAGTTTTTTCCGTCTAGACCAAAGTTGCTCCAAGAGTTTTCAATATTAGTGTTTTTACTCACACAGCGGGTCCATAATAATTGACGATATCGATAAAACTCTTGATAATCATTTCATAAACATTTGCGTACATTCCTTACCGCTGGCAAACCAAGAAGGCATTGGATTCCAAAAACTCCTATAGTTGCAAAGGTAACAGAGTCGGCATTCACGCCAGCTTGAAGAAACACAAAGTCGGTGTAATACAAAAAGTGGCCTGCACCCGATAAGATGGATCCGGCAAAAAGTGCAACAACCGCGAAAAAAATCCGTCTGCAAGGAACAAAAACGACTGTTTTGGGTCCCAACCAGCATAATTATAAAATTTGTTTTGAAGGAGATGTCCTATCTTTGCGTGGATATTGTTGAAAAGGTTTTATATTTCAGTCAAAAATGTAAGTAATTTTTTAAATTAAGATTTAACTCGAGGTGGAACTAACAAATAAAATTTTAGGAATACGCAGAATTGTTTAATGCTTTTCGCATGAAAAGAAAGGATCGCCCCGCTGCGCAGGTCCTTGTTTACTGTTCACAGTTATCGTATCGGGATCAGGTTCGCAGGCATATGTATATTCTACATTACCTGTGATGACTTGTGGAAAGAGTTTCTTTTAAAGTTAGAACATTGGTTGATTGATTAATTTCCTTTTCCATTGACGCAATTTCGGCTTGGATGTCGTTCTGTCAATTTCCGTAAACCATGAATGAATATACGAACAATATAATGAAGAGTTTTATAACCCATGTAAATGGTTCACCCCAGGGTAAATGCTTTTTTTGTAATAAAATGTAAGGTTTATGGAATTTTTAATATTCAGCTTTTTCGGTATTATTTGTCCTTATTTTTATCTTCGACAATCATATTGGTCAATTATTTACAAAAAAGTTCTCATGCCGAGTTTGAATTAACATACAAAAAAAAACTTAGTTTACAAACAAACATCACGTGGAACCTCATTTCCTGTGCGAAGTTTTCTAAGAACTTGAAAAGCCTCGTCAACCTTCCCCGTCCTTATGAGGTAATATGGAGAGAGGGGAAAGCGAAAGGCTGCCGCGAGGTATAGGATGGAAGGAAGTGCAGCAAAGGACACTCCCACAGACCATAGCTCAGTCGTACCTAGACCCTAAGACAAACTGTTAGTTGAAACCTACATCAATAAAGCAAATGCCTATAATACGCAAAAATATTTCATGCCGTCGCATAACACAACTGAGCAAGTCCTTACTTGGCTATCAGGTCACAGCTATCGTATCGAAATAATTAATAAGTTTAACAAGGGAACATTGCAAAATTCATAAAACTGTTACTTGTAATACAAAACTGGCATAACTCAAGTTTGAGTTGGTGTTATCACGTAAAATATGTGAAGTGTGTTTCATTTACAAGTGGAATGACAACTGTGGCAACTTTACCAGTTTTCCAGTTTCTTTGCAAAACATTTCATTGTGAATGTCAACGTCAGACTTGTTACCTTTGGATGGGTGAGTGCTGGTCCGAAAACAGATGAAACCAGGAGAGACATGGCTGTAATGCTTTGCCAAATATGGAGTCTGCCCTTTGCACTCATCTCGGCATTGAACATTGCAATGAGTGCTTAAATAATAAAGATAAAGTAAGTATGAAAATGTTTGCTCAACTTTCACAATTGCAAATAACTTCGTTGTCAATTCAGTCAGGAACAAAACAACAGCTGATAAATTGTTTTTAATGCGAGTATTTAAACTACAAGTGATTTATTCTAATTCATAACTTTTACTTCGAAGAATTCAGAGTCTTACTGAAAAACACTCCCAGTGGAATTCCAACCAAGAGCCTTCCAACGATGATAGCTTCATACGAGCGAGTCAGACCCCCAATCAAACAAATTACAGCAATCCCGACTAAGTTGAAGCAGTGACAAAGTTGTATAATACGTTTTCTCGATAATACACTAAGTAAAAACTTGTTGCTGCATCCACCAATAAAACCACCGATCAAAACGAATGAAATTGTCAAAGTTAGGAGAGCAAACCAAAGGTCATTAGGCAAGGGAACTCCGTACCTGGCCTGTAGTAAAAATACCATAGAAATTGGTTGGTGTAAATAGCACTTGATGGGTGTAAATGAAATGTATTCTCAGAAAATTACTTTACTTGTATTGACTTTAAATTCCTGAGCAAACATAAGCATTGTTCGCGTATTACTTTCGTCCTTTAAACAAAAAACACCAAGCAATTAAATCTGTGGTTCTATGAATGCATTTAGCCATTTTTAATGATAATCAGAAGCTTTTGAAAAAGCGGCGTTAAATTCATAATTGACGGTTTGTAAGCTGATTATTGTAAGAAAATATAAAACTTTAAAACAAACGTTTAATCCCATGCAACTGCTAAGAAATTCAATATAGAAACGTGGTTACACACTGTGTAGGTCTGGTTATATAGATCCTGTAGAGTTGGAACAAGAGGACCTAGAGTTGTAAAGTGAAATCCAATGAGAAAATAACTTGAGAAACCGGTGATGAACAAAACCACTGAAGCGTATCGGGAGTTTTCCTGATAAAACAAGAGGTTTTGATGGTAAAGGTGACGATGATGATATTATTTCAAAAAAGGAGTGAATTATGTTTTAGTTTCCTTTCGGGAACAATGTTAGAGGAATTGAACCTGTATCCGAGAACATAAAAGGGATTTTATAATTTAATTTAATGTATTTTTTCTTAATTCAAAGTTAAAAAAAAATGTTCCCAGAATTTTTCCAATCACGAATTACGGTTCAAGCCTTTCCCAAATTTCGTGAACAAAGTGGTTTAGTGCGCTTTTGTATCACAGCTCAAAAGCCGCAGTGACGCAGCAGTTATTCATCACGTAGTGTAATGACGCACGGCGCAAACAAAATGTTTCGACCTTTTCAAAAACACGTTTGTTCACTCCGATGCACCCAATTATATGAAAATAAAATTCGATATGCTTCTCAGAAAATTGTGAATGCTATAGAAGAAGGCTAGAAATCTTTTTTGAAAGGTACACTAATGCGCTACGACGACCCATTTGAAATCCTCTGGTTTAAGTAATGTGGGCCTACTAGTAAAAAACCGAATGTCAGAAAATAACATTCCACCGTTGATTAATGAAGCACACATACAAAACCTACTTATGCTGCTCGCTGTAAGTATATTATGTACTAATAGCATTGAATGAATGTAACAAAATCAAACATAGTGTTAAACGAGTTAGGTATTAGGTTGTTTTTTAAATTGTTACACCTATATTTAATATTGAAGGTTGTATGCAGCGCAAATAGTTCAATATTTCATATCGCATCTTATGAATAATTCGTCTCAAAAATTTGCTTGAAAATTGTATATTTATAACTCATATGATTCATCACGCCTCGGGCTAGTCACGTTGTAATAATTTCAGCTGGGTGTTGGCATGGTCTTATCCGATTTTACCAACTTGAAACGCTTGCAACTGTCAGTAAATGGTTAAGCCTTTGTGTATTTATTCTTGTGTGGTCCTTTAAAATGCGCAAAAATATAGCAAAGTCTGATTACAAATTTCGTCGCAAATCCGACACTAAGTTATAAATAAAACAGGGCAAATTCGGCAACAAACAACGTCATATATCGCAAGTTATATGTGTTTTTTTTTTAATAAACTCAACCGCGGAAAAAAATGCGGCAACAATCCTTAAATCTTCAAAAATTAGTTGAAATGTTTGTGAAGACCTCGCTTGACCGGCGCAGAACTTTTACAGCTGTGTGCATTTTCTCCCAGGTATGTTTTCGTCTCGGAGCCACAGGAAACGTTTACGGCACTTACGCATATCTCGCCAAAGACTGTACGTTATCATGAACCCACCGATGTTAAATTCATATCATTTTAAACTACAACATGCTTTAATTATCCCTTTCAGAACAGTTATTGGTGCGCAAGAACGCTAAGTACAATCCCTTAAGGCCACTTGACACATATAAAAATCTTATGTCGTTATAACCGCCAAATTAAATGCTATTTGATGCAGTGGTGCATTTTGTTTACTTTCACATTATATCAAAATGAATCTATTTTACGCTGATGGAAACAACATTTACAAGAATTTTAATTTCAGTGAAAGAAAACGCACAAAATACCACATATATAATAAAAATACTGACTTACAGGTTCGCCCATCTTTATTTCCTTGCTGTTCTGTTATTATCGTCGCCTGCTTTAGTTCTAGCGCTGGGTAACCTTTACCTAAACTGCTGATATTCCAACACCAACTATCAGTGGCATTTTAATGTACGTGAAATATGTGGAGATAGAAGGTCTTTTTTTCCGGTCCTCGGTTCGTTGGAGGCTGTTTGCAGAATTGAGAGAACGGCAAAAGTAGGTTGTGGCAGTTGTCAGTAACCTAACACCATTTCATTCAAGTCAGGTTTATAACCCTTTATCAATGATCAAACCTACAACCAAAAATGTAAGTAAAAATAAAGGGACCACAATGGTACTTGGTAAATATTATTACGACATATTTGTGCTTTGTTCAATTAGCAAGATCGTTGTACCTTATGGTGCAAACTTTAATAATTTCTCGCCATCCATTCGGATTTATTATAATTATATAAGCGTATTAAATTATAAAAAAAAAACGCATAGTGTACAGCAAGGATGCGGGTGTTCCTATGAAGCCATAATCTTTAGCCCAAAATCTCAAAGTCAAAGATTCGTTTATCTTTTCCTAACGTCCAATTTATTACCATTTGACAAAATTTTCCTTGAAGAACACCCAATAGCGGTTTTCTTTATCATGACGATGTTTTAATGCAAACGTTTTCTCATTTTCTTGTTAGGTTGTAACTTTGGTTTGAACTGTGTACAAATCTCCAATTTGATAGTTGGTAAGATCATCACAGTTATTTTGGTATTCTCCCTAAATATATACTCCTGATCATAGGCCAGGCTGATCCTGTAGTAAAAAGTTACTGCTTTTTTAGTGTTATTACGAAAGTCACAGTGATGCTATAGGCCTGCATCTGCAGCTTTAAACCGCATAACTTCGGTTTAAAACAGCTCACCTTTACTGAACACACCACTGACATTGTAACAACAGCATTGTCAGAATTGTGAAGCAACAAGTGTTGTATTCTGGTTTTAAAGACCCGGCCTCGAATCGGAGTTAAACCGGAACCTTTAGACCGAGTTGAGCCGTTAGTTTTTGTGAACCAAAGCTGAAAGCAGTTACCCGACCCGTATCTATATTTAGGCTGCAAATTGAACCGAAACCTGCATCGGGTGCCTCTGCCTCAAATATCTCGTTTGTGTTTGAACAGAGTTAATTCCACAAAGTCGAAGATTGTCAGACCTGTTTAATGCACTTAATAAACTTCACGTGATTTTGAATGTTTGTTATTGCATTTGGGTGATAAAAGCGCAATGAAGGACAGAGTTCAGTTAAATAAGTTGTGCTGACAAATAATGATGTCCCAAACTCGGCGATGATAGTTTTAATGGTCGTTTTCTTGGCAAAGCTAAATTTATGGGGAAAATATTGTAACGGTAATGAAACTAAATGCTAATAGCAACACCTAAAAATGGAACATTAAGGAGGATATACGAAATTACGAAGTTTGCTGACTCAATAAGTTGGTTGCGTTTATGCTCAAAATAAAACAGTAATAGCTCTGGTTGATACACTGGTTTGAACTGGAATTGATAATTTTGATTCCGAACCAAACCTAAAACGGATTTTTTTTGAAAACCGAACTTGAATTGGAACTACGACATACTGGATTTACAGTTGTAGATGCCATAGTTTGTCACATTAAGTTTGCCTTCTGTGTTGAGTTGGTGGTACACAATGTATTTGTTCAGTATGTATTGGCACGTGCGTTTGTTAAATGCGTCAGCAATTGTGTTGTTTCGGGCTTTTTCGCACGAATCACGTTTCGCTGCTCACACGCCGCAAATAGACGTAACTTCATTCATGCATGCAAACACTGAAACAACAAGATTGGCGAACTCAACGTTGCAAACCATCCACAGGGTTTGAAATACAAACACTGAAAACCCACAGAGCGACAGAGCAAAGCATGGAGTTAGAAAGTTTATTAAGCAGCAACAAACTTAACACTGGCCAACATATTTGGTGTTTTTAAATATACAAAATGCTTTATTTGAAGTATTCTTGTATCTCATCTGTTGTCTTCCCTTTGGTTTCAGGCAGACAAGTGATTTGAAATATTAGAAAAAACACGGTGCAACCTATCCATATTGACACTGCGTACGGTCCAAGTGCCTCCTGAAATGTTTTTATGATTTGATGAAAATCTTTTCGGTTGTTTCGTTGTACAATAAAACAGCAACTTGTCGTCGCATAGGCAAAACAGTACACACTTTAGAATGAAAATTTATCACAAATTGCAATTGGTTGAAATTTGCTTAATGCTTGTGATTGGAAAGAAGCTTTAAGCGTATACCTGGAGATAGGGTGGCAAAAACGCAACGATCCAAGATATAATCCACAATAACATCGAGCCTAAGCTGAACGCAGTGGGGCGTATCGGTTCCGTTGTAATATCAGAGAGAACGACAAGTATTGCTGTGTTCATAAAAGCACCAAAACTGCAAATAAATCCTTATGGTTTATTTAGCTGTTAAATCAAAACAACGAGTCAAAAACACCGTTGCGGATTAAAATATATTATGAAAAGCATTGTGACTGTTAAAAAATATCTGAAAAGGATATCATAAAACACTTAGGATATCATAAACACCAGCTTATTGTACAATGCATTATCTTCTACTTCTACTCACGCTGATATTATCAAAGCTGTAGATATTATAGCAACAATGGGCATTGCCGATGGAGCCAGATGATTAGTTATTTGACTGATTGTGAACAAAACTGCTGAAAACATGATAACCACAGTCGAACCGATGAGAACATTCCGACCTCCGTACATGTTGATAACTTTAAACTGAAATGTATACATTGTGGCATTAACACAAGACAACACAGTAATTTCAGATGTTTCATAAACTCTCGTAGAAATTTCTTGTTTTAAATTGCAGAACGAAAATAAGAATTGTTTCTTTCCACATACGAAAAAGTTTGAATCCTCCATTTGGCCCAAAACTTTAAATGATAAACTTTGCTTGCCTTAAGTCCCGACCACAGACCATGGTAAAAATAAACAAAAATTCAAGTGTGAACAAAACAGAAGCGCAATTTAGGAACCTGGCACCAATCTTCTGTGCCTTATTCTTTCTCAAACAACAGATGCATCACCAAATTTTGCAGTAAAACTGTCTTGATGTTCCATTTTATAATATTTACCGCAGGCCTCTTAAAGTGCATATGACACGGCCATGACAACTTTGCGTAAAACTAAAGGTACATCTACAACAAACATATATCCAAAGTTTCACGGTTCTACGTCAACTAAAAAATGTAGAAAACTGCACGAAAAGTAACGGCGACCAAAAATCGTAAACCTTTTGCGCTAAGGAGAAAAGGACATCACATATGGCGCTTGCGTCGAAAAAAATGCATTGTTTAGATAGGAGAAGGCGCCTTTTTCGCAGATATCGAATAGTTTCAAACATAGGAGAATCCACAGATTACGTTACCGTAAAGGTCAGGACAGGGTTTTGCATCACACAAAAATTTGTTATTGTGACGTCACGAATCAAAGGCTTACTTGTCCCTAATTAGCGGAAGACCATAGGGTATAGCAGAAACGACATAACTGTGAGTGGACAAAACGACAATGCTAAACTAACGGTTTGTCTCTGTCGTGTTTTCAAAAGTTCATGTATCACGTTAGCGATCATAAATGCTGTAACAACAAGAACAGCCTGTCCCAGTAACTGACATTATAAGTCGAACAACTAAATAAGACATAATAGGTCGAACAGCGGTCATCTGTCTTCAGCTTAAATTAACATCAAAATCCGTTTATTGCACTTGTTCACTTTTTGTCCCCTGTTTAATGCAATATTATGCTTAAACCAGTTGTACAATGTTTTCCATTCCTACGCATAAGGCTTGCTGTCAGCACTCGCGCATGACCAAAGCGCCTTCTATGACGTCACGCAACAATATCTCGCTTTCGCACGATTTCGTTCGCAGCGGCAAAAGTGCGACTTTGATCAGCTGTATCTCAGAAACCAGTCGTCGTATCAAGCTACTTTTTTTGCCAAAAATGTTCTAAAGTTATGAACATCTCTTAGTTTGATTATTAACATGTTTTATTTTTACGTGTCATATGCACTTTAAGGCCGCACACTTATCCAGTGGCCTAAATTCTTACTGTAAAGCATGATAAGGTTTGGCAAAAGCTTGAATGTGAAATAGTAATGCCTTGCGTGGATCATGTGATACACAGTATTTACTACTTACCGCCGGAAGACAGAGGATGGCTTCTAGAGCAAAAACTCCTAAACTTGCAAAAGTTACCGTGTCGGGGTCAACACCAGCTTGCAGAAATACGAAATCGGTGTAGAAGAAGAAATGATTGGCACCACTTAACATAAAGCCGGCAAATATTGCGGCAACACAGAAGAAGATTCTCCTGAAATATTTGAAATATACCATTTAAAAGCTTGAACCGATGCTATAACATATCATCATATAATTTCTATGCAAAAAAATCATTTTTTAGTTGATCAGTTTACCAAACAGTTATCTTTACTCGTGGTTTGATTTACCAGATTAGAACGCACAAAATTATGAAATACATTCTGAAATCATATTCAATTTGAAACTTAAATCGAATCCACTAATTGTTGTAATCAAAACATAACTATACAGTAAGTTGAAGGAGAAGTTGGTCAAATACCTATCATGGCAATTTTTCCATTACCTGTATTGTTTTGTAGAAAGAATTTCTTTTAAGGAGAGAACACTTAGAGACTTGTTAATTTCTTCTTCTATTGATGCCATTTCCGCTTTAACATTATCCTGTATAATGTTCACAAGTTTATGTACAAAAAATGTTTAACTGTGCGTTTAATAAAAAATAAATAAATTGGTTACCATGGTTCCTATCCGTAGTTTCCGAAGAAGCTCCAGTGCCTCTTCTACTTTTCCTGCCCTTATAAGGTAATATGGTGTTTCAGGAAACCAAAAACTTGCAATGAGATACACGATGGAAGGCAATGAAACGAAACTAATCGCAACAGGCCACAACTGTGGAGTTCCTAGACCCTAGAAAAACGGCAAAGGTTTTAACACGGAGCTCTGAGTTCATATGGAATGTTTGCTACACACCTTTGGATGGGCAAGTGCCGGTCCGATGAACGTTCCTATTACAATGGAAATGGCGGTTGCACTTTGCCACACTGGGTGTTTACTTCTAACGCTAACTTCCGCATTAAACATCGGAAGGAGTGCTGTGGATAAATAAAAAAATCTTGTCACGTAGTTTTTCACTTGAGACATTATCTGTATTTATATTTTTTTAAATAAACGTGGGAATTTGTTTTCTTCCAAAAGAGCATGAAATTTATAGACATTTTCATATTCGCAAAATTTTCTGTAATACAACACACAAACCGGTATCTTACTGTAGAAAACCCCAAGCGGTATCCCAACCAAAAATCTACCAACGATGACAGCTTCGTAGGAGCCGGTGAGACCTCCAACCAAACAAATTATGACAACACCGACCAAATTGAGTAAATGGCAAAGCTGTATAAGACGTTTTCTTGAGAAGATATGAAGTAGAAACTTGTTGCAACAAGCCGCAGTAAATCCACCAACCAGTATAATGGAAATTGTGAAAGTGAGCAAAATATACCACACGTCTTGTGGCAATGGATCGCCATAGCGTTTCTACGCATAACAAAAATCTTTTTAGTCATTTTGTACAATATTTTCAAACGACCACACATTTGAACAACGTATTTTCGGCAAAAACAGTTCTATTTGCACGGTTTGGGTCATTAGCACGATTTCCCCACCACTCAATGTGACCCTTGACACAGAAAAGTTCTGTTGAAGTTGAGGTTAACCTGCCTGCTCTAGGAATGTAAAAACGACGTTGACTCAGTCAAGCGCGACATCTTTGCAAACACAAAACAATTCAGTTTGATTTTGGCGAGGTTGGCAAACTCACTATTTGATTTATCACCATTGTCTTTATTTGAAACAAGAACAGCAGCAACCCTAACTGTATGACACAACAATGCAACAATTGTCATTGAAGCGAATTAAGCCATTGTGCAGATGGCTGGTGTGTGCTAATAACAGATGGATTCATGTACGCTAGAATTAACTTTAACCTAGCATGGTTACATGTGTTAATAGAAGTATGTAAGTTTAAAGCTTCTTGCGTTTTTTGCTTACCATGTATGTATTATTGTAAACCACTTGTATTGCTGGGACAAGTGGGCCAAGACCGGTGAAATGAAATCCAATATTGAAAAAACTCAAGCAACTCGTGATGAACAGAAACACCGTTGCGAAACGAGAATTGTCCTTGAAAGAAAAATGTGGTTTGCGTTTGACATGATGACCAATAGTTCATAAAGTGTACCGTGATTCGTTAAATGTAAAATTCATAAACTTGATAGATTTGGCCTTGTATTGCAGATTTTAACACTTTTTTGCTTCTATTTAATCCAGCAACGCTTTTAGATATTCATAAACCTCGATGAATCATTTAAAAATTCTTTACACAATCGCATGTTATGGCCGATGCGAATCCACTAATTTTCGGTTTCCTGTGATTTGTTGCGCAATTTCAAAACTTGGTGGTCGAGCTTCGCATTCTAAATTTACGATGCATGATGACAGATGGTCGGCGTTTTGCATTCCGCAGGCGCGGGAGAGTTTAGCTGGATTTGTTTTGCTTGCACGCCCCGTTAAGCTTTCAATCTTTGGAAACTATCAATCGTACTCTGGTAGAGACCTTAAATTTAAGGCCAAAACATGTTGTACTGATTTCTTAGGCGTTCTTTTAGAAATGTTGCTTTATTTCTGGTGTCCGTGCCAAACATATCTTGTTTATTTAATAACCGAAGTACCAGTTTTAAATAACATGATGATATTCCCTACTGACACACAATATTCATATATAATTATGAGTGAACTTATAGGCAAACGATATACTTACAAGTTACGTATAGTCTAAGCAGGACTAAAACTAAGCTGGTTTGAAAGGGCATTGATCGCCTGGAGTCAGTCGGCACTTTATTGTTTAGAATCTTTATTCAGTCAACACTACAAGATAATTTAAAATATAGTTTTTGGCAAATAACACTTACCAGTTCCTCCATTGTTGAATGCAAATGTCGACTCCCAAATTCACCTTCGCATTCAAAGTCGCTTTGTCTCCAAACAACCCAGCAAATGTGCTAACTCATTTCCCAAGACAAATGTTTTTGCCCAAACCTTTTTTTTGTCCAAACTGCCCTACCGAGTGAATTTAAAGCCAGGAGGATTTAAGCAGCGCTAAAAATTTTAACCTATAACTTGTTGCAAAATTACTTTATACCCAACAAACTAACTCAAATATAGTGTTAGCTTTGATAATCATACTTTATATCTAAAGGCCAGAAACAATAAAGTTAATAAAGTTAGTAATTTCTTTGATTTATTTGCAACAAGCTTAAATAACCCAATATATACGTCTTGATTAAACAGCTTAAAAAATTAGCACATCGGTCACATTTAAGGATGATTCTTATAAATAATGACGTAATGGCAACACTGTTGATTATAACGGTGATCAAAATACAATGGAAACCAGAAAGAGAGATATATCAATAAATTTTCCGCACAATTTCGTATAATGAATAAATGAAATTAAAGTTATCTTTTCTTTACGAAAAAGTCTTCGTTATATAAGATTATTACGTGACTTAACGTTGCGCCCAAAACCCATTGATGGTGCGAAACAAATTATGATATCTATGTGTTGCTAAAACAGCAACCGAACCACTCAAAGCAAGATGGAAGTGAAATCCTTGTTTGCATACGTGAATGTATTTTCCCAAGATGTGACAAGAAATAGAACACAGCATGTATCAAATATGGTGGTGGAAGGCACAGTTATATTTTTTGCATTTGAAAACGTTTCTTGACATTTTGGTCGTTTTGAGCTGTAATTTTACCAATTTAAGAAAATACCTTAATCTAACTTGCTCGTTAAAGATGTATTATATCAAGTTGTGACGGAATCCAACTATATGTTATTTGATCACGTGCGTTTGAAAACATACTATAATAACACTAATCATACACAGATTTGCCTTGTTGTCCAGCATACCTGATTTCTGGCCCAGTTGTTTTTTAAGAAGCAAAACGAGACCAGAGATAATGCCAAGCAATCACAAATCAATCACCATTTCCGGAAAATTCACGTAATTAAAAAATGTCCACACCGGGTATTTTTGTGTCACGTTTAATTAAATCCAGTCTGGAAAGTGTGCGAAACATTCTGCTTAAAGCTCGTATATCCTGCTAACTGTAATCTGTTATGACTGGTGTTGGTTGTGTGCTGTATCATTACCCCGAGGAAGCCTAGTTGGATAGCAGGCGAAAACGTTGGTAAATACAAGTTACTTTTTAATGTACCAGAAGAACAGACTATTGAAATACAATATGCCTGTCAGCAACAGCAACATTATATTTGTTATGACTGATAAGGTGACGTTTATTTTATAACATAGAAATATGACCAAAAAACGACAAAACTGACAGTATGTTAGGTATTTTGAAACCATTAAAAATTAGCTGAATACAGCAAAAGCGGGCAATTGTCACAACAAAGTACACATAACAAATTTAAAGCAATCCCGTATAACACGTGAATTCATACCAAGCTATAGTAGGACAATGATTCCAAACCTTGTAAATATTATGTTCATATTAGCATGTGAAGAAGAAAAACTGCAAGAACATTTGACAAATTTCTTGGATTTTATCAAAAATGGCAAGGACATTTTAGACACGCTGATGAGACATGTACAAAATTCTTCCTTAAATGGACGAATCCTCTGGGAATTATCCAATAAATATTACAAGAGGTTTATTACTCTTTCTTGGGCATTGTTCAGAGAAGCAAAATAAGCACACAGCTTTATACCCACCTGAAAAATAAAAAAAAGTTGGAGAAGTACTTAACTATGCACTGCGGCCTACCACGACCCACAAAGTTTCAATAGATTTGGCACACGAACTAATATTCTTACCAAAATTTTCACAGCTTTTATGTTTGTAATTTCCCCATCGATTCTTTTGGCAGAAGTATGGACAGAAAAACCTTCGGAACAACGCTGTAAAAGTTATTCAGTTGTTTATGGCTCTGTAATCGTTTTTACGTCACAGTAAAGCTGACAATTGGCACCCCTTTACCCAATATATTAACGAATCTACCATTCGTTTGATTGATAGCCGCTATAAAAACATTTGAGCCATGGGCAAAAAACGTGTATAACTGGCTCAACCAGTGCATAACAGTTATGACGTCACAATTGAAATAAACGTATCCTAATCGCAACCTAGCTATAGAGTTTTGATTAGCCTTGGTTACGGTGCATTGGATTTTAAAAATTTCTTTCCAATGTATATTTGATAACAACTACTTACTCCAATTTGCATTGCTTTCATCGATTAGCGCCAACATTGCAAACAACACCATAATACCCATAAGTTTCATTCTGGATATCGTAAACAATAAGCAATTGAACTGAACTCAATCTTTCTTTGGTTTACTGCACGTTTAAAAAAAAGCAATGCTTTAAAATTGCTCAAACATGCAAAAAAGCTGTGAAAAAGGGCGTTAAATGTCAATGCCTCTTACTCCAATCACGAGCAGTTTAAGAGACTATTTTAAGCACATACATCGCACGCTGTATGCTGCACGTTTAGGTGCCATAAGTCTATCGTATCGGTGTTAGCCACCTTGTCAGATCGACAACTTCGAAAATTTCATAATATACACAATTACCTCCGTGCTGTTTGCACAACACGTTTATACACAACATGTTTATACAAAAAAGGACCCAAAATTGTAACTATGTTATGGCCGAGGGCTAAAACCACAGTCATTGTAATCACGCGTTTAACGAATGCCCAAATCGTCCAACAAAACAACATAGGGGGAGTTTCCGGTCAAGTCAAATCACGACCGAACAATTCAGTAGGAAAAACTTGCTGAGCTGGTGGCAGGTGAAAAAATGCTAGCCAGTGGAGGCAGCAACATTATAGTTGTGTAAAAAACCATGCCATTTAGGTGATAGGTATGTATTTGGCAAATATTTAATAAGGTTAAATTAAACACAGGTTTTTCTTCCTAAACATAATCAACTTAAACATAAAAAAAAACTATTTAGGGCACTTATAGGTAGGAAATCAAGCTCTAAGTAACTGACGTAACCGACCTAATCGGTAACTTGAAGTTGTGTAATCAACACCAAATAGCAACCTCACGATGCGCAATAATAATGTGTCAACAGTGGCCAACCACAGACTATTTAAGTGGAACAAATGCTGCCTGCAGTTCAGTGTGTTTTATTTGTGGCTGTGTTAGGGTCTAGGATGTTGGTTTTGCTTGAGTACTGTCCATGTTCTGAAGAAACTGCTGTCTTGTGTGCTGTATTACTTCAGTGGATTATCGACAATAAACAGATTTATGAACAACATTGGACTGGTTTAAAGCTTGGTGGATGTATGTGTTCAGCCGGGAGTTAGACTACTTTGAAGACACACAGGCTTGTGTAAAGGAGTTCTCCAACATTTAACCTTGGGATAGAAAAGGCAAGTTGCCTTCGAGGCCGAGTTGCTATCGAGACATTTTTCGGATTCTACAGATTTATACAAACTGTGTGGATTTATACAGATTATACGGATTATACCTGCAATTAGTCTGCTCTCATCCTTTTTCAAATAAAAGAATACCCTTATCAGGCCTAACAAGCGCCAAACGAAATTGCCCAACTAGGATTTACCACAGCGTGTACCTAACCACATCCAATTCGGAGAAGAAACACGAGAACTACAAAAAAGCACCATCAGGAAAAATAGGTTTTTAAAAAACATTTATTTTATCAAAACACTAAAATAAAAACATCACGTTGCCGCGCGTGGTAAAGTCCGAAACTTTGGCTTCCAACACCGACCAATATATTTTTACAAACGCACCTTTTCCACCTCAACGTTTAACTTCACCGCTGGAATTAATATTCCAAAACTATGGTCGCAACACAACTACCGCCCTTATGTTCTATATACCTTGACCGATACTTTCAAACATATAATTTAACGGACGACAGAGACAATTTTGCTCAACTTTTGTGTGGATTTTCGCAAGAACAATGTGCCAGATATGAGCACGTCATTGCACAGGCAACTATTTCGCTTACACCTTATACAACTCTAAAAAATTAACACATAACATAAACGGAACAGCGGTACTCACTAACGTAGGTTACAATAGAATACCCTTGACGGCACAGATGATAACTTATATAGGAGGGGGTCACGTGACACTACACGTTAGACAAGCACTAATGCAAAACACACTATACAGTAACCACAATGGGTTCAAAGCTATCGACTGCAAGAGTTAAAACAAATGTCGAATTACAGCTAACCCAGAGTGAAGTTAAACCTGTCTTAGAATTTCCTTATTTTGGTGGTTTTAAGACTACTTATACCGGACGTTATTGGGCGGTTTTAGGAAATATTAGTTGACAACATTGACTACAGACTTGAACTTTAGGAATAAGATACGAAAATATGAAGAAAACTAATACTGATGATATTAAATGGTATAATCTATGTTAATTGGGAATATGGAGTGCTGCAGTTCCATAAGCTACACGAGCCACCATGGCCTTTGTTAGTATTTCCATTGTGCGGAACAGCAGGACCCGGAAGGAACTAATTTTCGCCTCCTTACTTTTAATGGCCCACAAACTTCAGCCCACTCCCTACCTTAGTACAACCCACATGCAGTTCTTGCTACACTGCATCAAACTTTGTATTATCAAAACAACACCTGGATGTTCTTCATGTAGCTAGGTGATAAGGTAGTCAAAATGCATCAAATCGTACAAGTCGAATTGTGATATGCAGGTATTTTAAACAAAAATGGGCAGAATAACTACAAAAAGGTGTTTATTGTCTGCCTTTTTGTCAATTGTTTAGCGTGGCCAATGCTGCAACGCAGGTAAGAATGCTGTGTGGTTACCAAGATTAAACTTGTATATTTTTTTACACTTTTGTCGCCTTCAAAGAAACAACTGGAAAAATAAACTTGGTAGGTTCTACTGCTTTTGAAATGCCTCAATTGGACAATGAAGAAATCTGTAACAGGGACTTGTACATCATAATTGCAATATGTGTTTCTGGAGGACTTCTAGCTGTTTTCTTGATACTTGAAGCGTTTCTGTGTTGGAAAAAAATAATAGGTAGGTACAAGCAAACCTTGTGCAGCGTAGCAATTACATGCAACTTATACTGTAGAAGGCCGCCATCAAAACCCGGAAGGTGAAAGGGATTTCCCTATTTACGCAAACACGCCTATGTATGAAAATGTTTGTGTACGCTCAGATACCGTAACTTATCTAAACATACATGAACCAAGTTACGAAAACACGGGCGCGTTCCTGGTGAAAATTTTCAGCTTGAAACACCCACCTACGAAAATGCAGCAACCATCCAGAATGAGTCGGGTTATCAAAATACAACTGGGAATCAATTCGCTTCGGAATATGAAACGATTACTTGCGGTTAACTGTATTATATTATATTATACAATCTTATACGGTTTGTAGTGGAATTACCTTTTGTCCAATACATTGAAGGTATTAAAATCATTGTTTGAGAAATAAATCGAGTGATTTTGGACAGATCTTACAGGACCTACATAGGTATTAAATTGGACAAATTCTGTTTTCAAGGCCCTCTGCAATAATGCACCTGGCGACTGTTCCACTTGTTTCCCAACAACCGTTGATGGGATAGAGACCTAATATTCTTCAAGGTTAAAAAAAATTGCTGCTCCTGGATGAAACTGTACGGAGCAAGGACTTGTTACGCCTCCTGGAAGATCATATCACTAACAGGGGGGTCATGAACAGCCCTGGGGGGTTGCTTAGGTACTTTTTCAGCAGCTAACTTTGATTTTCTGCAAATTTAGGTTTCATTTTTTGTTGCTCGTTTTACCAAAATACTGAGTAACCAGGGGGACAAATGGCCCTTGGGTGGTGGCTAAACCATTTTTTCAGACACTAATTTTGATCAAAATTTGTAGATATGGGATGAATCTTTCATAAAATCACAAATGATTGGACACTTAAACGATTCATTTTTCCACAAATACAGCCTGAATTTTTTGCTCCATTTTCACCATAATTTTCAGCAGCACCCACCATCAAGTAACTACCTCATTAAAATAGCCCAAAACCCCACTAAAACTGCCCCAAACACCCTAAAATTCGCCATGGCAGCAGCGCGCACATGCGCGCTCATTCAATTATAAATTTAACTAAAATGCATCTCTGCTTTGTTTGGTGATGCATGACTTTCCATTGTGACACACGCACGTTGGGCATTTCCCAGCACAAAACTAATTTTCATAGAAATACCAATATGCGTCGTTCAGCTAGGGTTGTGCGGTCGCGGTAACATTTATGGTTGACTGCGGGTTGTATTGTTTGAAATGAGTAAATAAATTAAGCAATGTGGCCTCGCTGACGTCACTGGCAGTAGGATTCGGAAATAGAAACGGCGCTTTTCTTAAATAACAAATAATGTAAATGCTTAGATAAATTTTGACGTTCGTTAATACACAGTTTATAGTTTTTTTAGTGCAGTTTGTTTCATCGAAGTGAGATCGTTACCTAAAATTAAAAATATGACAAATAAATCAGCAGAATGCCTTTTTTTATTTGTTTCAAATTACAAATTGTGTTTGCATAAGCTCGCATACAACAGTTTCAACCAATATCAAGCAGTTACCAAACTTCCACACTAAATTATTCACTGATTTCTATGCCAGATTTATGTTTCTTATACTGTTGACCATTTGCGAAAAAAATATATTGGAACATTTTTCGAGAAAAAAGTGCAAAAAATGGTCATTAAACTAGGTAGTATATATGGGTGTCAAAAATTAAAACTATTCAGTACAATAATGCCCAGATATGGTTATAACGGGATAAGTTGTTGGGTAAACTCTCCAATATTATGCACTTTGAAACACTTACAGCATAAAATTACATCAACACAAAAAACAATTGCTGCCGTTCAAAAATATGCATCTCAATTTAATTGCAACTATTAATTTTTATGATAAAATGATGATAATTTTGAATTAAAAGCATTTTTTAGGAAACATACACACTGTCTCCAACATTTATCATTCCAGATTTTACTACTCCCATATGAATCCCCAGAAGAGCTTCCTTACCATAAATGTGCTTCAGTTTGGCTTCACATTGCCGGTAACTATTACAAAACCAGATATTATTTACAAAATTAAAACAACACTTTTTTCAATTATTTTGAACATTTGAAAAGAAAGTTGCCACATACGTTTTCAATGTTTTGAGGGGTTCTCCGTCCTTATCTTTAACGCCTGTGTCAGGGTCAACTGTCGTTAAAAGACACCTGTCAAATATGGAAAGCATGAAACAATGTTGTTTAAACAAGATATTTGCAGGGAAAGACAGAAGTTCATAAAAATGTACCTTGCACAAAACTTCACCAATTTCACTTCAGTATTACCAATTTTCACATCTGTCCAAGAGTCCTAAAATTTTTACATTTTGTGAGAATTATTCCTATTTTAGTTTCTTTACTTCACAATGAAACCTCTTCATAAGGTGAACATCCAGATACCACAATACTTGGTCTAAAGTTTCTTGCAGACACGGATATGTTGATTCTTTCATTGACATCGTCCACAGAGGCTTGGGATAGAATATTACAGGGTGCACAGTCATGGTACACTGCCTATGAAGTTTGATAATGACACTTTTGAAATAAATATAAAGTGGTCAAAAGTATATTTTTACCTTTCCATACTCCATGCTAGCACGGTGAATTTCAACATCTCTTCCACAAATGTCTCGCGGTTTTTCGTTCCTCGGGTAATATACAAGCCTGTAGTCTGCATTAAAGTACTTTTTGAGCCAGTCAGCAATATTATCTCCGCAGTCCACACCAGCTATGTCTTCACCCCATACTCTGGAACAATTATCACAAGTACAGGATGATAAAACAATTTTGAATAATTCAGGTGTTTCACATAACATTTTTTTCCCACTTAAATAATTAATAATTACTTGTTTAGTTGTGTATACCTGAAGAAGTAAATTTACAGTTAATTCCTTTGTTATCTAAATGCATTTTGTTTTATTACCTGCACTTCATGGCAATTGACACATCATTTGGTATAGGTATGCATATACTGTCCATTTGTGGAGCTGAAAGTGTGATGGATGCAGGACTAACTCGAGCAACAACCAACACTAGACGTGGCTCCTGTCTTCCTGTAACCATTTGTCCATTGGGACTCACCACAAGAAAGCACCTTAAAATAACAACAATCAACCAAACAACACTTTGCTAATGCAATATATTTTAAAAGAGCCTATGCAGTCAAATCTTGTTAACATTTGACTACTTTGTTTTGTCAAATAATGTTGGTTTAGCAGGGTATATAAAGAAAGAAATATGTTTTAGTGTTCTGTAGGATAGTGATTTTTGGACGTTCACATGTTCAGAAGTCTGGTTGTATAAATATAATAAAATCTGTGGCCTAATAATTTTTGATTTTTGATAAGCCACGATTTTTTTGTAAAAATACTATGAATAATTATTTTTAAACAAGTATATTAACATACCTGTCACCAGCATATTCAGCACCAGGAATCCCAATGCCAAATTGTGTTAAATTTGCTGACTCTAACTCCAAGCCTCTTGATGACTTAATAGGGTACAAATAAATTTTTGAAACCACAGCAACCTTGCGCCATTGTTTCTTTTTAGATTTAGAATAACACAAAAACGCAAAGGATATTGCTGCAGCCAAAGCCAAGCTACCGCCAATTAAAACCTGATTAGAGCTTAAACCCATTTCACGCTGGTCAAAACCTGTAAAGTAATGTTGACCTAATTATCAATTCCGACAAAAATTGCAACGTGACAACTTAATTGCACAATTTGCAAACACTTTGCAGAAAACTTCATAGGGCTCTGTAACGTTACGGCCAACATAGGTAGCATCCAGATCAGTAATCTGGAGAAAATCGGTTGCCTAAACACGTGACTGCAGCGGCAGACTGGTTCATATTTTCATCGTTGTAGAGGGCGCTATGATTTTCATCCAAGGGGGCGTAATTGAAATCATTTAAACTAGTGACGCACCGAAACAGCAATTTTTTTATTCGGCAATTACCAAATAAAACAAACTAGTACAGTTTGAACAATGATCCTAAACTTTGCGTATCAGCGTTGCATGCAGTAAAAAAGTTTATAATTACAAACACCTTGGTTTCGGCCGAATAGAGGAGACCGGGGATAGCTCGGACGGTTTTGGGAAAATTGCTCATATTTTTTTTAAATTATGAACCACATTTTTAAATTTTATTTTGTTGTAAGTAGTAAAGCATTTTGTTGTAAGTTGTAAAGCATTCCTCAAAAAACAGAAGGTTTTCGTTCGTTTTAGCTCACTAAAAATGCTCATTCTCAGCCCATTTTTTAAACAGGTCTCAAATGTCATCATAGCGCCCTCGTTGTAGAGGGCGCTATGATTTTGGGGGGGCGTAATTGAAATCATTTAAACTAGCGACGCACCGAAACAGCAATTTTTTTATTCGGCAATTACCAAATAAAACAAACTAGTACAGTTTGAACAATGAAAAATACGGCCATATTTTAAAAATTTCTATGTCGTCACGTGACTGGGGTTATCTCGGACAGCAAGTTTTAAACAGACGTTTTTTTGTTTATTTAACAAATAACTGAAATCAAACTTGGCGCAATATCAGCATTGGGGCATTAGCGCATTAAATATCATTCAAGCATTCAGGAATCGGGGCGTGGCCACTTATTGTTTCGAACCTTCCACACGTTCATGCATTGGGTAACTCGTGTACTTTTACGACAGCACGGATATTATAGATTTTTGGGTCAACAAACGATGTTTTATCTTTGTGGCTTTTTTTTACTGTCAAAATTCGATCATTTCATCCAGCCTCTGTATATTCTCTTCTATGATCTGATAATTTTTCATGAAACTCAAAAAATGTGGTCTTCTGGCGATTTCTTGCCATGATGTCCGAAGTATCCCCGACCACGTGACGACATAGAAATTATTAAAATATGGCCGTATTTTTAAAGGTTGCACAAAATCACTATTGGTCTATCCAAGAATACACATATGAATATGCAATCAACCAAAAATGGAGACATAAAGCTTTTGTATCAGTGTCTTAACAATACCTAATTGTGACGTATACCTGGTCCGAAGTATCCCCGTGTCCAAGGTATCCCCGGTCTCCCCTACAAGGTATAGTGTAAATGATTTCAATTAACCTCCTTGGATGAAAATATGTACAATCCCTGTCTGCCGCTGCAGTGACGTGTTCTGAGGTTAGTCCAGATTGTCCAGATTACTGATCTTGGACGGAAGATACTTTTACACCGGGTCACAAAGTTTTTTCCAAACTTGATCCACATATAAGCCTATGTAACATAGAAATCTGTGCGAATATCAACGCTACGATTTCGTGAAGTATTTCAAGTTAAATTAATGACAAAAATAACAGGCGGTGGCCCTGTTTACACCTAATCACTAAAATTCAAACAGATTTCTGTTTTACATAGACTTATACGTGGATCAAGTTTGGAAAAAACTTTGTGACCCGGTGTAGTAGTATTTTCCATCTTGGACGCTTACCTATGTTGGCCGCAGCTGTAAGCCCACCCCAACGTTTTTGCCTTGTCATGTTACGGTTCATTGAATTTCGCGTTACCAATCACTTTTTTACAATTTACACGTTACAATACACTATTTGTGAAAAAAATAATTAGCCTGTGTATGTGTCTTAACTGAACTGATAACGAACTGAAAGTTGACGGTAGGTGGAATATATACAACGTGGCAATCTCTGCAACTTGTAAAATATCTTGGAAATCTGTTTAAAATTATCAAAGTTACATTAAACCAGTGGTCTCTTTGGTGCTATATTGCTATAGTTACTTGGATGTTGTTTAATGATTGCAATCACCTTATAAGCGGCACACTAAAAAACCAAAGACGTGCTAGGCGTGGTGGTTCTACAATGCTGAATATAAACAAATTTACTTTCAGAAAGTATTGATACCATATGGTACAGAAATATGGTGAGGTATTGGTATGTGTTGGCTATCCTGATACGAGCTGTGCATTGTGGTGAACATTTTTCACCGTTAAAAGATGACATAGCATTTCAAATTAAATGGCTTGGTGGTCAAGAGTCTGCAGAAGTCAAAGAAAATGGCTTGGAATACAACGAAGAAGATTCATTTGTTGTCACTTCTTCGAAGAAAGAAAAATATACATGTACAATTCCAACCAAACTTAGCTTAAAAAGTCAAACTGGTGATGATAATGCAATTGATTCAACACCACCCCATGCATTACTAGCACCAATTTTCAAAAAACATGTATGTACTTACCGGTTTGAGCCATATTGGACATATGAATTGTGCCACGGAAAACATCTGAGACAGTATCATGAAGAGCGAGTGAAAACAAGTGGTAAGAGTGATGATAGTGACAGCATCGTCCTCCAGACTGAAAGTGGCAAAAAAGTAGTCGTTCAAACCAATGAAGACAAGAGTAGTTATGTGAAAACAACTGAATACCTTTTGGGTCAAATTTTAAGTAGTGACATTGACAAAGAAGGTCATTTATTAAAGCCTGCAAAATGGCCTGTCACGCCCAAAGAGGTTCTGTTTAAGGTTATTGATGGAGAAAAAACACCATATTACCCTGTAATAATGGATAATGGGACACCATGTGATCTGAAGGTAAATACTTGCTGTTACTTTGATGCACCCCAATTGCCTTGCACATTAATTTGTTTTTGTTTGCATGTTTTTTTATCGTTGCATTCTGTGCAGTTTTGTTTAACTTTTTTGCAATCCGTTTTCGCAGTCTGGATCAAATCGACGGAGCACAGTCTTGTACATTTGCCGACCAAATGGACGCAATGAAATTATATCGATTACTGAAACAAGTTCATGTGAATACGAGCTCATTGTCCTATCACCTGATCTGTGCAGAAATCCGATGTACAATGTAACTAATTTACAATAAATTGTATTTATGTTTCAGCATTATGAAAAGTTGTTGAGTTACACATTTAAAATTTACAGAATCTAGGAAAAAGTGTAAGTGACATTCAATGTGTTCCTATAAATGGCTCGCCAAGAAAACCAGTTTCTTTGTTTGAAGTCCAAGAAGCACTTGCAGGTAGTTCATAATCAATGCTCAAATCTACATTTTTCATAAAAATTTGCATTTGTTGCTGTGTTATAAAGTATATGGAAAAGAAAACAGAAAATTTACACCAATGTAAAAGAACATGACCATAGAAAGGTTTTTATGTGAAATTAAAGTGGCTAATTCCAATTCTGCTGAGCCAAACATTTAAACAAACACTAACTTTGGTATTGTTTCAATAGAACAACAGCCACTGGATGCCATTAGAAATATGGATGAGCCTGTTAAAAATGAATTACGGAGAGTTGAAGACACAATCATCTCACCTCTTGTTGACAAATCTCTACTAAAAGATTTCTTATCCGGCACATTTTGCCTTTCTGGTGGAAGTGGTTGGTGGAGGTATTAATAAATGCTATACCAGTGGTGGGCAAACTTTTTAACTCTTGGGCCACAAATTAAAAAAAATTGGCAGGTGGGCCAATGGGTTCGCAAGGGTAAAAGTAGACCAAGGTGTTTTTCCTTTAGTTTATAAACTGATCTATAAACAGTAATAAATGTTTAAAGTATAATTAAAATGCAAAAAAGTTCCATATAGTAGTATACACCTGCAGTAGGAACAAAAAAAATCTATTCCAACAGACCCAATGGACCAGGTTTGGCCCTAAAGCAGCAGTTCACCAATATATGCGCTAATTTGTGTAAAACTCTATAGCTGTAAGAAACAAAATTGCAATTCTCCTTGATTGATTGTAGGTTTGAGTTTTGCTATGGTAAACACGTCCACCAGTACCACGATGACTCAAAAACAGGAAGAACAACAATTGTTGTTGGAAATTGGAATCTTGGTGAACATGAAGAGTGGACAAAACAGAAATCATCAAGGCCTAAAGTTATGCGGCCAGATAAAACAGTAAGTTGGGATTGTGAATTAGTGCTTGCAGTTTATTATATTTTGCAGCATGTTGAGTTGGATCCAAATAGACTTGGCATTTCTGACTACCTATGCATGATTTATTCATCATTAAGATACAGTGCTTGTTATACCAACGCAAGTGTGAATATTGCCTTTGTGTGATTGTGCACCTATGATGTAGTTTAACCACTACACCTATACTGACCATTGAGATCCTGTAGCCCAGTTGATTGAAAACTGGCCTGGAGTGCTCAGAGTTGTCAGTTTAAACCTTATGTGGAGAGTTATATTTTTACATTTATACACTGAGTTGCTTTGCAAAAATTGTCATGATTCAGCTTTGGCTGTAATGCAAGTGGCCGACATGAATAACAACAATTTACCTGGATAATTGAGGATCGTATACTTTTGTTCCAGGGCAAGAAAATTGTATCTTTAGTTCAGCACTTTTATGGGCATGGTGACACATGTGATGTGACTGGAAAACCAAGACAAGTTGTGGTTCAACTTAAATGCAAGAAAGATGCTCCAAGTCCCCATGCAGTCACAATATATCTGTTGGAACCAACCACATGTCAATATATCCTTGGTGTAGAATCATTGATTGTTTGCGATCTACTTGATTCAGCAGACGACTTGGGTTTGCTGAATACAGAACATTTAACATAGAGGCTAGATATAAATTTTTTATTTATCAAAATTGTCTTCCTTTCCCTGTTTCATTCAGTGGTGTACTGGCCAACTGGTAATTTTGCTTTTGCATGCCTAAATATTTACAGAAATATTCATGCAAAAGGTTTTTAGTTCAAATTGGCCGTATGTTGCAGACTAGGACTGGATGTGCATAATGTTAAATTATTTTGACAAAAAATACAGCACAAAATGACAAAAAATTTAAAAAACCTTTATCCCAAGTATTTAGGAAGGTTCATGGCCCCTTTTACCCCATCCTGGCTAAGTCAATACTTTTCATACATAGTGTATCCTATTATTGAAATGTACAGTATGTTAAGATGTACTGGGGGCAGACACATTCGCAACCTTCAGCTCAGAACTCTTTTCAAAGCACTTGTAGTTTTAAATTGTCAATATAAATGGATTGTTTGCAGTTTAGTATATTAAAATCTACTTGTTTAGTTTGTCTTGTGAACGTGTAATATTCTCTGTTCATGTCGAGTTTTTTTAAATTTTTGCGTTGGGGTTTGTAATACTTGGGCTGCTAAATAAAAGAATTATGCCTCGAACAAATTTTTGCTGTTAAAACGCAAATAACAATGTATCGTTTTTCAACCAATATTTTAATAGTGGTGTAAGAATTCTTCTAAGCATTACAAATCAATATTCTTCTGGTGAAAGACAAAGGACGGAAATCGTTGCTGTGACAAATTGGACAGGAAAAAGAAATCGCCCTTTATCTCACATACAGTAGGGGTTTGTAACTTTTATGATCCGGTGACCCACTCATCTATAACACAATGTGTAGGACGACGCACCCGAAAATTTTGACTGATGTTTAGGACGAATTGGTATGCGTCATACGACAAATATTTTATTTATTGCGGTCTTATGGTGACAAAATTTTTCCAAAGCCTTCAAGTGAGCTTGCGGACGCACATTTAAACGACGAAACATTTCAGGACCGATGATGCGCTGCCTTTGGCAGTAGGGCGGGCATGACTCTTTGCGCCCACATTTCTGCTATGGTTCATGACGCACAAAACATTCCGGTCAAACGCAACAGAAAAAATATATTCTGAATGCGTTGTGGTTTACACCCAAACAGGTGTAAAATTAGCGACCTTATACACACAGAAATTAAACTCGGGACAAGCGGTACTAAATTGTCTTCCATTTAAAGAGCATATACGAACAAAGTCACTGCTGAAGTGAAAGTGAATTGACAGAGTTTTTCTGGTTTAGCTGTTTGTGTGACAAGTACGACAATAAAATTGCTAGGGTGAGAATGAAATTGGAGAAACAAGCAAATTACCATATTTGTTTACTAGCCTAATATTTTCTGCAAGGATGGCGCAGCATGGGTGATATCATTTCATCTGAGTGACTAAATTATTAATCGTGAATTCGCTGGTAGATTTCATGAACCAGGCTAGTTCAGCACTATGTAGTGCGGCAGAGCGAAACGCCTCAGCTTCAATGTTTACCTGGATCTTGTAACAAGTAAGCTTCTGCGACAAAGCGTAACCTTCAGGTTTCAAAGTAAATACCAATTCCAAGTAAACCGTTGGAGTAACCTTGTATTGAACCCAAAACATTAATTTTTGTATTTAATTAACGCCAGGGAACATTTGCAACTTTCTCCTGTCTGTTAAAGCAAGTTCCTCTTTCTTGTTTCAAGGAGTGAGCATAACCAGCTGTTGTAATAAACATTAGCTAGGTTTGTAGCATTCTGAAACGAGGCAGTCTTCGCGGAGTTGTGCTGAGTGGTAATTGGGAAAGATATTTCCAACCAACTAAGTTTTCTGCATCGTGAGGTGAACTATCAACAAAATGAACTGCATTGTTACTTCAATAATACTGATTGTAATTCTGGTTGATCAAGTCTCTAATACACAAGCTGGTAAGTGACGCGTTGTAGTTATTATTTGATTTGTATAAAAAACTACCTTTGACAAATGTTTGTTACAGATGGTTCCCAAATTCCTGTTCGTAAAAGTAAATAGTGATACTCACGCTTTTACAGGTTTCCCACCTCCAGCAACATCACTAATGGCTCATCACCGTCTCCATTCGATATGTCGTCCATATTGCAGACACTGGTCATCATTTAAAGGGGTCTTGTCATGTAAACGCTTTCACCACAAAAGTAAGAATAATACCAAACATCATATCATCAAAACTTAACTTATTTGCGGGGTTGCCATCCCATGATAATATTTATTTTTAAGAGTCAATTTCATGAAATGTCCCATAAAGCATAGAAAAAGTATTTTGAACTTCCGTGTAAAGTTTCTTATTATATAAACTTGCTTAGTTTGTCATTAAATGCGGATTATTAGTGACATATGGTGTTTTGGACCGATATCATCAAAATTTTCTGAACTAATTACAATGTCCACACCAAAAAGCAGCTTGCTTTTAATGGTCCTGATCGATGTATAGTTCTGTGTATGTGACACGTTGTGCTACTGTCCAGAAGTAATTTATAATGACAGTTGCAGGGAACTTTCAATTAACTACTACAGTATTATTTTTAGGATTGTGTTGGGTTTGTCGCTTTGTGTTCGGTTGCTCCAGGACAAAGATGGCGATGGAGTAGACATGGCCCAAATGTTGTACAAAGGTTAAAATAAACAGAAAAATGTGTAAAAATATAAATATACTTGGAGCGTATTACTGAAAACGTGAATGCTAGGCATTTGCCATTAGCAACGTGGTTTGCACTGGTGATTGACGCAGTAGTGTTCAAAAAGTCTGCATTATTACAATGCTAACTTTCCAGCTTCAACATGCATGTGTACAAACCAGTGCGAGAAAAGTGATTTTCTGTTGATACGAAGTCGAACATGTGCTGTGTTTATTCGAATTGTGACATGTTACTAAATGTTTCAGTTAACAAAATTGCATTGTGTTGAATTTGTGTTTGTAAGTAGGCGTGGGTCGTTTGTAAAAACTTTCCGTGATGAAACAAGAGAATTTACAAAGACCCCAATAAACAACAATGTTCCAAACACTGTTTAAGATTTCTTTGAGCTGCATGCAGATGGCCACTGTTTCGTCGCAATTTCATCTGTGCAGCTTTGTGGTCATACGGCCAGGTAAAGACTGGCTATATACAATCACAGCCATCTGTTGTACCTACATTTGCTATCAACCGGAGAAAATAAGTTAATGTTTAATGTGTTTGCGGTAAGTTATTGTTGAAGTAAATGCACGGACATGTGAATGTTAGTAACAATAAAAGAAACAAAAAAGCACCCGAAACAAGTGTAAGTGTAAGTTACCCGCACAAAAAGTCATTTTTCGAACGTGGTCGCTGTAAGTCTGGTCAAAAATTTAACAATATTTGACCTGCGTTATCTCACTTAAAAAATCGTTGTTGTTGTTGTTGTTGTTGTTGTTGTTGTTGTTGTTGTTGTTGCTCTTCACAGTCCACAAGGTAAACAGTATAGCAAAACAAGATCCGCCTACCATTGAGGTTACGATTCTTTTCCGTTTAAGCTAATAGCAATGGGAAATACCTTAAACCACTCCAATATTTTATTTGGTATCGGTGAATTCTGTCTCTTCCTGTGATAGTAATTTATGCCTTGTAGCAAACGATGCAAGACAGGAAAGCTTTGCCTCGCGAAAAATCTAGCATGAAGTGTGGGGGTGTCTGGCCAGTTTAAAGTTTCTGCTGTTTATGTTGTAAAAAGTTTTGCTGCATTGCGAAATGTTGCTTTTACCAAGCGCATATAAACATCAAGTAAATGTATTACCTCCATAAAGACATGTAGAAAACAAAACTCTCTCACTGGTTACTTTTGATTTTTCAATAAAATAAACCTATTACTAGCATGAAATTACGTACGATAAACCACAAGGGTGTCCAAAAGCAATGTAAGAAAAAATGTAAGCTGAGCATAGCGCGTTTTAGCGCCGTTGGCGGTAAACTAGTCACAAAGTGTACAACTGTACGTCACCCTGAAGGAGATGTCATACAGGCTTAAAATTTGGCGGAGACAATCACTAAACAATCTAGGCGATATATACGAAATATTTACCCTATTTCAATGGACGACAAAATTGTGTTTGTAACGTACACGTAACAACTACATTTTACGTCAGTTTTAATTGGTTTTCACATGTTTTAAGGCAGAGCCCCTCCTTGACCATTGAGCTCATTCACAATCCAATCCGACAAGTGTTTCTCGCGTTTCACTCTGCGGTAATTTACGCAATTCGACAATGACGTCACAAACGCTTACACAATACAATGTAAGTTAACTTGCAATGGCGTGATTTGTAAAGGTCATAGTTGTCTTCTAATTTTCACTTATATTTCTCGGGGACACAAATATACTAATCCTGGAAACCCCAAGGCAACCAAAGTGTATGAACAAAATAAGAAGTTTTGTCGAAAGTAACGAAGAAGTTAAAATCAACTGTTGAGTGTAGCAATGCGATTCCCTAATGACCAGACGCCTAAGCAAGTCATTACGCATACACGGAAGTTTGATGAGGAAAAAGACTTTCGGAATGTGTTTGCCGTCCATAATTTACGCCATGTTTCAACCAAGTTGCCCAACCTCCGTTCAGGTACGTCTACATTTGCAGAAAGGAACCTGTTGATAACAGACAAATCAAGTTGTTGGCACTAGTTTTTTTGCAAACGGAAGCCCAAAAAGGACATGGGCAATAAAGCAAGTAAGAAACTGGTTTCTTCAAAGAAATGGAAAGGTAAATTTGTCCAAGTATGTTTTTGTATGATATAACGATGCTAGTCACATGAAAAGTGAAAAAGCTAAACTTGCAGCTCACTTTAATACATGCTATGCTGTTAATTAGCCAAAATCAATTAACGAACCAGGCAGCGCACAATGGATGATTGGGTAGCATATGTGTACATACTGTGCACAAAACAGGCTCGATCCTAAATCTGGCATTGTCCTTTCCTCTGCGGCATTAAATTGGTACCAGGAAACACAGTCAAACAATCAGGTTCACGTCGTATGTATGAACGTCCAGCCTCACTGTATATGTTTTTAATTAATTACCGGCAACTTGCGTTGAACAAGTGCGGGCATTGTGCACCTTGCGAAAGGGGGCGTTAAGGCGGGGGAAAACCTTTATTACGCATTTCATGAACGGATGTCGGCAAAATGCCACGCATATGAGACTCAAGAGCGAGAAAGAGAGAGAGAGAGAGAGAGAGAGAAAGAGAGAGAGAGAGAGAGAGAGAGAGAGAGAGAGAGAGAGAGAGAGAGAGAGAGAGAGAGAGAGAGAGAGAGAGAGAGAGAGAGAGAGAGAGAGAGAGAGAGAGAGAGAGAGTGAGAGTGAGAGAGAGAGACAAGGACAAAGGCGTTAAATCCGCCTTTCCAGCACAGTACTACCCAGCGCTGCAAAGCCTCTTCCAGAAGTGGATATGGGGCAAATGGTAAGATCTCAACACAAGACACAAAAAACAAACAAAAGTTGTCGAAAGCGCTGTCAGTCCAAAGCGTGCTATATCCAATTGTATACAAATGTTCTAGTGCATGTGTTGGTTGTCGCGTTACACATTGGAAGGGCCTCCGGTGTCTGGTGACAGCTTACAAAACTGTGATAAAAATCAACATGCCAGCAGACTGCTTCAGCTCCTTTAGCGTCATCGGGCGAGAAAATATTTAAATTGGCTTGGGCCTTCTCAGGAAACTATTTGGTGCCATATTTGTCCACACTGTATCCAAGAAAATCTATTCGACCTACTGGCAACTGATATGTCTTCGAGATACACAAAGACGAAGTGTAGAGATTGACATCCGCTTCTGCACCATTTACGACAAGGCACAGGCACTACAACGTCAGTTTTAAAAACTAAAACAGGAAAGAAATACAGTCTGGCACAACTTCCTACTTGTACCAGTTTTGACATCTACGTTGCACCGTGCGGCACATGTAAAGAAGAATACATCGGCCAGACCAAAAGTAAACTTTCCATTCTTGAACAAAACTTCCGTCCAATTAGAACAGGGTGACATTGATTGACAGCAATAATAAGACGGGCCTTGTTTACCGTCCCATCTATGGACAAAATTCAATGATTTTGATTTACTTTGATCGGAATTTTTTTTCATTTATTATTTCGATTTCCAGTTGGAGTCGCATTTATTTGTTCAGTGGCCAACGTTCGTGCTTCAGGAATTTCCAGTTGCGTGTGCGCGCGCTTCTTTATTGTGTTCGCTACCATTTGCAAAACCCTCTACCACGCTTTAGTTCTAGGTTATAGCAACAAGAAACGATTTGCTTCCTTTTTTAATTTTATCAACTGAAATGTAGCTTTTTTGTGTTTGTTTTGTTGTTTTTATTATTTATGTTTGCTGGAACTGAAGGTGCTAATAGAACATAAGCCAAACCGATTTATCTAAATGTATTTCCACTTTGGATGCGTTTTAACATTGTTATGATAAAAATAAATTTTTGTCACACATGCTAGGGTGTCAAATAATAAATGAAACATTTTTAGCATTATTTTAGTTGTGCACATGCAAAATTGATTTTTTTTTTACTTTCTAAATATATGCCTTAAAAGTTACAAGTAAAAAATGTACTGATGTAGTTATACAAAAATTTATTAAATCAAAGTAATTGCATAAAAAGTATGACAGGGTTTAGACTGGAAACATTCATCTCTTTATTATAAGAGTTTGACGTAAAATCTAATATGGTTGAGAATGACATTCGGACATGGTGTTCAGCTGATTACGGATCATTTATGTGAATGTAACGTCACATATTAAAAATCAACCAAAACTGTATTCCGGACAAAATTGTAAACAAGTTTGTTTTACAATTGTAAGCAACAGTAAAATTAGGGGAATTAAAATTCAGAAGAATTTAAAAATAGGCCCACATTCTTATAAAAACATCTGACAGTTCTTCTTTACTCTTGTAGGTAAATCTCAAACAATTTCCGCATCAAACGCCAATATAAGTGAGGACATTGTTGGAGCTAGTGATGTAACAATATTTCACAACGAACCAGGCAAGTCAATTTACGAAAGTTTTGTATCGATGTGTGCATACATTACACAGAGATGTGTGCGAAAATTAAACAATGATGGCCATATTGGGACATTGTTGCGCTAAATTCCAATGCGTTTTGTACGAAGCTTTTAATAGTGAGAACAAATGTGTTTTATGATACCTTTGCTGAAACCCGATTAGATAAACAGCAACAAGACGGTTGCTTAGTGATATATATTTTTTTTGTGATAGTTTGTGGCAAACGTAGGAACCCTTGTAAGGATACATTGCAAACACGCTTTTTTACAGAAAATTGGTCAACAGTAGCAGTTAAAGAAGTAACTAAACACCACATTGAACCGCAAGTTATCATTCCACTTTCTGATTTAAAATGCACTACTACTGATGATATTTTTGACATTAATCCCAAATTGGTGAAAACGGACTTTTACAAAGATGTTGATTCAAAGCAAGGAAATAACTTTATGCCATCCATGGAAACAAAAACAGTTAACAGAATCCACGGTGAATACATAAACTTTAAAGAGTTAGTTACAACCATCACAGACCAACGTCCGTACTTGGCTCTCTTTGGAACCCTCGGTTCTGGAAAAAGCACATTGTCAAAAAAGTTGTTCAAAGTTCTTCGAACTAGTCACTTTACAATTTACCTTGACTTTACGAAAATAAATTTTAGCAATGAAAAAATCACTCTGCAGCAGCTTCTGCTTGACAAGCATATTATTGAGATTGATAAACCAACTTCTGATTTGGCGTTTCATTGGATGGTCAAAAATCAAGAAAAGTGCGTTTTCATTTTTGATGAGTTTGATCAGGCAAATTTCACCTTTGAAAATACAAAGTCAGCAAATGTACGATATGACACACCACTGAGTGTCCAGCAGCATTTTGCAAATATCTGCAATAGAAATTTTTTTGCAAAATCCGCGTTAATATTCACCTGTAGACCTAATCCACTGCTTTCAATTCCTGTTAGTTTTCGTCCAGAAATGACAATATATGTTGATGGCCTAACAGATGATGGCATGGAAGTGCTGCTTAATACGTTTGCTGGTGATATGACTGATGAACTCCAGCAAATCCTCAGTACCAAATATCCTCAGTTGGTTGATGTTTGCCGCAATCCACTTTTGCTACAGTTTCTGGTATACGCTAGATTGCACGGTGGTGCAAGGCAAATCAGTAGCATTACAAACATTTTCAATGCCGTGTTTAACCAGATTGAGTACCACTCCAATTTCAATAAACAACAAGATCATGGTGACTTACAAGAAACCCTTGGCCGAATGGCGTATAATGGCATAATTCATAAAAGTGTTGTGTTTACTTCAAACGACCTTGAACAAGAAGGTCTCAAGGACGAATATGTGCAAGATTATATGATCAAAATTCCAGAATGCCGGTGGTATTCTCACGATAATCTCGTCGAAGACGGAATGATATACTGGTTTGTTCCACCGCTGTTTCAAGACTGCTTGGCGGCACATTACATTGCCAAGTATATGTCAATTAAAGATTTTAAAAAAATTGTTCATGACGTTGTAATTGATCGTGATTGGTGTATGGTCAAGCGGTTTTTGTTTGGAATCTTGCTCGGAGACATGACAGGTAATTTATCAAATCATAAAATGAATATTGTTAACTAAATTTACGATATTTACTGATTTGTAGATCTGAATGAGGCCCCGCAATCAACTGAAGTCATTGCACAACCAACCGCCACGGTTGCACAAGGTAAATAAAAACGTGTAGTTGTTTCCCGCCGTGTGCAGTTATTAAACAGGTTCGTTTAGAAAAGAAACGAACAGTATTCGGCAAAATTCGCAAAATATATAAAAAGCAACACACTCTGCTGCCACAACCAAAGGGTAATATAGTATGTTGTGTTGCAAACATATCAACCTAAATTAAATTTCCGTAAAATGTTTGCAGCAAAGCATGAATTATTTTTTGACGAAGTTACGCTGTTCATCAAAAACTTGGACTGGCGTAATTCCAGACCAGGTAATAGTAACATGACGATATGTAGTATTTCAATTCATAATTTTTTTTACAATAACCCGCCGATATGTAATATTTTAATTCATAAATTTCTTTACAATAACATAACGATGTGCAGTATTTCAATATTTATTTTTTTTGCAATAACAATGCGTATTGATTCAATTCATAAATATCTTTGCAATAACAAGACGTTTGTATTTCAAAACAAAAAATCTTTGCAATGCGATTTAATTGTAATGCAATTTTGCAATGCAATTAAGTTCAAGTACTGTTTAGAAACATTTCGAATCTGTACAGTTTTGAAAAAGTGAAACATAACAACGAGTTCCTTAACAGATCGAAACATATGCTAGGGCGCCGCATTTAGGTCTATGCTTATGCACAATTAAATATGCATGGGTTTTCGTTACAAAATTTACATTGGCAAAAGTTTTAATTTAGAGCTATTGATCGATCTACAAGAATGTTCAGAAGATGTAAAAAGCAAATTTCTCCAACTACTTCCTGAGGTATTCGACTTTTGGCATACACCTATGACCCCAACTGCGTGTTATGCATTGGCAAATTTTCTTCCAATACTCAAGGGAAGTAGCTGTAAACTGTGGCTAATAGGATGCGGCCTTAACTGTGAATCGTTGACGTTGATTTGCAATGGAATTAAAAAAATGAATATAACGGTACGATGACGTTACTTGTATGTTTGGAGGACTTCGTGCTTTTAAATCGCGGAGTTTTTGTTTGCAGTTGGAAGTTTTCGATATCAGTTACAACAAACTGGGATTGGAGGAGGTAAAAATTGTTTGTGGTACTTTGCAAAACATAGGCATGCTGTTTCTGTGGGGCTGCGGATTGGATTCCTCGTCAATTCAAACATTACAACAAGCACTTTGTAATCACCACACTCCTATAAATGCAACCTCAGTAAGTTGGCTATGTTTTAACTCAAGAATAAATTAAACTGTTGCTGGCGGGTATGCAAAATTTAAAACAGAACTGATCTCATTGCAATAATTAACGTAGTTTATTTCTCCAATGTTTCGTCTGTCATACAGCCAGACTTCTTCAGGGTTTAACACTGTAACTCAAATGTAAACCACACACGATTCAAAGGCACAAAAATGATAAAGGACAAGCTAACACCACTTGTGAAAATTTATGCCAGTTGATCACTTCTATTAGAATTGTTGTGTTTTGCATTATAATTGTATCAAACACTTTCTACTATATTTGTTTCTTTCCAATATTAAAAATTTTCTTTTTGCTTTTTAGCCGATCGTTTTTGGTTTGAATTGCGAAGACCAGAGATTGCCAAATGAATTATGAGTATTACATTTATTTATTCACTACCTGACTACCATAAAGCGCCATACTCAAGAATAAGTTTACACTTTTGACTTTGTTTTATTCCATGTTCCCGTGTCCTGGTGCATTTTTGTGGGGAATTTGACAATAAAACACTCAATTAGTTTTTAAATCAAATTTTCCTTTAGGCGAGTGACTTTATATATTTGGTCAGCTGTTTTTGTTTCCCTGAACCCATTTTGAACACATGTGTGTTTTCGAACACAAGTTTGTAACTGATTTGTGCAGCAACGCAACATTTAGTATATTCGTAATTGTTTGGCCTATGGTTAAATTCATGTGTTCCCGGCCGTTCCATGACCTATTTCAATGATTCGACCAAATAGGGCCCTGGCTTGAAAAGTAAGACCCAGACATCAAACCTCCGAATTTTGTTTTCGCTGATTGTTTTTTTGTCGATATTTCATTTGTAAAAATACGTTTCGACTAGATTTTTGCCAAAAAATTTTTCACAATCCGAACTATCATTGCCTTTTGTTGTATTTGATTTATCTCCGCCATAATTCGCTATAACCGGTTATGAAAGCAAAAATTTAGTCGAAACGCATTAATGACCGGTTATAACGGTTGCAACCTTCCATTTTCTTTTGAAACCCTCGTGATAAAACACCGTTTTTCGTCAACCGAAACTTAAGGAGTCAAGAGAGGAAAACTTCTTGGTTCAGACAAACCTATTATATTCATATTATGGCCGTGACGAAGAAAACTATACTCTGCTGATAAGTCAACTCGCGTCAAGCGCCGTGTTCGTCATCAGTTGTAAGGTAGCATATTTAACAATTGTCGAATAACAACAACAGAAATAACATACAACAGATCATAATTAACATCGCAAATTCTTCACTTGTACCATAACTTACGTGCTGTCATTATCCCGTTCATCTTCCGAACTTTCCATTATAATTAGCAACACGGAAAAGACCTTTACTGTATGACAATAAATCTTCCAGAGCGATAAAAATAGCTGTATGGCTTTTTGAACCATTAAGTTTTCACATGGTTGAAACTTAAAGTTTCGATTCACGCAAATAAGTTTATCTCCTGCTGCTTCACTCGGTTTAATTGGGCTCTCGAAGGTAGCTGAGACTTTTGTTTCAATCGCACTGGAATATTTATTGACTTTTGACTGCATACAGTGAAAATTTTGATTTGAAATCGTAAGTCTTGTGTTTATTATTGGGACGCTTTTAAAGAGACAAAGAAAACTCGAGCCAGCCTGTTTTATGCTTGAGAAAACGTTTATTCTGATCGCGAAGAGTGTGTGAACAACCAATACTTACATACTTTTCGAACGTCTTACTAAGTTTATTTGAATATCCTGACTAATAGTCAGTATCGTGTTATATCATACCTCCAGTTAAAAACGCTTATGCAGGTAAATATACCTGTACTTAATGAAACAAATCGCTGCGACTTGTGAAAAAGGTCTTTAAAATTCCACGAAATCAGACAAAGTTATGTGCGCTTAAAGATTTGTGGACGAGCGTCGCGTTTGCAAAGGTCATTCTGAAACAAAATTCATGTGACCTATTTCTGGTAAACTAATGAGGCCCTTTTTTAGATGCGCTGGGTTCCCTTATGGTGCCGGGCCCAATTTGATTAAGAGCCTGCTCTCATTATATCGCAAACAACATATTAGGAAATCCTATAGAATATACCAGATCTGTCTACCTGCATGGGTGACGTATAACAATTAAATATTACCAAAAATTACAGGTACAAGAAGTGATGATATATAAATCTCGATTATGAACAAACGGCTTGCATTGCTAATAAATTTTGGCTTTCTTGTGATGTTCAATACAGGTAGGACATACGTTACAACATCATTAAAAGCAAATACGAAAAAATGACTTCAGGTTATAATATGTTGAGGTTTTCGAGTCCCTGTAGCAAATTGATTCAAACGAAAGAAATGTCACCAAATACTCAGATAGTAATAAAATTTGTGACAGATATTGATTGTTATAAAAGATCAAATAAAATTAAAACTACAATACTTAACAATATTTCTGAAGTATTTTGAAGTTCTCCATGTGGTGAAACCAACCGCACAGCATACCTCAGCGTGAAGGAAGTTCTCACATCTCCTGGTTGGCCTGGAACTTACAACAACTTTGAAACTGCCAATGGTTCATCAATGGCCCCTCAAATTACGTGATCAAATTCGTGGTGAATTCGTTTCAAACTTGGGGCTAAATAAGTCCGGGACCTCACACATGGTTTGCGTCGGCGAAATCTTCGTATGTTTTGAAAGTTGGCGCACGAGCGTACATCTGCGCCAACAAAAGAACTAAAAAAGATTGTAACAGCCCAAAGGTGCGTTTTGTGGACCAGACCAGAGAGAAAATCTAAAATGTGTCGAAACAAGCAAAGCGCTTATAAAACTATGTTTTCTTCATATATATATATACTATACCACTTCAAAATTTAACTGCTACAATCACAGATATACGACGAAGGCAGAATGTTGGTTTCCTTATCTGGTCGTTTTGCGCCTGGTTTCGCATTTTCTACGAACAGTCGCGTGGCTCGGTTGACATTTGTTTTGGATTATGTGCGACTTTTCCTGGATTTTCAATCAACTACATAGCTGGTAGTAGCAGTATAACGTTTGGTGGCCACATTTCCAGCAAGTTGAATGCTTAAAAACACAATGCGTACAGTTTAATTATTTTGTACACTTCAGAGGAAAGCATATCCTGTATGAAAATTTACCTGGAAATTTTTATTTGAGTTGAAACAAAAAATAAAACATTTATTACATCACTAGTTATCTGAACACCTCGATGTGGCGAAACCAACCGCACCGCAAACGTCAGCGTGACGAAAGTTCTCTCATCTTCTAGTTGGCCTGGAACTTACAACAACTATAAAAACTGCCAATGGTTTATCTATGCCCCGCCAAATCACGTGATCAAATTCGTGGTAATTTCGTTTCGAACTGAATCATGTTGTGATAAATTGTTGGTAAGTTTTAACATACTTTAAGTTTCTGTTTGTTTATTCTAATTTGATGAAAAACACACATGGTTTGCGCCGGCGAAATCTTTCTTTGTTTCAAAAGCTGGCGCAAGACCATACATCTGTGTCAATAAAACAAACAAACACAAATTTAAGGAAAATAATAAATAAATACCTAGTTACAGACATAATAACCACAGTCGTAAAAGTTGTTGAATAAATTTGTGACGTCATTCATAGGAATGTGAAAAGAAAATGTGAAAGAACCAACACAAAAGCTTGACAAAATTGTTCCATTATCACTTCTTATTTGTTCTCTTTCCTAACAATCGCATAAGTTTGTTCCGCACCGTTGCAGTCACGTGATGTATCTACGTCATCGTTGTACCCACGTGCTTCCGTGTTATCAGTTTGTGCATGTAAGCTTGTGTGATGGAGGTGGTCGTACGTATCACAATCCTCAATATTATTAACGTGGTCGTAAACCGCCTCGTTGGTAGATTCATCCCTGGATGAGGTTCCTGCTTTTGGTTGTTTTTTCTTCTTTCGTGGTTTTGCGGTTGCGTAGATCGGTTCGGCTGGGAATGAGGTTGGGGAGGTTTCTTGTTCTTGGAAACAAAATATAGCAGTGTTGGGTCCAGAACATTATGTAATAAGTTGCTGTAAGTTTATGGTTAAAGTGCACACCGCAGTAGTGGAGAGTGATTGCGTTATTGAAGAAATGCATTTATTTTGTGTAAAGTGCATCAATATATCTTTAATCCAGATGGTTTACTGTCATTGCAGCCAGGCTGGATCAACCACTTTTTTTCTCAAAAGTCAAGGCGAGATGTGAAACATGAAGCTCCCGGTGAGATTTGAACTCTCAACCCTGGGATAACCAGACCCCATGCTCTACCGATTGAGCTATCATGCGTTTGCACGAAACGTTTCTATGTTAAATCTATTTAAAAAATTTAACAAAGAATTGACAAATGCAAGAAACCATTCAACAAACTACAATGTTCTCCGCGTACCTGTGGCTTCTCCGTCTATTGTGTTGTTTCCAATCAGTTCGTTCCTAGCTCTGGTAAAAGTAAAGTCAGTGTAAGAAGTGATGGCGCCAACAACATGTAACCCATTGTTACGTCATACTGATAAATTTACCTGCGTGTCCTCCATAAAACCAATCCAGTGCCGAGTAAGATGATCACGATCACAACCCCAACAACTGCACCAACGATGGATGAAGAATCTGTGACGTTTAATGGTGGATTTGTATCTACTGTTGTTGGGGAAGTGACTGTAAAAAATTAACCGATTAGTTAAAATTATGAAACCAAAACTATTAAAAAACTTAACACGCATTGAGAGATTGGATATTGTATGTTTATTTACTGTCGGTTTATCCGACAGTCGTTTTGAAAATTGTAATATTGCAATACGTTTTCACATAAGTCACCGAAGTCTTTAACATGTTTTTGTTAAGCAGCGTTTGAACTGTCTGTACTATTTTACCCGGTTTGGTTGAACTATTGGTCCTGACATTATGAGTGGTGACGTTTGTTGTGGTTCCATCGTTCCTCTGTGTGGTTCGGGTAACGTGTGTCGTTGGTGATAATGATGTTGGTTTGACTCCTGGCGTTGTCGTAGGTGCGACAGTGGTGCTCTTGGTCGTACTTTTGGTTGTGCTTGTGGCTAGTAATGGAAACGGGTTAATGACTTTTGTTCAGTTTGTTTTAGCTACCAATGGTGTTTGCGTTTTACGGTTGGTCACAAACTTGGGGCGGTCCCACGAGAGGAAGACAGGGGACCGATCGCCCACTAGGAAATGGCTTAACACAGAAGAAACGCTGCAGAAAAAAGAGTTGTCATAAACTATTTCGTTTATCACACCAACGTGTTTTGTGCTGCGCACGACTTTCACCTCTACGCCCAACACTGATGTTTTTTACGTCACATTGTGTCTGTATTCGTAACCGCCTACGATAGAAACCGAATTGTCTTTGATGTAAGATTAATTTTCATTTTACTGTGGACGAAGGATGTGATGGCCTGGTTCGTAAACTCATGTAGCTGCATTGTTGATCACCATGATTTGAGAATGAATATTTCAGGCAAGTTTTTCATTTGCATGTCGGCATTGTGTGAGGAGCATGTTTGATGGAATTCGTGAAAGTCGTCATGGACAATTTGTCACATTTGCATATTGTATTCATTACTAAGCCATTCTCACGTTAAAGATTGCGTCCCACATCGCAACTATTCATACAATGAAACCCAACACAAATAGATCACGGCTTGATGAATGCACAGCTTGCCTTTTCCTGAGACAAACTTGTTGTTTTATGTGAATTACCTGTGCGTATACTTTGACAAATATATCTCGAAGCAACACTACACGCCGTACTTCTCCACTTGTATGTTGGATCAAGTGAAGGTAATGAACCCATTATCACACAATGCTTTTCTCCTGATGTATCCGGTTCGTTTGCTGCCCACTGTCCATTGGTAAATTCTAATGAACTCTCCGTCCACTTAAAGTTGTTTGTTCCTGCAGCTCGTTTTGCTCCGATGTAGAACGAGTATGGAGAAGCTTAAGAAAACACATCATGATGTTGCTTTATTTGTACAAGGCTTAATAATCTTACATGTTAAATTTGAGTGCTACGAAAATAACAAGTTATTAAAAAACCTTTTGGAGTTTTAATATTTACTTGTTTAATAATTGCAGACACTGGAAATTTATCCCTAATTATGGATTTGTAGGTGAATAATAAAATGGTAAGTTTGAGGTATATTCTGTTCATTCGTCTTATGGTTAATGCAACCATGTCAGATAACTGTTTTTCATACTTTACTGTGACTGCCGTATTTTTTATCCTAAACAGTAACTGTGTTTAACAGTATATTCACTGTCTTGGCGGCGAAACCTAGTCAACTATAAGAATCTCAAACAATATGTACTATCATCAAGGATATATTCATCGACTTGAGAGCACAGATACATGTGTAGATACAATGCGTACATGCAAATGCGTGCATGCGTTTTCCATAGGAAACACAAAAAGAGTTGCTAACTAACAAACACTGAAGTAATGAGACGCCATTGTAAACACTAACCGAATACTTGTGACTTTACAGAAACTTCACTACGTGTTATAAATTGTGCAGTTAATATTACTCTTAATTCCTTATTCAAATAGAAAATAATGAGGATTGTTGCTACTTAAAACAGATACAAAAAAGGGCCAAACGGATCGTTTAAATCTCGTGTTAAAACATGCAAGATTTCCATTGGCAAAAAAAAATTAACTAAACGTTAAGAGGCAACTTTCCGCTGTTACATTTACATAAAATATATTTTGCAGTTTCGCGCATTTTATTACGCTTCTCACTGCATAAAAAACAAAAATATATATTTATCATATATTACAAGCATGACCCATACAGGTATGCCAAGTATGTGTGTAATCGTAATGGTCATCTCTTCCGCAAGCGTTACTTTGTATTTTCGTTTTTGATTCAGTCATTTTGCCTAGGTTACATTGCGGACATAATTGGACATTTTTACGTAAATGGAACTTAAATCGTTTGTTTCCTGCGATACAACTTTGAATTTACTTTTATGAAATAATTAAAAATTTGATCATACAAATACGGCCAAAACATCATAAAACTGAAAACTGTTGCTTTTGTTTTCTCACAAGAACGTTGTATTGTGATTTTTAAACACCTGAGACATTTCCAATCTTTTTCACCAGGAAGTTGAATGCAGCTGTTGATGTAACACTGGCGAGAAATGCATTGTGTGCACTGCATGCTGCTTCAGCTTTTGTGTATGACTTTACTTGAGGTCCGATCAAATATTCCCTATAGTCGTCATACTTGTTCCAAGTTTGTGCCAGAATGCCAGGAAAACCAAGCAAACAAAACGCAATCGCAAGCATTGTAATAACTCTCTAACACTTGCAAACCTTAACACAGGCAATGTGGAGCATGATTTCTGCTAGTAACTCGTGGCATTTATTTTCTTTTTTCGTTATAGTTGGTTGGTGATTAGTTATTCTCTATAGTCATTACAAAAGTGTTCTGTTTTGCCAATAGTCGAAGCTATTGAACGTGACAGAATCAATCATTATTTACGTATATCAAAAACCAGCAGTTTACTTTTGACAATCTCATCAATATTAGCACCATCATATCTTGCACCTAAACTAAGCGCAACAAAACCTGACGCTTACGAGTAATAATCATCACCAATGCTTGTGTTCATCTGACCAGTGATCACAATAAATCACATCAAACCACAGGCCTTCTTTCTCTACACGGATGTAACTAACTTACGTGACTACAACGTGTAGGAGTTATTATATGACATAACATGCTGGGCTTGAAACCACATCAAACCACAAACAGTTTGTCATAAGAATTGATTCCTTGTACATTTTTATTGCGCGATGCCTAAAACAACATCTGTACGAAAAGTATATTTGGCGTTTATGTGATTTCCAGTTAACCAGGCAATGATTTTTACCATTCGCTGTCATAAGTTGCAACACACAACTTCGTAGTATTTGATAAACTCTCTCTCAATCGAGTGGGAAAGTCGCAGATGCACTCTCATATCAAACGATATATTTAGGGCACAACAAGCACATACCACAATACAGTGAGCTTACATTGCTTATTATACGTAAGTGATTTGGTTCATTCTAAAACATTTATACACAATGAAATGCAATCAGATGATGAGCAATAAACAATACTTTGGCGGGAAAAGTAATAAAATAAAGTTGTGACGTCAATCAAGCATGGAGAGAATATATCTCTTTCAAATGGTTATTTCGAATATATGACATCAAATAAGATGTATATTATCTCTTATTTGCTTCCTTTTCTCGCATAAGTTGGTTCCGCACAGTTGCAGTCACGTGATTTATCTACGTCATCGTTGTACGTGCTTCCGTGTTATAAGTTTGTGCGTGTAAGCTTGGGTATTGGAGGTGGTTGTACGTGTCACAATCATCATTATTATTAACTTGGTCGTAAACCGCTTCGTTAGTAGATTCAACCCTGGATGAGGTTCCTGATTTTGGTTGTTTTTTCTTCTTACGTGGTTTTGCGGTTGCGTAGATCGGTTCGGCTGGGGATGGGGCTGGGGTTGGGGAGGTTTCTTGTTCTTGGAAAACAAAAAGTAACAGTTTTGGGTCCACAGTATTATAGCAATAAAGTTTGCTGTATACGGGTAAAGTACACATGCAGTAGTGAAGAGTGATTGCGGTCTGGTGGAAATGCATTTGTTTTTTGTAAAGTACATTTATAAATGTTAAATCCAGAAGGCTTACTGGCATTGCAGCCAAGCTGGATCAGCCACTTTTTCTCGAAAATCAAGACGAGTTTGCAGTGAGGTTCGAACTCACGACCAATTAAGCGGTTGCATGAAACGTTTCTATGTTAAATCCATTTAAAAAATTTACCCCATCGAAGCATTGACAGGTTTGGGTACCATGTGTTGTGAGTGGCTTCTCGTTGGTTGTAGATTTTGCTGTGGTTTTGCTCAGTAGACCACTTGTTTAGCGGTAGTGGTGGTGGTTACCACAGAAGTTGTTACTGGTATGAATACAGGTTTGTAGGGGGCGTCTGCGCATATTCATAACATGGTCTCATTCACACACTGGTTTTATTTTGTGGAAGATAAGGTGATAATTCCCAGCATTATAATGGTAAGCCATCGGCATTTCTTTCGTTTTTTATATGCGGTCGAGATTTCTTGTGAATTTCGTGGCCTTTTATCTCGTGAGATGCTTGGCTACACTACCATCGTTTTTGGTATTTGTATTTGTACATTGCGCCGACAGATTGGTATTCAGAAAATAAATGCCCCAAAACCTTTTCGTTGGAAATATCCCGAAGTAACATTGCATTCCCTAGTTCTCCATCTATATTGAGGATCAAGTGAAGTTAATAAACCCATTTCTACGGTCGTATCAGGTTCCCCTGCTGACAACTGTCCATTCTTAGTATTCTTTCCACCCGTCCATTTAAAGTTGTTTGTTCCTATAGTTAGTTTTGCTCCGATGTACAACGAATGAGGGGAACCATAAAGCACAAACATCATGAGAATCAAAGTTAATACCAAATTACTGCGGTTTTGTTTAAATGTACTTACAGATTTGAACATAAGGCTCAACTCTACTACTTTCATTGGTTTAGTAGTAATAGTTTAATTTCATTTTCGCATAAACAAACCCAAACTATTAAGATTGGCACACAATCGACGTGTAGTGTATTTGGCTAACATTTCGTCCGCCAACCAACGAGATTCCATTTATAAAACTTCGAAAAAAAATCAATATGAATCGATGTGTGGGAGTTCTATCTTGGGAATATACAGACGATTTCACACGTGAAACATGATAAATGGGATTTCTTTTATTTAGATAACACCCGACTTAGTATAGGGGAAAATAATTCATCACCCACGTCCAGATACGAATTTAAAGGAACCGTCACTCAACTGGTTGCTTTGATTTACTTGGTTGCTTTTTTGTGCTTGTCGGAAGCTCATCAGTGTATCACATTAAATGATTTCCACCCGATCTCGTACGCACAACATCACAAGATAACAACATCACGCACCCACAACATTATAATTTATATTTCCTGGCGTTACAAAGCAACATAGAGGCACGTGGGTAAACTGCCAACTTACTGAACACAACTAGAAGCAAAAACAAGGAAGCAAGGAGATAACAAACAAAGGTCGGGGCACTTACCATCAACATGCTGATGATTGCCTCGTTTTTAACACTGAATTAAAAACACAGTTTTATGCAAATGACGACAAACGTTTGTATGTAAAGATTTCATCCAACTTATATCTTTGCAAACCCTGTCTCAACACGCCTTGCATTCTTTACCCGTGCAATTCAAGCTGTGTTGCTCATTAGACATACTTTTTTCGAAGATGATTATTTTTGTAATTATTTATGAATGAGTAATATTGTCACAGTTTCATAAATAATTTGGTTGGTTCCCCAATCACCATTGAAAAAATAATGGCAACAAATTATTCAACTTTCATGTACGAACTTTCATCCCCAGCCATGGAAGTGTTTCCCACATTCTTGTTTACGTATTGATTTTGCTTTATGTCGTCATACTCGTGGTTGGTGTTTCTGGTTGGTTTGTGTTGGTTGTTTATAGGTTGGAGTTGGTTGGTTGATGGAATCTTTTGTGGAACTATGTATGTTTCATCTCCATCTTCTGTAACATTCACTATAAACCACACGATATCACCTGGGATTTTTATGTTAGTTTTTCAACAAAATAACCTCATTACCAACAGGCCTGGTCCCTATCCCATGGTTGGTTTGGTGAACAATTCTGCGGATATAAACAACAAGTTTAAATCTTTGTGTGATTAAACTTTAAACGAATATTTACATCACTGATATCAGCAATCACAAGTTACAGTAACAACGTTTTTGCCTTTTAACGTTGTTACTTCGTCGAATTTGTTATGGTAATTTTTATACTCAACAATTTTGTCCGTTATAAGTAATATTTGAATGTGGATGCTTACTGGTGTTTTGTCCGGTTGTAGAGGAAAATCATCAAAGTGATAATCAACACGATGACGATAACCACTAGTACGACCAATACAGTAACTATCCTGAAAATATTGTTGATGATTTCGTCCGATGAACGATTGTAGATTGCTGTTGAAATGAAGGATCAAGTTTAAATGTGATGCAAATATTTCACATATACGATTTGCTCACGTATGGAAGTGGTGGTAAAAATGGTTGGTTCAGATTCGCTGGTGGTTGGTTTCATTGTGATGGTGGTTTGTGTGGAACTAGTTGTATTGGTTGTGGTGAGAAAATGAATGGTTGTTGTGGTGCTTGTGGTTAAACTTGGTTGAGTAGTTTTGGTGACTTAAACACAGAAAATTGATCGATTAAATTATGATTGTCGATAAATTTTTATATCAAATGAATTACATGTTTATCCCAACAATGGTTCGATGATATTCCAACACGTAACTTACCATATACACTACGCTCACAAATATATCCCGAAGCAACATCGCATTCCGTACTTCTCCACTTGTATGTTGAATCAAGTAAAGTTAATGAACCCATTATCACACAGTACTTTGCTCCTGTAGCGATCGGTTCCCCTGTTGCCCACTGTCCATTCCAAATAACCGCTCCATCTGTCCAATTATAAATGCTTGATCCTGCAGCTCGTGTTGCTCCGATGTAGAACGAGTATGGTGGAGCTTTAAAAGGAAGAAACACGATTTTCAGATTCTTTAATCTGATGCTGCATCAAAGTTATTGACCGGAACATTTTGCCAATTACTGAATTGAATATTTTTTCGATGTTTGGGACTATTATAACAGGCCTATGAGTGTAGCACACAGTCTATAAACCAGTGGTTCCCGGTGCCATTTCTAACTTTCAGGGATGCCTCGATCCTTTCTTTATATTTACTCTAGTAATTTTCGATCCTATGGTTTCTGGTATTCTAATGATTAATTAGGAACACAAATTTTTATTATTATATTATCTAGAATCAGATAGAAACACTGTTTTCTGGATTCGTGGTATTCGCTTTTGGTTTGTCGCCATTGGTTGTTATATAATCTTTAGAAAGTATGAGCCAAGAAAGATGCAAAACACTGGTCTAAACTTTTCCCTTGACTCAATATATTCTGATAAAAATTTAAAAATAATCGCAAATTCAGTGTTACTGTTCCAAAAATTCACCTGTTACTGTTCCAATCTTTCCCAGCAGGTAGTTGAATATATTTCTTGTTTTCACATTGGCAAGACCTCCTCCCTTTCCAGTGCATGTTGTTTCAGCTTCTGTGTATGAATTAACGTGAGGTCCGATCAAATATTCGTGATGTGCATCCAACTTGTGCCAAGTTTGTGCGAAACCACAAGGAAACAAAAGTAAACTTAGAAAAACTTTCAACTTCATGTCCTCGGGCTTTTTAGGTGTGAAAACAAACGTTACATAATTTAAATTTATTGTTAAAAAACATGTCGTTTGTTTCGTACCCAGGGAACGTAAGTTTATACTGTAATATATATATATATATATATGACTGTTCTATTAAAGTTCTTCATAACTTCTGTCTCCTGCATCGTAAAGTCTAAACCGTGTTTATCATCGTGTTACCAACCTTCCTATCAGACACAACCACACAATACACGGATGTGGATCAATGTTTGTTAAACGTGGGAGTTCTTTTTCACAACGATTCACGTCCCCACACATCTGCTGTCTTAGTGGTGATCTCTATGGAACCAAACTGTTTAAACTTAACAATAAACGCATACAATAAATTTTTTCAGCATTCAGCATTTTTGTACTTGCATATTGAATCAAGTGAAGTTAATGAACCCATGATCACCCAATACTTTGCTCCTGTAACGATCGGTTCCCCTGTTGCCCACTGTCCATTCATAATAACCGCTCCATCCGTCCACTTCTATAGTTGCTTGTTCCTGCAGCTCGTGTTGCTCCAATGTTAAAGGAATATGGTTGACCTCGAACAAGAAGGAGAATTGAAAAAAGGCGTTTAATTTAATAACCCCAGGTATTAACAGCTGTCAAACATAACTTTTATTACACAAACAAAACAAACTGCTTTGTTGGAAGTCAAAACTGAAACCAAATTCAAGGTCAAGTTTTAATAAGACGGACCGCAATATCTATTTTTCAACGTTTTTTGCTTGGCAAAATAACTAACAACCAACTGCAATTAATTTCCATGCATTTTCCATCCTTACAGGCACCTGTAATAGTTTCAATCGTCCCCACAAGGAAATCAAATATAGCTGCTGTTTTAACACTGTTACAAATGCATTGTGTGAACTGCATACTGTTTCAGCTTCTGGGTATGAATTAACTTGAGGTCCGATCAAATATTCCCTGTAGTCGTTAAATTTGTTCCAAGTTTCTGCCAGAATGCCAGGAAAGCCAGAAAAACACAACGCAACCACAAGCATTGTGATAACTCTTCAACACTTGTCAACCTAAACACAGACTACGTGTTGTTGATTACTTCGAGCAATTTATTGTAGTTAAAAAATGCATGGTTATGGTTTAATCGACGGTTCGTCGGTTCCAAAAATCTTTCACGTTATTTTAATCATCATCTTTATCAGAGGTGATATTTTCCTTTTCCATAATTAAATAAAATGTCTCGCACAAAAAAACTTTGCACTTGAAAGTTTCCGGACCCTCCTCCCTGTTTCTCCTTCAGCTTATACAATCTGGTTTCTAACAGTTATAGAATTCTACTGCTATAAGGTAACTCTTCAACCACTCATATTAGACACACCAGCGTGTACGGTTATGTATACGGATATAAATTGATGTGTGGGAGTTCTATCTTGAGAATACAAAGACGCCTTCACACTTAAAACATGATATGACGGGAAATACTTCATATCGATTTCATGATTTCGAAGCGACAAAGCGATATTTAAGTGGTTTAAGTGTAGCGCAAAAGAACTTGCCCACTTGTTTGCGTTTCATTTTCAAGTGCACGCTTTTGTTGTATCACGTATTCTTTTACGCCACGTTCTTTTTCGCCTTTTGTTATTTCACCTTCCACCTGTTCATTTAAATGTTTTGTGTTGATTTATATTTTTATTTACGAAGTTTCTCGAACGCACCAGTCACCGCACGTTGATTTTATATTGCAGCTCCCTTCCTCTCACGTGACACGGTTGGGCCAATGACTGGCGAGACAAAAGATAAAACCAGACTAACACGAGACGCTAAGAGAAAATCGAGGGCAGACCGTTTTTTGGCAGCGTTTGTTTAAGAAGCGTAACACAAGCAACATTCCAATTTACTTTATTGTTTCTCCTAGTGAGGTTAAGTTTGTTCTGTACGTCATCACCCACGTTGTACCGTGTTTATATCTGGAAGAGGGAAGCTCGTTACCATATACGAGATGAAGCAACCGTCAATGAGTTAATTACTTGCTTTATATTCAGGGACCATTTCGTTCACTATTCGTGTGCACACGGTGCTGAGTTTTTTGCTGATTAGCCCTATAACTTTAAAACGTAAATTCTTGGATTACATACTTTTTAACCAGTGGAAACTTGGAATGTGCCAAGTTGACGAAGATTTGGGTAAAAGGCATTACGTCACCAATGACAATGTCGTTTGCAGCGTAGATCGGTTCTGCTTGGGCTGGGGCTTGGGTTAGAGTTGGGGAGATTTCTTGTGCTTGGAAACACAATATAGAGTCCAGAATACTATGTTATAAAGTTTGCTCTTAAGTTAACGGGTAAAGTGCACACCGCGATATAGTGGAGAGTGATTGCGTTATTAAAGAAATGCATTTGTTTTGTGTAAAGTACATGTTACATCCAGAAGGTTTACTGGCATTGCAGTCAAGCTGGATCAGCCATTTTTTCTCGAAAATCAAGGCGAGATGTGAAACATGAAGCTTCCGGTGAGGTTCAACCTAACCAGGCCCCATGACCTACCCTCCACTTGCCAGCGGGTATTGGCAAGTGGAGATGAACGAAACCGACAAGGAAAAAAACGCTTTCAACGTTCCTGGAAAAGGTTTATTTCAATTTAAAGTCATGTGTTTTGGTCTCACGAATGCTCCTGCTACGTTTGAGCGCCTAATGGAAGAGGGGAATCTTGTGGGATTCGTGTCTAGTTTACATCGATGATGTTGTTTCTTGTGCTGAAACTTTTTATTCGGGAATAGCCCGTCTTCGCGAAGTGTTTGTTCGGTTACGACGGGCGGGATTAAAATTGAAACCGAGCAAGTGCAAATGTTTGCCAAATCCACAAAATTTTTGGGCCATATTGTAGCTGACAGTGGCGTTAGCTGCGAACCAGCAAAAACCATCTCGGTTAAGGAGTGAAAGACCCCGACGTCAGTTAAAGAAGTACGTCAGTTCTTGGGCTTTGCGTCATACTATCGAAGATTCCCACAGCATTTCGCAACCATTGCAGATCCCTTAACTGCTCTTACGCGAGATAAAGTGACTTTTGCTTGGACTTCCCAGTGTCAAAGGCTTTTAATTCATAAAAAAATACTTGTCACTGCCCCTGTGCTCAGTTATCCTACACGCACTGATCCCTTTATTTTGGACACAGATGCCAGTGGAACGGGTTTAGGTGGCGTCCGATGAGCTCGTACCATGAGCGAGTAGGGACATCTCAATGAACCGCGAGAAGTAATCTATGACCAATAGATACATTTTACCTTGGAAATACAGCAAATCTGTTCCTACTCGTTCCCATGGTCTACTGGGCAGAAGAGAAGGAATCATTGGTTCTGCTGGCATATTTCTATTCCGCTGACACTTAATACAGCTGGAAACAAATTGATTAATGTCGTTGGTAATACCTGGCCACCAGACAGAATCTTGGGCTCTCCGTCTACACTTTTCCATCCCCTGATGTCCAACATGGATACTGCGCAAAATTTCATTTCGCAGAACTTCAGGAATGATAAGTCTGGAGCCTTTGAGAAGCAATCCGTCAACAACAGTTATATCGTGGCGCACTTGGAAATATGGCTGCAGCGAATCGATATACACTCGTTTAGGCCAACCGTCTTTAGTAAGTTGAATAACTTTTTGACTTAATACGTCACACTTCGTCGCGTCACGGATTTGCTGTAACCGTGTTTGAGATGCGGGAATGTTAGCAATTACCGCAACAACGTTTTCTTCTATCTCATGTTGCAAAGTAATTTCAATTGCAGAGAGCGAGTTTAGAGAAGGCGATCTAAAGAGTGCATCAGCAGCATGCAAAGATTTACCAGGTACATGAACTATATCAAAGTGATACCACAACAAACGCATTCTTAACCTTTGCAATCGAGGGGACAACTCATCAATATTCTTTTTTCCTAAAATGCTAATAAGGGGCTTATGATCAGTCTCCATAAGAAACATTAGCCCAATCAAATATTCACGAAACTTTTCACACGACCAAGCTACTGCCAAAGCTTCTTTCTCAATTTGAGCGTACCTCTGTTCTGTTTTCGTTAGTGCTCGTGATGCGTAGGCTACTGGACGAAAGTTACCGTTTCTTCGCTGTAATAAAACAGCCCCGAGTCCATAGGATGATGAATCAGCAGAAACTACAGTTTCAGCCTGAGGATCATAATGTTGAAGAATGTCAGCGCTCGTGAGAAGATCTTTGATTGCCTGAAAAGATTCTTCATGTGGACGAAGCCACTGCCATGGTTCATCCTTCTGTAACAGTCCACACAACGGTTTAGATATGTCTGCCAAACGGGGAACAAATTTTGCGAGTTGATTTGCTAAACCCAAAAACCTGCGCAATCCCGTTATATCGTTAGGAGGTTTCATGGACACTACTGCTTCTATTTTTGAAGGATCTGGATAAATACCATTTTCATCAATGATATGACCTAAGAAACCGATTCGTTTCGCAGAAAAGACACACTTATCTGCATTTAACGTTACTCCAGCCTGCTGTAGGCGCGACAAGACTTCCATCAAACGCTCGTCGTGATGTGTCTGAGTGTCTCCAAACACGAGAATGTCGTCCATGTGGCACAAAACTCCTTGAAGTGAGTCCAATATTTGTGACATTTGTCTTTGGAAATGTTCTGGAGCAGATGTTATACCGAAAGGTCTCCGAATTCTGGTCTCCGAATGGAGGCGTGGGTTCGAATCCCACTTCTGACACCATGTATTGTTGTAGTTTGTTACACAACATAAACGGAACGAAACAGCAGTGCACAGTAACATAGGTTGCAAGAGAATGCCCCTGACGGCACAGAGGAACACTTATATATGAGGTGGTCACGTGACACCACCACGTTGTGCAATCATTCAGGCGAAACACACTACAGTTGTCGCAGCTTGTCAACGGCGAAGAACGGGTCACAGCTTATGCCAGTCGAACACTAAGCAAATCCGAACGATACTATTGCGCTACATATAGAGAGTTGCTCGCAATTGTTTACTTTGTCAAGCATTTTCGCCATTTCTTGTGGGGTCGAAGGTTTGTGCTACGTACTGACCACGCTTCATTGCAGTGGCTTTTGCACTTTAAGGAACCGGAAGGGATGCTTGCCAGATGGTTGACTACACTGGACACTTACAACTTTGAAATCGTCCACAGACCGGGAAAAAACCACACGAATGCAGACGGGTTGTCGAGGCAGCGCTGTTGCCGGGAGGTATGCGTTGATTGCAATTCCGCTGCCAGCTTTCATGAGGGACAAGTTCTGCAGATTTCATCTCGTCCGAACCAAGACAGTAATTGGCTGGAAACTTGGAGTATCGAAGATACACGCTCGATGCAAATTAAAGATACTGAAATTTGTGCTACGATTCAAAAGCCTTGGCCAACACAAACTTCCGCTATCAAATTTCCTTGAAGAGACAGGTAGCGAGAAGTATTATTCTCAGTGGGATCACTTAGAGGTTAACGACGGAGTGCTTTACCGAATATGGTACCCCGATGAAGGTGAATTTTCATTGATAGTAGCGCCCCAGAGCGTGAGGAGGGACATTTTTACCAGTTACACACCTTAAGGAAGGCAGGCCACTTAGGTATTGCCAAAACTTCGGAAAGAATTCGACGGCGTTTTTTTTGGCCTGGAATGCTTGGGGATATAAAGCATTGGTGCAGGTGGTGCGTTACTTGTGCTAAACGGAAGCCAACACATGGACGTCATCGCGCCCAACTTGTCCAGGAGAGAAGCCATTTTCCGATGCAACGGATCGGGATTGATTTTTTAGGCCCGCTATCACTGATCTCGGTAACAAGCATATACTTGTCGTGTCTGATTACTTTACAAAGTGGACAGAATGCTTTCTTTTGCCAAACCAACGAGCTGAGTTGGTCGCCAAAACTCTGGTTAAGGAGATTTTTACTCGGTTTGGAATTCCCGTTTCCTTGCATTCCGATCAAGGCCGTGATTTCGAGAGCATTCTTTTTGCAAAAGTTTGCCGCTTGTTGGACATCAACAAGACATCGACCCCTTATCATCCGCAATCATCAGTCTTGTAGAAAGATTCAATCGAACTTTATTACAAATGCTTTCGTCTTATGTAAATGATAACCATAATGATTGGTTTTATTTAGCTTCCTTTCGTAATGATGGCTTGCAGATCATCGGTCCACGAGTCCACCAAATACACCCCTAACAGACTTATGCTCGGACGGGAAGTAAATGTTCCTCTGGATCTGATGTGGAGACTTCCTCTGAATCACCATGATACAGCATGTCGATGTCAGTATGTGGAAGATATGCGTCAGGCAATACGAAACGCGTACGCGTTGACCAGAAGGGAACTAAAACGATCTAGTGAAAGACAGAAGAAGACATTTGACAAATCAGTTCTACCACAAGAATTTAACGTTGGCCAGTTTGTGTGGTATTACTATCCACCGCTTGGGAAGCAGAAACTCGAGGGTGGGCAGGACCATTCCTTGTGATACGGAAGTTGTCCAAAAGTTTGTACAAAATCCAGAAATCTTCGGATCATCCACCAAACACAGTGACCAGTCAAGGAGATTCGAGGCAGAAAACATGCCTAATAACTGCCTACAACCTGAGGAAGAGTAATCGCACTACGACTCCGATGAAAATACTGTAACATCGGACACACGTGACTACAAACACATAATGAAGTACAAAATCGCTCCAACTAACATAATTTCGCCCTCGAAATGAAACGTGGTACACTTTACACACATAGTCACACTACAACACATAGTCACACTACAACACATAGTCACGCAAATACGCAGGTAAACGTCGCACACGTCCGCGGAGGGACGTTCCACCGTCCTCAAGGGGAGAAATGTCTATGTCCGTGCGTCTGGTGATTCATGACGGTGTGTGCCTCGCCTACAATTAAGATCGTTCGAGGCGCAGTTGAATAAAGTGGCGAGCTATAGCAACGAGTGTTTGAGAGCTGGTATCGGCTACACTTGATTGATAGAAATTTTTTTTTTTTAATTTCATGAATTTCTGTTAATAATGTTCAGCCTCTGTTCCGTTTCATGCTTATTTTGCTGAATTTGTAGAATCAATTGATCCACTTTAGTTGACAATGTGGTATGTGTTTTTTTTTCGGCGTTGTAGTAGACATATGCTTAAATTTTTCCCTCTTTCGACAATGCAACCAAATTTGAACATTTTTGTTGTTGATTTTTTACTAAATTGCCTAAAATCAAACTGTCAATTTTGCCAATGAATCTTTCAACACAACTTGGATAAATATTGTGTAACATCGCCAAATGATCATGTAAAACTGAGCATCGTATGCTGCTCACTTCTATGACGCAACCCTAAAAAAAGCTATTTGCGTCTTCCTGTTGTCAGCGGGGCGATATTGCGGGCTTAAAATCTTGGAACGCGCCAAATATTTCAAAGGCATATAAATGAATATGGTTTGAACAATCGCCTTACCAAAAAACGACTATCTGTGATTTATGTCTGTTTTACATACAACACTCCGCAGGATTCACTGGAAAACGGTTAGTGCGAATAAACAGTTTATTATCAGGCTTGTGGGAATAAATCAGAAGCAAGCGCAAAGCTTGGTGTCTCAGAAATGATACCAGTGTCCTGTCAAGCAATAATACAGAATCGAATTGAACATGAAATACACTGATGTGATTTATGAACTAACTTAGAACAGAACTGAAAATGTACTGTGATTTAAACAGAAGATCAAGTGATATAACAGCAACGGAGGTGAACGAGAAAGAACGCAAAACAACATAATTACAGTTAAAACTTGTCTATGTCCGTTGTAGCACATTAATTTTGATTCATGGTAAGTTGATAAAATCACTATGGAAACGAGAATATAACAACGCATGACAAATCGTGGTAACATAGAAGCAAATTTGAAAGATTGCCATGAAATAGAGGTCATGGCGAAAAACATCGAATTAAAAACAGACGGTTATATTGCTGTTGCTGCCATGCATATTATATATTAATTAATCTGTTCTTCTGGCACAATTAAACGTCACTTTTATTCACCGACGTTATCAAAAAATAAACAATTAAAAATTAATTTATGATCACCAGGCTTTTATTCATGTATATATTTTGCGGTAATGTTCTGTTTGGCTACAAGTTGGGTTTATGTTCACCAGTTGAAAAGCTAATCATAACTCAAAATACTGCCTCAAGCAAAAAAATTAGCAACACTCGCAAAGATACACAGGTCGTCAAATTGATCATTAAAATGTCTCGTACGCATTTTCATCAGGTTGGGAAGTAGCATGCGTGACGTCGACATTGCAGTATGCAGCAGGGTCAGGTTGTTCGTTTGTCGATCTTTCAACAACACTGCAACGATAAATTCGCAAGCATGGTTCACAGACGAGAATTTTAAACCCAATTTATATGAGGTTTGTGAAATATGAAAACTCACTGCTGTGCTCTGTCCTGTGGGATGCGATTTTCAACGACTTTCATTTCTATTCCTTCAGGCTGGACGTCTGCAAAAACCATAGACCTTGTAGTGGTATAAAGAGCAGTGGTTTATAAGAAATATTGCATTAGAAAGTCATATACTGATTAATACGAAACATACAAATATTTTCGCCACACGTAATTAAATTTCTCTCCTGGTCGATGCGCAACTCAACATCTATCGAGTAATCTCGTCATATTTCGTTATCACAAGTTTGAAAGATTTTCGAGAACGATTGTTTACCTTTTTTTGCAGCTGATGCCAGGCAACACAGCCTTATCCCAAACCCTGTTGCTATGAGAGTAACAAGTCCCAGACCAACGGATAACAGCAATGTAAGGAGGGTAAGTGTCGGTGCTGGTATTGCCTCAACCATTACTACTACTTTCTTCTTAACGTAAAATGGAGGTCCGGACCTGATGATAATGGAGTAGTTTCCGAGATCGCGTTCAGAAACCTTAAAACATGTTTTCATCAACACTTTCGGTGGTAAAATTTGCGCATATTACTTCAAAGCTACCTTCGTAAACAATAGGTCGATTCGGTTTTGGGTCCCATTGGAAAATAACTTTGCGATTGTAACCTCGGCACCTGCAAACAAGTATTTCACATAAACTGTTCTTGATGCATATTTGAAAAAATCTATATCAAATGAATATCAAAGGTATTGCTTGTAGAAGCGAAAAGCTTGGAGAAAGCACAGTGCTACTGATGCGTTACAAAGATAAAATCTGATACCTTCTTTTATCACCATGTAACCCCCGTTTCCACGAATTGACGGATTTGACGAAAACCCGAAGCCCACAGATGCTTTCTCATGCAGTCTGATCTTTTTGAATATTACGGTTTCGTCGATTTTGGGAGGAACTTGCAACAATTAAAGGACTGTTAATCTTACATGAAAAGACAGGTTTCCGTTAAATGCTATATTCACGGATAACGAACCTAAAAGCTGATGTTTCAGTATTGCTGTCTCGTAAAAATTTACAACTCAATACAAAAAATTTGTATACTCAATTGGAATTCTTGCATCCTTACATTGAACTTTTAGTTTCAGTGATTTGATTTCTGTTTCCTTGTAATCTTTCGAACTCTGATGACACGTCACTAATGATCCGTGATCTGATGACGTCAAGCGGATGTTCGCTGAAGCGAACTAAATATATTTTTAAGGTTTGACAACATGTGGTTCATCGGTTTATCAAAAGCGCCATTATATAACTGTACTAATCATACCTCATTCCTTACAAGCTGAAGATCGTGCACAGTCATATTTATGAAATGCATTTTCCCACTGAATTTATCGCAGAATATCAAAACTAATTCCCCCTCTTTCAACGCAGAAGTATTGCTGAGTGAGTTGAAATCCAAAAGCGTACCTAAATTCATTCAACATTTAATAAGTGAGACGAGTTTAACAACGCCATTGTGTAACTAAAAAGTTTCATATTTCAAACGTTTTGAAAATTTTGTGCAAAAATCGGACGCTTTCAGAAAACATACTGGCATTGTTATTCTTGCTAACGTTACACTTTAGTTTACTTTCACCAACCGTTCCAGCATTGGTAAGGGACGCTCCATTCAGCAGTTTCGGTGCAGGACATTGTGGCGTTTCGACCGACCGCAGCTGAGTTATCAACGAAAACAGAATCCTTACATTGTGCAGTTACCTGTGTGCTGTATGTCCATGGCCGTTGGTTTGTAGGTTGTACAATTTTAAAGTTTGAAAGAGAAGGGCAATCTAAAACAAACGAAACAAAGTTTACAAACCTATCTATTCTTGACTTATTCGAACGCTTCTTGATGAGTATACACGGTTTTTAATGTTATTTTGTGAGATAACGAATGCATTACATACCTTTTAAAACTATTCTTGGACTTCCCAGATGGGATTGATTGCAGCAGCAAGATATAATTCTAAGTACGCTCCCATTAAACATAGACGGGGAAAGGATTGTAACGTTAAGGAAGTGATTGTCCATTAATCGCAGTGTTGACACCCGCACACCGATGGTATTGTGTGTTATGGGATTGGGACTCGAAGGTTTGTATTTTGCCAACAGCTCACTTCTCCCATTCATTGCTTCCTTCAACAAGTAGAGATCGAAATCCTTAGTTGCCGGCCCGTAGTAGGTTATATGGAATAATATGGTGATGTTTGGAACCCCAGTAGACCATATAAAACTTGGACTCGCGTAGTTTCCGACCGATCGCACAGAAGCGTGCCAGCATGTTTCTAGAAAAGACGAATAGTGGAAATTTCAACATTGTTGTTAATCTTGATCTCAGCAAATGATCCAGAGGCTCGAGGTTTTTGTTCAGAAATGTCTGTTATGCGCCGGAAAATGGCATCAATTTCTCCATGACTTTTCTCTATACTTTCTATGTCTTGATATATAACAAAACAATTGGTGTAAAATTTCGCAAAGTAAGGCAGTGGTGAATTTTGCAAGTGTTTTCAACATTAAGCATTGTGTTTTTAATTTGTTCAACTACATAGGAAACGACTACGCAAAATACACAAATGTTAAACTACATATTATACCTGCAGTGTAATTGATTGAAAACCCCTGATGTGCTCCACTGCTGCCAGAAGTGAAAGTCAACCGAGCCACACTTCCAACAGAAGTAAAATTGAAACCAGATGATAGAAATCCAGAAAAATAATTTAAAGACCTATTTTCGTTGTAAATCTGCGATGGTAACAGAATAATTTATCGGAAATTACAAATAATTTCTGGTTTTCTGGCACAATTGAACGTTAATTATTATTAATGGAAATTTCGCCAGCTATTCAACTAGGCTTCATCAGGATAATGCTGGGAAACAACAAATTTCTTAAAATCTGATGCAAACTTTCAAACTTTATTTATATTGATGACCTTATCTCGGCATGACTCAATGTATGACTCCTTTTCGTTTGGAATTTCCATAATGTGTTATAAAAAAATCAGCAAGTGTCAATCTTGTTGTAAGAGCGCACAAACTTACCCGCAATTTATCGGAACCTGATTCAGTTTCAAACAAATTCACCACGAACTTGATCACGTGATTTGGCGGGGCATTGATAAACCATTGGCAGTTTTCATAGTTGTTGTAAGTTCCAGGCCAACCAGGAGATGTGAGAACTTCCGTCACGCTGACGTTTGCTGTGCGATTGGTTTCGCCACAACGAGGTGTCCAGATAACTAGTGACGTAACAAAGAGTCAACAAACATGCACTGTATTTTTAAATCTTGCTGTTGCAGAATATGTTGTCACAAAACATACCAATGTGTTAAAACTGTTTCTTATACCTGCTGCGTAATTGATTGAAAACCCCTGATATGCTCCACTGCTGCCAGAAGTGAAAGTCAACCGAGCCACACTTCCAACAGAAGTAAAATTGAAACCAGATGATAGAAATCCAGAAAAATAATTTAAAATTCTATTTTCGTTGTAAATCTGCGATAATAACAGAATAATTCATCGGAAATATCAAATAATTTATGGTTTTCTGGCACAATTATTAAACGTTGATAATTATTTATGGAAATTTCGCCAGCTATTCAACGAGGATTCATCAGGGTAATGCTGGGAAATTACAAGTTGCTTCAAATCTGATGCAAACTATCAAACTTTATTTATATTGATGACCTTATTCGGCATTGTGGCAACACGCTTGTTTCCCTGGCCTAGTTCTGATCACGCCGCATGTTTTCTGAAATTCAACACTGGAACACCAAACGGAAAGGATGCAGGCGGAGTTAAGCCTTCCTGCAGAGCTAAAAGCAAGCTGCTGATACTCTGCTGGACAACCACGTTTTTCTGACTCTTTGTTGTCAAACGCCCTCGTAGTAATCGTTCGCCCTCTCTCAGTGTGCCATTATTTCTTGCCATTCGCGCTGTTACGTTCGCATGTTCTGTTATTAGTTAATTCGCTATTCATGGGATAAACTCTTGTTAAACGCGCTTGAACCAAATTAAACTTACGCCACCTGGTATTGCAAATGTGTTTTTCATGTAATAAATAAGTCTGTTCACGGAGTTTTAAATTCAGTAGTCTATACAGCAAGAGCACGCAAGCAGACTTTTAGTTTCAGCACAGCAGCAGCCGACGGGGAAACAATTGGTACGCTGCAGCACGACTCTATGCATGACTTCTTTTCGTTTGGAATTTCCATAATGGGTTATAAACTATTCAGCAAGTGCCAATCTAGGTGTAAGAGCGCACAGACTTACCCGCAATTTATCGGAACTTGATTCAGTTTGAAACAAATTCACCACGAACTTGATGACGTGATTTGGTGAGGCATTGATAAACCATTGGCAGTTTTCATAGTTGTTGTAAGTTCCAGGCCAACCAGGGGATGTGAGAACTTCCGTCCCTCTGACTTTTGCTGTGCGGTTGGTTTCGCCACAACGAGGATTCCTGACTAGAATAACGCAATTCACAAATATTTGAAGTTTTGATTCAACACGTATAATTGCAACTTCAAGGAAAAAGTATGACCAGTTTTCTTGTAAACCGTCGAATATAATTAAATACAAAATTTCCTTTTTAACAATTCATCTTTTTCATAAAATGCTACAAAAGTTTTTGTACGACATATTATTGTCTATAAATCAGTGTTTCTTGAACTGTGAGCGACGAAACGGGCTCAGATGTGCCGCGAACCTCATCAAACAATAACCTAAACAATGCATTTCCAAAACACCAAGGAATGTAACTTCAAAAACGCACGAAAATGCTAAATTGCAACTACCAGCTATGTAGTTGATTGAAAATCCAGAAGAAGTTCCACTTCCATCCGAAGTAAAAGTTAATCGAACCGCATTTAAATTCGTAGCGACAGTGTAACCTGACGACACAGATCCACTCAAAGAACGTAACAATGTACTTCCGCCTTGGTCGTATATCTGCAACAGTAATATCAAAAGTTTAAAGCAGTAGCAAGTTTTCAAAACAGGGCGAGAGCTATTTTAGGGCACTGCGTTTGCTTAGATCGACACATTTTTGGTTTTCTCTTTGGCCGGATCCAAAACGCACACATTTGGCGCCGTTGGAATCTTGGTTTGTTTATTATATTGCGGCAGAAGTACACTTGTGCGCCAGCTTTTGAAACAAAGATAAATTTCGCTGGCCCAAACCGTGTCTGTGATTCCTGCCTTATTCAGCCCCAATATATTTCTCTTCAAATCAAAATGGCCAAACTTACCCGCAATTTATCACAACCTGATTTAATTCGAAACGAGTTTACGATGAATTTGATCACGTGATTTGGTGGGGCATTGATAAACCATTGGCAGTTTTCATAGTTGTTGTATGTTCCAGGCCAACCAGGAGATGTGAGAACTTCCGTCCCTCTGAGGCTTGCTGTGCGATTGGTTTCGCCACATCGTGGTGTCCAGATAACTAGTGACGTAACAAAGAGTCAACAAACATACACTGTATTTTTAAATTTTGCTGTTGCAAAAAATGTTGTCGCAAAACATAAGAATGTTTTAAAACTGTTTCTTGTACCTGCTGCGTAATTGATTGTAAACCCCTGATATGCTCCACTGCTGCCAGAAGTGAAAGTCAACCGAGCCACACTTCCAACAGAAGTAAAATTGAAACCAGATGATAGAAATCCAGAAAAAGAATTTAAAGTTCTATTTTCGTTGTAAATCTGTGATAGTAACAGAATAATTCATCGGAAATATCAAATAATATATTGCTTTCTGGCACAATTATTAAACGTTGATAATTATTTGTGGAAATTTTGCCAGCTGTTCAACGAGGCTTCATCAGTGTAATGCTGGGAAATTACAAGTTGCTTCAAATCTGATGCAAACTTTCAAACTTTATTTATATTGATGACCTTATTCGGCATTGTGGCAACACGCATGTTTCCCTGGCCTAGTTCTGATCACGCCGCATGTTTTCTGAAATTCAACACTGGAACACCAAACGGAAAGGATGCAGGCGGAGTTAAGCCTTCCTGCAGAGCTAAAAGCAATCTGCTAATACTCTGCTGGACAACCACGTTTTTCTGACTCTTTGTTTTTAAACGCCCTCGTAGTAATCGTTCGCCCTCTCTCGGTGTGCCATTATTTCTTGCCATTCGCGCTGTTACGTTCGCATGTTCTGTTTTAGTTAATTCGCTATTCATGGGTTAAACTCTTGTTAAACGCGCTTGAACCAAATTAAACTTAAGCCACCTGGTATTGCAAACGTGTCTTTCATATTATAAATAAGTCTGTTCACGGAGTATTGAATTCAGCAAGAACACGCAAGCAGACTTTAGTTTCTGCACAGCAGCAGCCGACCGGGAAACAATTGGTACGCTGCAGCATGACACTATGTATGACTCATATTCGTTTGGAATTTCCATAATGTGTTATAAACTAATCAGCAAGTGCCAATCCAGGTGTAAGAGCGCACAAACTTACCCGCAATTTATCGGAACCTGATTCAGTTTGAAACGAATTCACCACGAACTTGATGACGTGAGTTGGCGGGGCATTGATAAACCATTGGCAGTTTTCATAGTTGTTGTAAGTTCCAGGCCAACCAGGGGATGTGAGAACTTCCGTCCCTCTGACGTTTGCTGTGCGGTTGGTTTCGCCACAACGAGGATTCCTTACTAGAATAACGCAATTCACAAATATTGGAAGTTTTGATTCAACACGTATAATTGCAACTTCAAGGGAAAAATATGATAGGTTTTCTTGTAAAGTGTCAAATATAATTTAATACAAAATTACCTTTTTAACAGTTCATCTTTTTTTATAAAATGCTACAAAAGTTTTTATACGACATAGTAATGTCTATAAATCAGTGTTTCTTAAACTGTGAGCGACGAAACAGGCCCAGGTGTGCCGCGAACCTCATCCAACAATAACCTAAACAATGCATGTCCAAAACACCAAGGAATGCAACATAGCAAACATACGAAAAAGCAAAACTGCAACTACCAGCTATGTAGTTGATTGAAAATCCAGAAGAAGTTCCACTTCCATCCGAAGTAAAAGTTAATCGAACCGCATTTAAATTCGTAGCGACAGTGTAACCTGACGACACAGATCCACTCAAAGAACGTAACAATGTACTTCCGCCTTGGTCGTATATCTGTAGCAGTAATATCAAAAGTCTAAAGCAGTAGCAAGTTTTCAAAACAGGGCGAGAGCTATTTTAGGGCACTGCGTTTGCTTAGAGCGACACATTTTTGGTTTTCTCTTTGGCCGGATCAAAAACGCACACATTTGGCGCTGTTGGAATCTTTGTTTGTTTGTTATATTGTGGCAGAAGTACACTTGTGCGCCAGCTTTTGAAACAAAGAAAGATTTCGCCGGTGCAAACCGTGTCTGTGATTCCTGCCTTATTCAGCCCCAATATATTTCTCTTCAAATCAAAATGACCAAACTTACCCGCAATATTTCGGAACCAGTTTGAAACAAATTCACCATGAATTTGATCACGTGATTTGGTGGGGCATTGATAAACCATTGGCAATTTTCATAGTTGTTGTAAGTTCCAGGCCAACCAGGAGATGTGAGAACGTCTGTCCCTCTGAGGTTTGCTGTGCGGTTGGTTTCGCCACAACGAGGATTCTGGACTAGAATAACGCAATTCAGAAATATTGGAAGTTTTGATTCAACACGTATAATTGCAACTTCAAGGGAAAAATATGATAGGTTTTCTTGTAAAGTGTCGAAAATAATTGAATACAAAATTTCCTTTTTAAAAATTCATCTTTTTCATAAAATGCTACAAAAGTTTTTATACTTCATATTAATGTCTATAAATCAGTGTTTCTTAAACTGTGAGCGACGAAACAGGCCCAGGTGTGTCGCGAACCTCATCAAACAATAACCTAAACAATGCATTTCCAAAACACCTAGGAATGCAACATAGCAAACATACGAAAAAGCAAAACTGCAACTACCAGCTATGTAGTTGATTGAAAATCCAGAAGAAGTTCCACTTCCATCGGAAGTAAAAGTTAATCGAACCGCATTTAAATTCGTAGCGACAGTGTAACATGACGACACATATCCACTCAAAGAACGTAACAATGTACTTCCGCCTTGGTCGTATATCTGCAACAGTAATATCAAAAGTCTAAAGCAGTAGCAAGTTTTCAAAACAAGGCGAGAGCTATTTTAGGGCACTGCGTTTGCTTAGATCGACACATTTTTGGTTTTCTCTTTGGCCGGATCCAAAACGCACACATTTGGCGCTGTTGGAATCTTTGTTTGTTTGTTATATTGCGGCAGAAGAACACTTGTGCGCCAGCTTTTGAAACAAAGAAAAATTTCGCCGGCGCAAACCGTGTCTGTGATTCCTGCCTTATTCAGCCCCAATATATTTCTCTTCAAATCAAAATGACCAAACTTACCCGCAATATATCAGAACCTGATTTAGTTCGAAACGAGTTTACGATGAATTTGATCACGTGATTTGGCGGGGCATTGATAAACCATTGGCAGTTTTCATAGTTGTTGTAAGTTCCAGGCCAACCAGGAGATGTGAGAACTTCCGTCCCTCTGAGGCTTGCTGTGCGATTGGTTTCGCCACATCGAGGTGTCCAGATAACTAGTGACGTAACCAAGAGTCAACAAACATACACTGTATTTTTAAATTTTGCTGTTGCAAAAAATGTTGTCGCAAAACATAACAATGCTTCAAAACTGTTTCTTGTACCTGCTGCGTAATTGATTGAAAACCCCCGATATGCTCCACTGCTGCCAGAAGTGAAAGTCAACCGAGCCACACTTCCAACAGAAGTAAAATTGAAACCAGATGATAGAAATCCAGAAAAAGAATTTAAAGTTCTATTTTCGTTGTAGATCTGCGATAGTAACAGAATAATTTATCGGAAATATCAAATAATTTCTTGTTTTCTTGCACAATTATTAAACGTTGATAATTATTGATGGAAATTTCGCCAGCTATTCAACTCGACTTCATCAGGGTAATGCTGGGAAATTACAAGTTGCTTCAAATCTGATGCAAACTTTCAAACTTTGTTTATATTGATGACCTTATTCGGCATTGTGGCAACACGCATGTTTCCCTGGCCTAGTTCTGATCACGCCGCATGTTTTCTGAAATTCAACACTGGAACACCAAACGGAAAGGATGCAGGCGGAGTTAAGCTTTCCTGCATAGCTAAAAGCAAGCTGCTGATACTCTGCTGGACAACCACGTTTTTCTGTCTCTTTGTTATAAAACGCCCTCGTAGTAATCGTTCGCCCTCTCTCAGTTTGACATTATTTCTTGCCATTCGCGCTGTTACGTTCGCATGTTCTATTATTAGTTAATTCGCTATTCATGGGATAAACTCTTGTTAAACGCGCTTGAACCAAATTAAACTTACGCCACCTGGTATTGCAAATGTGTCTTTCAGATAATAAATAAGTCTGTTCACGGAGTTTTAAATTCAGTAGTCTATACAGCAAGAACACGCAAGCAGACTTTTAGTTTCAGCACAGCAGCAGCCGACCGGGAAACAATTGGTACGCTGCAGCACGACTCTATGCATGACTCCTTTTCGTTTGGAATTTCCATAATGGGTTATAAACTAATCAGCAAGTGCCAATCTAGGTGTAAGAGCGCACAGACTTACCCGCAATTTATCGGAACTTGATTCAGTTTGAAACAAATTCACCACGAACTTGATGACGTGATTTGGTGAGGCATTGATAAACCAATGGCAGTTTTCATAGTTGTTGTAAGTTCCAGGCCAACCAGGGGATGTGAGAACTTCCGTCCCTCTGACGTTTGCTGTGCGGTTGGTTTCGCCACAACGAGGATTCCTGACTAGAATAACGCAATTCACAAATATTTGAAGTTTTGATTCAACACGTATAATTGCAACTTCAAGGGAAAAATATGATAGATTTTCTTGTACAGTGTCGAATATAATTGAATACAAAATTTCCTTTTTATCAATTCATCCTTTTCATAAAATGCTGCAAAAGTTTTTAGACTTCATATTAATGTCTATAAATCAGTGTTTCTTAAACTGTGAGCGACGAAACAGGCCCAGGTGTGCCGCGAACCTCATCAAACAATAACCTAAACAATGCATTTCCAAAACACCAAGGAATTCAACTTAACAAACATACGAAAAAGCAAAACTGCAACTACCAGCTATGTAGTTGATTGAAAATCCAGAAGAAGTTCCACTTCCATCCGAAGTAAAAGTTAATCGAACCGCATTTAAATTCGTCGCGACAGTGTAACCTGACGACACAGATCCACTCAAAGAACGTAACAATGTGCTTCCGCCTTGGTCGTATATCTGTAACAGTAATGTCAAAAGTCTAAAGCAGTAGCAAGTTTTCAAAACGTGGCGAGAGCTATTTTAAGGCACTGCGTTTGCTTAGAGCGACACATTTTTGGCTTTCTATTGGGCCGGATCCAAAACGCACACACTTATCTTTGTAGGAATCTTTGTTTGTTTGTTATATTGCGGCAGAAGTACGCATGTGCGCCAGCTTTTGAAACAAAGAAAGATTTCGCCGGCCCAAACCGTGTCTGTGATTCCTGCCTTTTTCAGCCCCAATATATTTCTCTTCAAATCAAATGACCAAACTTACCCGCAATATTTCGGAACCAGTTTGAAACAAATTCACCATGAATTTGATCACGTGATTTGGCGGGGCATTGATAAACCATTGGCAGTTTTCATAGTTGTTGTAAGTTCCAGGCCAACCAGGAGATGTGAGAACTTCCGTCTCTCTGTGGCTTGCTGTGCGATTGGTTTCGCCACATCGAGGTGTCCAGATAACTAGTGACGTAACAAAGAGTCAACAAACATACACTGTATTTTTAAATTTTGTTGTTGCAGAAAATGTTGTCACAAATCATAACAATGTATTAAAACTGTTTCTTATACCTGCTGCGTAATTGATTTTAAACCCCTGATATGCTCCACTGCTGCCAGAAGTGAAAGTCAACCGAGCCACACTTCCAACCGAAGTAAAATTGAAACCAGATGACAGAAATCCAGAAAAAGAATTCAAAGTTCTATTTTCGTTGTAAGTCTGCGATAGTAACAGAATAATTCATCGGAAATATCAAATAATTTCTGGTTTTCTGGCGCAATTAAACTTGATTTTTTTAATGGAATTTCGCCAGCTATTCAACGAGGCTTCATCAGGGTAATGGCGGGAAATTACAAGTTGCTTCAAATCTGATGCAAACTACTTTGTTCATATTGATGACCTTATCTCGGCATTGTGGCAACACGCATGTTTCCCTGGCAAAGTTGTGATCTCGCCGTTGTTTTCTGAAATTCAACACTGGAACACCAAACGGAAAGGATGCAGGCGGAGTTAAGCCTTCCTGCAGAGCTAAAAGCAAGCTGCTGATACTCTGCTGGACAACCACGTTTTTTCTGATTCTTTGTTATAAAACGCCCTCGTAGTAATCGTTCGCCCTCTCTCAGTGTGCCATTATTTCTTGCCATTCGCGCTGTTACGTTCGCATGTTCTGTTGTTAGTTAATTCGCTATTAATGGAATAATCTCTTGTTAAACGCGCTTGAACCAAATTAAACTTAAGCCACCTGGTATTGCAAATGTGTGTTTCATATAATAAATAAGTCTGTTCACGGAGTTTTAAATTCAGTAGTCTATACAGCAAGAACACGCAAGCAGACATTTAGTTTCAGCACAGCAGCAGCCGACCGGGAAACAATTGGTACGCTGCAGCATGACTCTATGCATGACTCCTTTTCGTTTGGAATTTCCATAATGGGTTATAAACTAATCAGCAAGTGCCAATCTAGGTGTGCGCACAAACTTACCCGCAATTTATCGGAACTTGATTCAGTTTGAAACAAATTCACCACGAACTTGATGACGTGATTTGGTGGGGCATTGATAAACCATTGGCAGTTTTCATAGTTGTTGTAAGTTCCAGGCCAACCCGGGGATGTGAGAACTTCCGTCCCTCTGACGTTTGCTGTGCGGTTGGTTTCGCCACAACGAGGATTCCTGACTAGAATAACGCAATTCACAAATATATGAAGTTTTGATTCAACACGTATAATTACAACTACCAGGGAAAAATATGATAGGTTTTCTTGCAAAGTGTCGAATATAATTGAATAAAAAATTTCCTTTTTAGCAATTCATCTTTTTTATGAAATGCTACAAACGTTTTTACAACTTCATATTACTGTCTAAAAATCAGTGTTTCTTAAACAGTGAGTGACGAAACAGGCTCAGTTGTGCCGCGAACCTCATCAAACAATAACCTAAACAATGCATTTCCAAAACACCAAAGAATGCAACTTCAAAAACACACAAAAATGCTAAATTGCAACTACCAGCTATGTAGTTGATTGAAAATCCAGAAGAAGTTCCACTTCCATCCGAAGCAAAAGTTACTCGAACCGCATTTAAATTCGTAGCGACAGTGGAACCTGACGACACAGATCCACTCAAAGAACGTAACAATGTACTTCCGCCTCGGTCGTATATCTGTAATAGTAATATCAAAAGTTTAAAGCAGTAGCAAGTTTTCAAAACTGGGCAGTTGCAATTTTAGGTCACTGCGTTTGCTTAGATCCACACATTTTTGGTTTTCTCTTTGGCCGGATCCGAAACGCTCACATTTGGCGCTATTGGAATCTTTGTTTGTTTGTTATGTTGACACAGATTTTCGCTCGTGCGAAAGCTTGCGATAAAACAAAGAAAGATTTCGCTGGCGCAAACCGTGTCTGTGATCCTTGCCTTATTAAGCCCGAATATACTTTTCATCAAATTAAAATGACCAAACTTACCCGCAATTTATCGGAACGTGAGTAACTTTGGAACGAAATTACGATGAATTTGATCACGTGATTTGGCGGGGCATTGATAAACCATTGGCAGTTTTCATAGTTGTTGTAAATTCCAGGCCAACCAGGAGATAAGAGAACTTCCGTCACGCTGACGTTTGCTGTGCGATTGGTTTCGCCACAACGTGGTGTCCTGATAACTAGTGACGTAACAAAGAGTCAACAAACATACACTGTATTTTTATATTTTGTTGTTGCAGAAAATGTTGTCACAAAACATACCAATGTGTTAAAACTGTTTCTTATACCTGCTGCGTAATTGATTGAAAACCCCTGATGTGCTCCACTGCTGCCAGAAGTGAAAGTCAACCGAGCCACACTTCCAACCGAAGTAAAATTGAAACCAGATGATAGAAATCCAGAAAAAGAATTTAAACACCTATATTCGTTGTAAATCTGCGATGGTAACAGAATAATTCATCGGAAATTACAAATAATTTCAGGTTTTCTGGCACAATGAAACGTTAATTTTTATTGATGGAAATTTCGTCAGCTATTCAACGAGGCTTTATAGGGGTAATGCTGGGAAACAACAAATTTCTTAAAATCTGAAACAAACTTCAAAATTTTCGTTTGGAAGTTCCATAATGTGTTATAAACTAATCAGCAAGTGCCAATCTAGGTGTAAGAGCGCACAAACTTACCCGCAATTTATCAGAGCCTGATTCAGTTTGAAACGAATTCACCACGAACTTGATCGCGTGATTTGGCGGGGCATTGATAAACCATTGGCAGATTTCATAATTGTTGTAAGTTCCAGGCCAACCAGGAGATGTGAGAACTTCCGTCCCTCTGAGGCTTGCTGTGCGGTTAGTTTCGCCACAACGATGATTCCGGACTAGAATAACGCAATTCACAAATATTTGAAGTTTTGATTCAACACGTATAATTGCAACTTCAAGGCAAAAATATGATAGGTTTTCTTGTAAAGTGTCGAATATAATTAAATACAAAATTTCCTCTTTGACAATTCATATATTTTTGCAATGACATATTAATGTCTCTGAATCAGGGTTTCCTTAACTGTGTGCGATGAAACGGGCTCAGGTGTGCCGCGAATCTCATCAAAAATAATTTATACAATGCTTGTCTAAAACACCAAGGAATGTAACTTGAAAAACATACGAAAAAGCAAAACTGCATCTACCAGCTATGTAGTTGATTGAAAATCCAGAAGAAGTTCCACTTCCATCCGAAGTAAAAGTTAATCGAATCGCATTTAAATTCGTAGCGACAGTGGAACCTGACGACACAGATCCACTCAAAGAACGGAACAATGTACTTCCGCCTTGCTCGTATATCTGCAACAGTAATATCAAAAGTTTAAAGCAGTAGCAAGTTTTCAAAACGGGGCGAGAGCTATTTTAGGGCACTGCGTTTGCTTAGATCGACACATTTTTGGTTTTCACTTTGGCCGGATCCAAAACACACACACTTTGCTCTGTTGGAATATTTGTTTGTTTGTTATATTGTGGCAATTATGCACTTGTGCGCCAGCTTCTGAAACAGAGAAAAATTTCGCCGGCGCAAACCGTGTCTGTGATTTCTGCCTTATTCAGCCCCAATATATTTCTCTTTAAATCAAAATGACCAAACTTACCCGCAATTTATCATAACCTGAACCAGTTTGAAATAAATTCACCACGAACTTGATCACGTGATTTGGCTGGGCATTGATAAACCATTGGCAGTTTTCATAGTTGTTGTAAGTTCCAGGCCAACCAGGAGATGTGAGAACTTCCGTTTCACTGACGTTTGCTGTGCGATTGGTTTCGCCACAACGAGGTGTCCAGATAACTAGTGACGTAACAAAGAGTCAACAAACATGCACTGTATTTTTATATTTTGTTGTTGCAGAATATGTTGTCACAAAACATACCAATGTGTTAAAACTGTTTCTTATACCTGCTGCGTAATTGATTGAAAACCCCTGATGTGCTCCACTGCTGCCAGAAGTGAAAGTCAACCGAGCCACACTTCCAACAGAAGTAAAATTGAAACCAGATGATAGAAATCCAGAAAAAGAATTTAAAGTTCTATTTTCGTTGTAAATCTGCGATAGTAACAGAATAATTCATCGGAAATATCAAATTGTTTAAAATCTAAAGTAAGCTTTTAAACTTTGTTTATATTGATGACCTTATCGTGGAATAATTCTACGTATTACTCATTATTGTTCGACATTCCTTTAGGGTAGTGATTCCCAACCATTTGGTGGTTGCATATCACTTCGAGGTAAAACAATTTCAACGCGTACCACCTAGTTGAGTGTTACAAAGTAACCTAGTGGATGAAGTAACCAACATTTTGAGATCACTTTCGATTTTTTAAATTCGAGCTATATCCCTTAATTACGGAAATGTGCTCGCGTACCACCTAGAATGCAGTCGCATACCACTATTGGTACGCGTTCCAGCGGTTCGGAAACACTCCTTTAATGTGTTATAAACTAATCAGCAAGTGCTAATCTAGGTGTGTAAGAGCGCACAAACTTACCCGTAATTTATCGGAACCTGATTCAGTTTGAAACGAGTTTACGATGAATTTGATCACATGATTTGGTGGAGCATTGATAAACCATTGGCAGTTTTCATAGCTGTTGTAAGTTCCAGGCCAACCAGGAGATGTGAGAACTTCCGTCTCTCTGAAGCTTGCTGTGCGATTGGTTTCGCCACATCGAGGTGTCCAGATAACTAGTGACGTAACAAAGAGTCAACAAACATGCACTGTATTTTTATATTTTGTTGTTGCAGAAAATGTTGTCACAAAACATACCAATGTGTTAAAACTGTTTCTTATACCTGCTGCGTAATTGATTGAAAACCCCTGATATGCTCCACTGCTGCCAGAAGTGAAAGTCAACCGAGCCACACTTCCAACAGAAGTAAAATTGATACCAGATGACAGAAATCCAGAAAAAGAATTCAAACTTCCGCTTTCGTTGTAAATCTTTAATTGTAACAAAATAGTTTATCGGAAATTACAAATAATTTCTGGTTTTCTGGCACAATTAAATGTTGATAATTATTGCTGGAAATTTCGCCAGCTATTCAACGAGGCTTCATCAGGGTAATGCTGGGAAATTACAAGTTACTTCAAATCTGATGCAAACTTTTAAACTTTATTTATATTGATGACCTTATTCGGCATTGTGGCAACACGCATGTTTCCCTGGCCTAGTTCTGATCACGCCGCATGTTTTCTGAAATTCAACACTGGAACACCAAACGGAAAGGATGCAGGCGGAGTTAAGCCTTCCTGCAGAGCTAAAAGCAAGCTGCTGATACTCTGCTGGACAACCACGTTTTTCTGACTCATTGTTATCAAACGCTCTCGTAGTAATCGTTCGCCCTCTCTCGGTGTGCGATTATTTCTTGCCATTCGCGCTGTTACGTTCGCATGTTCTGTTGTTAGTTAATTCGCTATTCATGGGATAAACTCTTGTTAAACGCGCTTGAACCAAACTAAACTTAAGCCACCTGGTGTTGCAAACGTGTCGTTCATACAATAAATAAGTCTGTTCTAGGAGTTTTAAATTCAGCAAGAACACACGAGCAGACTTTAGTTTCAACACAGCAGCAGCCGACCGGGAAACAATTGGTAGGCTGCAGCATGACTCAATGTATGACTCCTTTTCGTTCGGACTTTCCATAATGTGTTATAAACTAATCAGCAAGTGCCAATCTAGGTGTAAGAGCCACAAACTTACCCGCAATTTATCAGAACTTGATTTAGTTTGAAACGAATTCACCACAAACTTGATGACGTGATTTGGTGGGGCATTGATAAACCATTGGCAGATTTCATAGTTGTTGTAAGTTCCAGGCCAACCAGGAGATGTGAGAACTTCCGTCCCTCTGAGGCTTGCTGTGCGGTTGGTTTCGCCACAACGATGATTCCGGACTAGAATAACGCAATTCACAAATATTTGAAGTTTTCATTCATCACGTATAATTGCAACTTCAAGGCAAAAATATGATAGGGTTTATTGTGAAGTGTCGAATATAATTAAATACAAAATTTCCTCTTTAACAATTCATATATTTTTACAATGACATATTAATGTCTCTAAATCAGGGTTTCTTTAACTGTGTGCGATGAAACGGGCTCATGTGTGCCGCGAATCTTATCAAAAATAAACGCAACAATGCATGTCTAAAAAACCAAGGAATGTAACTTCAAAAACATACGAAAAAGCAAAACTGCAACTACCAGCTATGTAGTTGATTGAAAATCCAGAAGAAGATACACTTCCATCCGAAGTAAATGTTAATCGAATCGCGTTTAAATTCGTAGCGACAGTGGAACCTGACGACACAGATCCACTCAAAGAAAGGAACAATGCACTTCCGCCTTGGTCGTATATCTGTAATAGTAATATCAAAAGTCTAAAGCAGTAGCAAGTTTTCAAAACAGGGCGAGAGCTATTTTTGATCACTGCGTTTGCTTAGATCGACACATTTTTGGTTTTCTCTTTGGCCGGATCCAAAACACACACACTTTGCTTTGTTGGAATATTTGTTTGTTTGTTAAAATTAGGCAGATGTACAATTGTGCGCCAGCTTTTGAAACAAAGAAAGATTTCGCCGGCGCAAACCGTGTCTGTGATCCCTGCCTTATTCAGCCCCAATATATTTTTCTTCAAATCAAAATGACCAAACTTACCCGCAATTTATCAAAACCTGATTCAGTTTGAAACGAGTTTACGATGAATTTGATCACGTGATTTGGTGGGGCATTGATGAACCATTGGCAGTTTTCATAGTTGTTGTAAGTTCCAGGCCAACCAGGAGATGTGAGAACTTCCGTCACGCTGACGTTTGCTGTGCGATTGGTTTCGCCACAACGAGGTGTCCAGATAACTAGTGACGTAACAAAGAGTCAACAAACATACACTGTATTTTTTGTTGTTGCAGAACATGTTGTCACAAAACATAGCAATGTGTTAAAACTGTTTCTTATACCTGCTGCGTAATTGATTGAAAACCCCTGATGTGCTCCACTGCTGCCAGAAGTGAAAGTCAACCGAGCCACACTTCCAATAAAAGTAAAATTGAAACCAGATGACAGAAATCCAGAATAAGAATTCAAAAATCTATTTTCGTTGTAAATCTGCGATAGTAACAGAATAATTCATCGGATATAACAAATTGTTCAAAATCTAAAGTAAGCTTTTAAACTTTGTTTGTATTGATGACCTTATCGTGGAATAATTCTACGTATAACTCATTATCGTTCGACATTCCTTTAGGGCAGTGATTCCCAACCATTTGGTGGTTGCATACAACTTCGAGGTAAAACAATTTTAACGCGTACCACCTAGTTGAGTGTTACAAAGTAACCTAGTGGATGAAGAAACCAACATTTTGAGGTCACTTACGATTTTTTAAATTCGAACAATATTCCTTAATTACGGAAATGTGCTCGCGTACCACCTGGAATGCCGTCGCATATACCACTATTGGTACCCGTACCACCGGTTCGGAAACACTGATTTAATGTGTTATAATCTAATCAGCAAGTGCTAATCTAGGTGTGTAAGAGCGCACAAACTTACCCGCAATTGATCGAAACGTGATTCAGTTTGAAACGAGTTTACGATGAATTTGATCACATGATTTGGTGGGGCATTGATAAACCATTGGCAGTTTTCATAGTTGTTGTAAATTCCAGGCCAACCAGGAGATAAGAGAACTTCCGTCACGCTGACGTTTGCTGTGCGATTGGTTTCGCCACAACGAGGTGTCCAGATAACTAGTGACGTAACAAAGAGTCAACAAACATGCACTGTATTTTTATATATTGTTGTTGCAGAAAATGTTGTCACAAAACATACCAATGTGTTAAAACTGTTTCTTATACCTGCTGCGTAATTGATTGTAAACCCCTGATGTGCTCCACTGCTGCCAGAAGTGAAAGTCAACCGAGCCACACTTCCAACAGAAGTAAAATTGAAACCAGATGATAGAAATCCAGAAAAAGAATTTAAAGTTCTATTTTCGTTGTAAATCTGCGATGGTAACAGAATAATTCATCGGAAATTACAAACAATTTCAGGTTTTCTGGCACAATGAAACGTTAATTTTTATTGATGGAAATTTCCTCAGCAATTCAACGAGGCTTTATAGGGGTAATGCTGGGAAACAACAAATTTCATAAAATCTGGTACAAACTTTCAAACTTTATTTATATTGATGACCTTATCTCACCATGCCTCTATGTATGACTCCCTTTCGTTTGGAATTTCCATAATGTGTTATAAACTAATCAGCAAGTGCCAATCTAGGTGTAAGAGCGCACAAACTTACCCGCAATTTATCGGAACCTGATTCAGTTTGAAACGAATTCACTACGAACTTAATCACGTGATTTGGCGAGGCATTGATAAACCATTGGCAGATTTCATAGTTGTTGTAAGTTCCAGGCCAACCAGGAGATGTGAGAACTTCCGTCTCTCTGAGGCTCGCTGTGCGGTTGGTTTCGCCACAACGATGATTCCGGACTAGAATAACGCAATTCACAAATATTTGAAGTTTTGATTCAACACGTATAATTGCAACTTCAAGGCAAAAATATGATAGGTTTTCTTGTGAATTGTCGAATATAATTAAATACAAAATTTCCTCTTTAACAATTCATATATTTTTACAATGACATATTAATGACTCTAAATCAGGGTTTCCTTAACTGTGTGCGATGAAACGGGCTCAGGTGTGCCGCGAATCTTATCAAAAATAAACGCAACAATGCATGTCTAAAACACCAAGGAATGTAACTTCAAAAACATACGAAAAAGCAAAACTGCAACTACCAGCTATGTAGTTGATTAAAAATCCAGAATAAGTTCCACTTCCATCCGAAGTAAAAGTTAATCGAACCGCATTTAAATTCGTAGCGACAGTGGAACCTGACGACACAGATCCACTCAAAGAACGGAACAATGTACTTCCGCCTTGGTCGTATATCTGCAACAGTAATATCAAAAGTCTAAAGCAGTAGCAAGTTTTCAAAACAGGGCAAGAGCTATTTTAGGGCACTGCGTTTGCTTAGAGCGACACATTTTTGGTTTTCTCTTTGGCCGGATCCAAAACGCACACATTCGGCGCTGTTGGAATCTTTGTTTGTTTGTTATATTGCGGCAGAAGTACAATTGTGCGCCAGCTTTTGAAACAAAGAAAGATTTCGCCGGCCCAAACCGTGTCTGTGATTCCTGCCTGATTCAGCCCAATATATTTCTCTTCAAATCAAAATGACCAAACTTACCCGCAATCTATCAGAACCTGATTTAATTCGAAACGAATTTACGATGAATTCGATCACGTGATTTGGTGGGGCATTGATGAACCATTGGCAGTTTTCATAGTTGTTGTAAGTTCCAGGCCAACCAGGAGATGTGAGAACTTCCGTCACGCTGACGTTTGCTGTGCGATTGGTTTCGCCACAACGAGGTGTCCAGATAACTAGTGACGTAACAAAGAGTCAACAAACATACACTGTATTTTTATATTTTGTTGTTGCAGAGTACGTTGTCACAAAACATACCAATGTGTTAAAACTGTTTCTTATACCTGCTGCGTAATTGATTGAAAACCCCTGATGTGCTCCACTGCTGCCAGAAGTGAAAGTCAACCGAGCCACACTTCCAACAGAAGTAAAATTGAAACCAAATGACAGAAATCCAGAAAAAGAATTTAAAATTCTATTTTCGTTGTAAATCTGCGATAGTAACAGAATAATTCATCGGACATAACAAATTGTTCAAAATCTAAAGTAAGCTTTTAAACTTTGTTGATATTGATGACCTTATCGTGGAATAATTCTACGTATTACTCATTATTGTTCGACATTCCTTTAGGGCAGTGATTCCCAACCATTTGCTGGTTGCATACCACTTCGAGGTAAAACAATTTCAACGCGTACCACCTAGTTGAGTGTTACAAAGTAACCTAGTGGATGAAGTAACCAACGTTTTGAGATCACTTTCGATTTTTTAAATTCGAGCTATATCCCTTAATTACGGAAATGTGCTCGCGTACCACCTGGAATGCAGTCGCATACCACTATTGGTACGCGTTCCACCGGTTCGGAAACACTGCTTTAATGTGTTATAAACTAATGAGCAAGTGCTAATCTAGGTGTGTAAGAGCGCACAAACTTACCCGTAATTGATCGAAACGTGAGTAAGTTTGAAACGAGTTTACGATGAATTTGATCACGTGATTTGGTGGGGCATTGATAAACCATTGGCAGTTTTCATAGCTGTTGTAAGTTCCAGGCCAACCAGGAGATGTGAGAACTTCCGTCCCTCTGAAGCTTGCTGTGCGATTGGTTTTGCCACATCGAGGTGTCCAGATAACTAGTGACGTAACAAAGAGTCAACAAACATGCACTGTATTTTTATATTTTGTTGTTGCAGAAAATGTTGTCACAAAACATACCAATGTGTTAAAACTGTTTCTTATACCTGCTGCGTAATTGATTGAAAATCCCTGATGTGCTCCACTGCTGCCAGAAGTGAAAATCAACCGAGCCACACTCCCAACAGAAGTAAAATTGATACCAGATGATAGAAATCCAGAAAAAGAATTCAAAGTTCCGTTTTCGTTGTAAATCTTTAATTGTAACAAAATATTTCATCGGAAATTACAAATAATTTCTGGTTTTCTGGTACAATTAAATGTTGATAATTATTGATGGAAATTTCGCCAGCTATTCAACGAGGCTTCATCAGGGTAATTTTGGAAAATTACAAGTTGCCTAAAATCTGATGAAAACTTCCAAACTTTGTTTATATTGATGACCTTATCTCGGTGTTGTTGCAACACGCATGTTTCCCTGGCCTAGATCTTATCACGCCGCATGTTTTCTGAAATTAAACACTGGAACACCGAACGGAGAGGATGCAGGCGGAGTTAAGCCTTCCTGCAGAGCTAAAAGCAAGCTGCTGATACTCTGCTGGACAACCGCGTTTTTCTGACTCTTTGTTATAAAACGCTCTCGTGGTAATCGTTCGCCCTCTCTCGGTGTGCCATTATTTCTTGCCATTCGCGCTGTTACGTTCGCATGTTCTGTTGTTAGTTAATTCGCTATTCATGGGATAAACTCTTGTTAAACGCGCTTGTGCCAGACTAAACTTAAGCCACCTGGTGTGGCAAACGTGTCTTTCATATAATAAATAAGTCTGTTCACGGAGTTTTAAATTAAGCAAGAACACACGAGCAGACTTTAGTTTCAACACAGCAGCAGCCGACCGGGAAACAATTTGTAGGCTGCAGTATGACTCAATGTATGACTCCTTTTCGTTCGGACTTTCCATAATGTGTTATAAACTAATCAGCAAGTGCCAATCTAGGTGTAAGAGCCACAAACTTACCCGCAATTTATCGGAACTTGATACAGTTTGAAACGAATTCACCACGAATTTGATGACGTGATTTGGTGGGGCATTGATGAACCATTGGCAGATTTCATAGTTGTTGTAAGTTCCAGGCCAACCAGGAGATGTGAGAACTTCCGTCTCTCTGAGGCTCGCTGTGCGGTTGGTTTCGCCACAACGATGATTCCGGACTAGAATAACGCAATTCACAAATATTTCAAGTTTTGATTCAACACGTATAATTACAACTTAAAGGCAAAAATATGATAGGTTTTCTTGTAAAGTGTCGAATATAATTAATACAAAATTTCCTCTTTAACAATTCATATTTTCTTACAATGACATATTAATGTTTTTAAATCAGGGTTTCTTTAACTTTGTGCGATGAAACGGGCTCATGTGTGCCGCGAATCTCATCAAAAATAATCTAAACAATGCATGTCTAAAACACCAAGGAATATAACTTCAAAAACATACGAAAAAGCAAAACTGCAACTACCAGCTATGTAGTTGATTGAAAATCCAGAAGAAGTTCTACTTCCATCCGAAGTAAATGTTAATCGAACCGCATTTAAATTCGTAGCGACAGTGGAACCTGACGACACAGATCCACTCAAAGAACGTAACAATGTACTTTCTCCTTGCTCGTATATCTGTAATAGTAATATCAAAAGTTTAAAGCAGTAGCAAGTTTTTATAACAGGGCAGTAGCAATTTCAGGGCACTGCGTTTGCTTAGATCGACACATTTTTGGTTTTCTCTTTGGTCGGATCCAAAACACACATTTTGCGCTGTTGGAATCTTTGTTTGTTTGTTTTGTTGTCGCAGATGTGCGCTCGTGCGACAGCTTACGTTAAAACAAAGAAAGATTTCGCCGGCGCAAACCATGTGTGTGGACTTATTTTGCCCCAAGATACTTTTCATTAAATCAGAATGACTCAATATAAAAGTTTTGAAACTTACTTTGAGATAGTCATAACCTGATTCAGTTTGAAACGAATTCACCACGAAATTGATCACGTGATTTGGCGGGGCAATAACAAACCATTGGCAGTTTTCACTGTTTTTGTAATTTCCAGGCCAACCAGGAGATGTGAGGAGTTTCTCCACACTGACACTTGCTGTGCGGCTGATTTCATCACATGGAGAGCTCCAAAATACTTCGACAATATTGGTAAGTATTTAGGTTTGATGCTATTAAATTTTTATCGCAAATAATTTTTATCGATGTCGATTAAGTGATGTGTGAGGTTACTTTTTTATTGCTTGAATAAATTTGCTACAGGGACTTTCAAACCGCATCATATTAACCGAAAGTTAGTTTTTCGTATTTACTTTTAATGATGTCGAAAAGTAAGTCCTACCTGTATTGAACATCACAAGAAAGCCAAAATTAATTTGCAATGCAAGCCGTTTGTTCATCATTGAGATTTATGTCATCACTTCTTGTACCTGGATATAATTTTTGCTAGCAGTTAATTGTTATAAAGTCACTTAGGTAACAGATATGGTATATCCTATGTAGGATTTCCTGATATGTTACTTGCGATATAATGAGGGTCGGTCCTTAATCAAATTGGGCCCGGCACCATAAGGAAACCCCGCGCATCAAAAAAAGGGCTTCATCAATTTACCAGATAAAGGTCACATGATTTGTGTTTCAGAAAGTTATAATGACCTTTGCAAACGAGACGCTGATGGTTGACAAATCTTTAAACCCACATAAATTTGTCTGTTTTCGTCGCCTTTCGATGACATTTTTCACAAGTCGCAGATATATGTTTGATAGTAAACAAGTACGTTGTTTAACAGAAGGTATGGTATCACACAATGCTGACTGTTAGTCAGTATATTTCAACAAAGTTTGTTATGCGTGCTGAAAGTATTGGTTGTTCACATACTCCTGGTGATCAGAATAAACGTTTTTTATTCACAAAACATGCTGGCTCGAGTTTTCCTTGTTTCTCTTTAAAAACGTCCCAATAATAAACACAAGACTTACGATTTCAAATCAAAATTTTCACTCTCTGCATCCAAAAGCCAATAAATCTTCCAATGCGATTGAAACAAAAGTCTCAGCTACCTTCGAGAGCCCAATTAAACCGAGTGAAGCAGCAGGAGATAAACTTATTGACGTGAATCGAAACTTTAGGTTCCAACCATGCGAAAACTTCCTGGTTCAGGAAAGCCATACAGCAATTGTTATCGCACTGCAAGATTTATTGTCATACAGTAAAGGTCTTTTCCGTGTTGCTAATTATAATGGAAAGTCCAGAAGATGAACGGGATAATGACAGCACGTAAGTTATGGTACAAGTGAAGAAGTTGCGATGTTAATTATGATCTGTTCTATGTTGTTGTTATTTGACAGTAGTATAAATATTTTACCTTACAGCACTGATGATGAACACAGTAGTTGTTCGAAACGTTTGTTCTACTATGAATAGTTTCTACTTCGGTTATAAATATGATTTGCTTAAAACTTTAAAAGTTGCAAACGTTATTGCAATTTTTTTACCGAAATGTGTTTGACGCGGGTACAGGCTTATGAGAGCCGCAGTGTCTATATAGTTTTCATCGGACAGTTTTTGATTGATTGCATAGCATTGAATATCTATTCAACAAATCCATGATAAATTAATTAATTTAAATATCACTGCCCTAACATGAATATAGTAGGTTTGTCTGAACCAGGAAGTTTTACTAAAACGGCTTTTCCTTAAGAGGGGTTTAAGTAAATGGAAAGTTATTATCTGGTTTAGGAAAATGCTGGTAAATGTGTTCAATATTCCTTTGGGCAACAGGAGCATGAGTTTAAAGGGAAAAAAAATCACGACCACATAATTTTCCAAGAGTGTTACCATGATTTCTCATGTGACAATAATGTTTGAAGAATTCCCAGCCAAGCCAAATAACCTTGCAGAGTTCCATAGACAACAAAATTGGAATACACTAACGTAAACATTGGCCGTTCATTACCTGCAGCATCCGTGTTATTACTTTATTCAATGTGTCTGCGTGGTATTTATAATTACCAAGTTAAATTAGTGCAATAAGATCAAATTTGCCACGTCATCACAACAAAGGCAACTGAGTTGTGCAATATGTTCAATGCATGTTTGTGTTGAGCAAATGTTTCTTCATGCGAACTGTTGAATGTTAGTCAATGTTACAGCGTAAATTGTTTCCTCTACTCTGGTATGTCTGTGCTTGCAGTTCGGTGCTTGCTGGTCATTCTTTTCTAATCGATTCTATATCTATCGGTCGTCACGTAAACTGCTTGTGCGCAAAGGATTGAGGTTAACCTTGCGTCCTGCAATTCAATTGACACTTGGTAAGAATAAGATTGGACATATTTATTGGAAGTTTGAAAGATTTCAAAACCAGAAAAAAGGAGATTGTTAATTTTCTGTCAAACCGCGTTTTTCATTAAGGGTCAATGAATATGTGAGGTTCTCTGGTAGTGCAGTAAAGGTGAGTATTCTACTTTCGATGCAAAATTCTGGCGTCATACAAACTAAACATTTTCTGAATCGTTTCCCGCGTTTCCTACAAACATTACTGGTCTTGAAAAAGGTTGTTGGGGAGCTCATGCGACTCTCTAATTCGAGGTTGACAATGATTATTTTCAAGGGTGATTTTAATGAAGGTGAGGAAAACATGTAGTCAACAACAATGCTTGCCGTCTAATTCCTTTGTTTATTAACCAGGCAACAACCTGACCAGTTAAAACCATTCACATCTCACAAAAACACGATAACTTAAAATCGATATTATGACAATGATTATCTGTCTAAAAAAATCTGAATTAGAATGATATAAAGGACAAGAGCTCCTTATTAGCTAATTTGCAAACTATGAGAATAAGTTGTATGAGACCCCTGGTTTGTCGCAATTCTGTTGTTATTGACTGTGTGCATTGAACAGTCAAATAACATCTTATTTATTGGTATTTAATCATCCTCCAAAGTAATGAGTGGTTTTGTATCATACACGAAAGAATGTAGATTTTCGGTTACATGTGACATGTATTTGCAAAACTTTATTTAAGGCGTTCAAAACATGAGATAATGATACAAATACAAATGAATAGTTTCTTCATTTTCATGCAGCGATAGTGTGATTTAGTACGTTCTGTAACAAAAATCAGTAAGTTACAAAAAACAACAAAATGTTTAAAAAAAATTCTTGAATCGAATCACATAACTTACGTGGTAACTTCAACGTTGATTCGGTAAACTTGGTTTGCCCAAGACCCACCCTTTCCAGAAACAGGACAGGCGTGACTCTCATCATATTTCTTGTACGTCTTTACTGCGTCACGTGATCCGACACACCAACCACCGTCCTGCAACGCAATGATGTTGTATCCACGGGCGTAGGCGGCTTGCACACATTTGGCGATCGCCTCATTACGGCTTCGGTACGGCCCGTCGAGAACTCGCTCCAATCCTTCAAGCGTGGGGATGGCGTAATTTGCAGTGTCCCGCCAACAACCCAAATCGGTAAGCGACACTAATGTACAAAATAACACCGTAAATGTGCTGACAAGTGACATAAACGTGCATTTTATGGAAACCGTGCAAAAAATATCTAAAAAAGACATACCTCGTGATATGGTGGCGATTTCGTAAACTTGATTACCCCAACCTCCACCTTCTCCGTCAATTGCGCAAGATGTGCCTTTTCCGTATTTTCTGTATGTGTTTCTTGCTGTGGCAGAACTTGCGCACCAACCTCCGTCCTACAAATTGCAATGTGTTTACCAACCAACAAAAACTGTGATCCAAAATAGGATTAGAATATGCAATAAACGTTTGTAGTTATTATCTGTATGTCAAAACTAACATGCGAAAAACTCTGTATTTTAATGATTTTGTCAGTTTTACCAGTTTTGGAAAATGTTTATTCACAAATTATTGTATGTAAGAATTATACCTGGACAGCAAATACGTCGTCACCATTGTTGTGAGCGACTCTGGCACATTTGGCGATCGCATTCACTCTTGCTTTGTAATTTGCTCCATCAAGAATAGGATTTCCTTCTCTTGTGGGGATTGCCCTGTTTTCAGAGTCCGCCCAACATCCGAGATTGTTGAGAGTAACTGAAAGAGAAAAGATCTTCGTTTAATGGAGGTCTTGACAAGATTTTAAATTATAAATACGAATATATTTCTATTAGAAAAGTTGATCTTACCAGGATAATACTTGACTGCATGAGTTGTTACGCCAAAGATGCACAAAACGGCAAAAATCATCGAATTCATCTAAAAAATCAAACTTGATTTCATTACGATTTTTAAATATGACAATGTTGATCAAAAATTGACAAATCTAATTCTAGACATACCTTTGATTTGTTTGATGTTGAAAAAGTGTTCGTGTGATACAGTATATATCCGTTGAACAAGATGGTAATGATTTGCAGACGAGCCCACGCTCCTTTTATAAGGCGACCAAGCACTTCTTCCAACAGTTCGTCAGAGTTGAACTAAAAATGCATGACAAGTTAACACCTAGTTGACTATGACGTCACGACTTCGTTGGTCAGCAATTGTGATTTTCGTGTTTCTGCTGACCATGGAGTAAACAACATTATTGGATTAATGCTTAATGACAAGCAAGTAATGTGTTGGCAGTTTTCAATCGTCACATGTCTTTGCGATTTTATTGTACAAGATATGATTTCTAATAGGTAACATTTTGATTTCAGAATGTGTTAACGCAGAAAACATGTGAATGTAGAAACAAAATTTTTCAGCAACTAAAGCAGCAAACACTCGTTTATCAATTCACAGAAACCGGGATACATCTACGGTTACATTTTAAGAAACGAATTGTTTTAAATTTCTGGAAGTTCTAATTGGCTGCGACAATCCTTGCCTACAATCCAATGAGCGTTAGGTTTGCATGCTTGGCAGCCAAGGCATTGCAGCCTACCTGGATTATCCATTTTTTTCCTGACAAGTCGGAGCAAAATTTGTAAACCAAGCTCCCGGTGAGGTTTGAACTCCCGACCCTGGGCTAACCAGGTCCTGCACTTTGAACATCATACACTACAATTACACCATGTGTTCCACGATAATACGTAGAAGTTATTGTTCGAAACCTCTCTTGGCCAGCTGTATCCCAGATCTGAAGCTTAACTTTTTCACCATTGATTTCAACTGTCCTTATTTTAAAATCAACACCAATGGTAGTAATGTAGCTTGCAGAAAATGTGTTGTCAGCAAACCGTAAAAGAAGACTGCTTTTCCCAACACCACTATCACCAAAAAATACAATATGAGTGACGTTGTCAATGTACGGAAGTGAACAAGATTATAGTATTGTGACCATGTGGGCAATCTCTGTAGTCTCAGGTTCACAGAAGCATGAATATAATATGAAAAGGATACTCTTGGTCAACAAAACAAGAATGGAGATTTCTTTATAGTTTTGATAGATAAATCATGCGGTGAAACTTAAATAAGGATCGTTGAAAACAGACAGCAGTAAAGGTTTGTAGGTAAAGCTGCTTCACAGTTAAAAAAACATAACTTAACTTTTAACTTTTATCTTGCAGAGGATGAAGTTTACAAATTATTTGGTAAGGCGCATCGCATTTTTTTGTCAACAAGTTATCAATTACTCTTCAAAATAATCTACCGAAAATTTGTTATTTTATAACTAAATTGAAACCAGTACAAACAATTTAAAATGTATAATTGAAAAGTTTCACCCCATGTTATTACATTACTCCTTAAACAGAAAACTTCAATTTGCTTTGCAGTGGATATATATATATTACACGACTTAATTCCGTGGAACACAGACGGAGTAAAGAATGCGGAGGAAATTAGGCCTTCCTGGCCTCTCCGACGGTCTCATGGCATTCGATACAATAACGACAGACGTTTTGATCACAACTTATTATAAACGTGTTACACGTTCGCACTTCACTCTGACACTTAACTAACTTACTAAAAGCACTGCAGTTACTCACTGAATCAGTCTGCTATTTTCCGCTGTCGCGCTCATTTTGGTAATTTACTCGCTGCAATTCTGTCACGTGTTTCAATTCTTTATTATAACTTTTCAGTCACTATAAACGCGCTGGGATAATTTATTTTACGTCAATTGATATTGCAACGTGTTGTTCAATTCTTATAGAAGTCTACTCAAGAAGTAAAAAACACGCATAGCAGCTGAACAAACTCATTTGAACGCTGCAATGTGAACATGTTGTATAAATTTTAGCAAGATATCTCCACTTTTCAATTAAATTGCTGTGATTGGTGTACATGATATTCCGGTTTTCCGTTTATGATTCTGTCCTCAAATTAAGTCTACTCAATTTGCTATCACAGCACATGCCGTACATACACTTGTCCTTGAAGACTTGTCCATTTTTTAAATAAAGTCAAACACATGAAGATGTCATTATGTGCGTTTGCTCTGCAACGTATTTGACTGTTGTTTCATAACGATAATAATTCCATAAATTTATATCTAAATTAATGTATTCCAAATCTGCATTTCCAAAAACTATTTGCAAATCAATCGCATGATATGATATATTTAATGCTCAATCTTTGTAAATATCACAAAATTTCAAGATATATATTTACCCAAATTGGTATAAAGTATTGGTGTTGCTACATTGTCACAAACGAAAAACTGTTACTTAACTTTGCTGCTCAAATCGCTTCGAACCAATTATGTTCGAAGGTAAGAAAACCAGCAAAGTTTTGCCAATATATACTGCATGACAATCCACAAATGAGTAAGAATTTTCGATTTTTTTGAATGCGAAAGAAAACATGTTACGCGCACAAATTATGTTTGTCAAATTTTGTAAAACACGAAAGATGTTGTAAATATCCATTGGTTTTCTTACGAATAGGAGCATGTCTGTTAATGATAATTTTGAAGATCATGTTAAAGGCTTAAAAATCAATATTGGCTGTAGATTGACTGCTCCACATTTCAATGTATTGAAATTCAAGAAAATCAGCTGAGGAATGATGGGAAATTACACCAATGTTGTAGATTTGCTTGTTGATAATTATGTCTAACCACAAGTTATCACAGTCAGCAGATGTGAAATGGTGATCATGATTTATTTAGTAGCAAAGGGACTCCTTGACGTGTATGCCAACACCTCCACATTTGGTAATGGCATCACATGAAAACAATTCATACCCTTAGAGTGTAATTTTGTCCAACAATTTAGTGTCATTATTATGTGTTTCTGTAAGGGCAATCACATCAGGGGTTCTATGTAAATTGCTTCGCATTCCACACAATACATGGACATTTTATTTATGCTTTCTATGTTGTGGTGCAGTATGGCATTAATTGGCATATTTGTTGACAAACATTTGTTGTCAAAATTCATTCATTTCATAGTAATTGCATTTATTTTTAATTACGTTTTGTATACTTATGGATGTTTATTTACCAAGTTGTATGGCTATTTGACGTGAATACGCTGCAATAATAATCAATGAGGGATTGGGTGACAGAATATGAAACAAACACACACAAATACAAGAGACAAAACTGGTTTATAGAAATATTTAATGTAGTTCATCATAGTAGTTCAACTCTTAGGTTACGTGTTTATTGTATTTCTGTAGATCATTACATGTAGATATAAATATTGATGTGCTTGTGTCCGTTCTTTGAAGGTATGTGTGTTCATTTCTTCTCCAGATGTATTTGAATCCATGTTGCTTTTTGTAGTTTAGACATATGTTGAATATCTGTCCATTTTCTTCTGTTAAAGTGCATATGACACGTAAAAATCAAACATGTTAATAATCAAACTAAGAAATGTTCATTACTTTAGAACATTTCTGGCGAAAAAAGTAGCTTGATACGACGACTGGTTTCTGAGATACAGCTGATCAAAGTCGCACTTTTGCCGCTGCGAACGAAATCGTGCGAAAGCGAGATATTGTTGCGTGACGTCATAGAAGGCGCTTCGGTCGAGCGCGAGTGCTGGCAGCAAGCCTTATGCGTAGGAATGGAAAACATTGTAAAACTGATTTAAGCATAATATTGCATTAAACAGGGGACAAAAAGTGAACAAGTGCAATAAACGGATTTTGATGTTAATTTAAGCTGAAGACAGATGGCCGCTGTTCGACCAATTATGTCTAATTTAGTTGTGCAATAATAAAACAGTTACTGGGACAGGGTGTTCTTGTTGTTACAGCATTTATGATCGCTAACGTGATACATGAACTTTTGAAAACACGACAGAGACAAACCATTAGTTTAGCATTGTCGTTTTGTCCACTCACAGTTATGTCGTTTCTGCTATACCCTATGGTCTTCCGTTAATTAGGGACAAATAAGCCTTCGATTCGTAACGTCACAATGCCAAATTTTTGTGTGATGCAAAACCCTGTCCTGACCTTTAAGGTAATGTAAACTGTGGATTCTCCTATGTTTGAAACTATTCGATATCTACAAAAACAGGCGCCTTCTCCTATCTAAACAATGCATTTTTTCGACGCAAGCACCTTATGTGATGTCCTTTTCTCCCCAGCGCAAAAGGTTTACGATTTTTGGTCGCCGTTACTTTTCGTGCAGTTTTCTACATTTTTTAGTTGACGTAGAACCGTAAAACTTTGGATATATATTTGTTGTAGATATACCTTTAGTTTTACGCAAAGTTGTTATGGCCGTGGCATATGCACTTTAAGCTTTCATTTAAATGGATTTTACCTTGATTGGTCTGTGTTGTATTAAGTGCAGATAGCTTAGATCGACTGTCAAAGATTTGATTCCTGGTTTTGCGAGTAACAAACTTAACTATGATTGGTGCAGGGGGTGCTTAGCTATGAAAACAGACCTAAATATTTCACAATGTCTGGTGATGTATGTCGGTGTGTGCCTCGCCGATAATTAAGATCGGTCGAGGCGCAGTTGAATAAAGTGGCGAGCTATAGCAACCAGTGTTTGAGAGCTGGTATCGGCTACATTGGCGAGCACGCCAGGCCCCCCTGGAACTTTCTGATATGGATGTGAGACTGTGTGCCTTCGAAAAGGAAATGCTTTCTGTGAAAATGGAGAATCGATTTCTCGGCAAAACAAGCGAGGAATGGCAAGCTCGAGTTTCGGAGTTAGAAGAGAGGTTGTCAAAGCAAAACAGTCTTCCAAAAACTAATATTAAGGTGACAGAGTTCTTTTCCGGCGGTTCTGGGATGAATTGGCAGGAGTTTAATCTATATATCGAAAACGTATCTGTGGTCAATAATTGGAACAATCAACAAAAGGGAATTCATCTCTCTGCTTGTTTACGAGGCCCAGCTCTCTTAATACAAGACTTAATACCCACAGAGAAAAATCTGTGCTATGAGGACCTTTGTATGGCTTTAAACAATCATTTCACACATTCAAATGCGCCACGAGCGAGGAGCCGCCGCTAGCTGGTGTTTTAGCCGGCACACCAGTGATGGCTCATACGGCTTTGGACAACAACAATGTATGGTACGCCCAATTCTCTATTGTCAATTCAGTTAAATTACATTCTTTTCTTATCGATACAGGTTCAATGGTATCGTTGTTAGATAAATGATGCAAATTAAAGATACTGAAATTGGTGCTATATTACGAGAATTTGTTGATGTTTTTGTCGATGAACACGGGACACTGGGGCGAACGTCCCTTGTTAAACATTGCATCGACACCGGAATCGCCAGACCAATTCGGCAACGACCGCGTCGAGTAACGTGGCAGAAAAGAAAAATTGTCGAGGCTGAGATTGAAAAAATGCTCGAAGCAGGTGTAATTGAGCGCTGCAATGGGCCTTGGGCTTCTGCTGTTGTTCTTGTCCCTAAAAAAGATGGAAAGTACCATTTCTGTGTGGATTACCGAAAACTTAATGAAGTTACTCGCAAAGACGCCTATCCTTTGCCTAAAATTGAGGGAATTTCGGATACTTTGGGCAACGCGAAATATTTTACCACATTGGACCTCGCTAGCGGGTATTGGCAAGTGGAGATGAGCGAAACTGACAAGGAAAAAACCGCCTTCAACGTTCCTGGAAAAGGTTTATTTCAATTTACAGTCATTAATTTATTAAAAAAAATACTTGCCACTGTCCCTGTGCTCAGTTATCCTACACGCACTGATCCCTTTATTTTGGACACAGATGCCAGTGGAACGGGTTTAGGTGGCGTGTTGTCGCAGCTTGTCAACGGCGAAGAACGGGTCACAGCTTATGCCAGTCGAACACTAAGCAAATCCGAACGATACTATTGCACTACATATAGAGAGTTGCTCGCAATTGTTTACTTTGTCAAGCATTTTCGCCATTTCTTGTGGGGTCGAAGGCTTGTGCTACGTACAGACCACGCTTCATTGCAGTGGCTTTTGCACTTTAAGGAACCGGAAGGGATGCTTGCCAGATGGTTGACTACACTGGACACTTACAACTTTGAAGTCGTCCACAGACCGGGAAAGAAACACACGAATGCAGACGGGTTGTCGAGGCAGCGCTGATGCCGGGAGGTATGCGTTGATTGCAATTCCGCTGCCTGCTTTCATGAGGGACAAGTTCTGCAGATTTCATCTCGTCCGAACCAAGACAGTAATTGGCTGGAAACTTGGAGTATCGAAGATACACGCTCGATGCAAATTAAAGATACTGAAATTTGTGCTACGATTCAAAAGCCTTGGCCAACACAAACCTCCGTTATCAAATTTCCTTGAAGAGACAGGTAGCGAGAAGAATTATTCTCAGTGGGATCACTTAGAGGTTAACGACGGAGTGCTTTACCGAATATGATACCCCGATGAAGGTGAATTTCCATTGATAGTAGCGCCCCACAGCGTGAGGAGGGACATTTTTTACCAGTTACACACCTTAAGGACGGCAGGCCACTTAGGTATTGCCAAAACTTCGGAAAGAATTCGCCTGCGATTTTTTTTGGCCTGGTATGCTTGGGGATAGAAAGCATTGGTGCAGGTGGTGCGTTACTTGTGCTAAACGGAAGCCAACACATGGAGGTCATCGCGCCCAACTTGTCCAGGAGAGAAACCATTTTCCGATGCAACGGATCGGGATTGATTTTTTAGGCCAGCTTCCTATCACTGATCTCGGTAACAAGCACCTACTTGTCGTGTCTGATTACTTTACAAAGTGGACAGAATGCTTTCCTTTGCCAAACCAACGAACTGAGTTGGTCGCCGAAACTCTGGTTAAGGAGACTTTTACTCGGTTTTGAATTCCCGTTTCCTTGCACTCTGATCAAGGCCGTGATTTCGAAAGCATTCTTTTTGCAGAAGTTTGCCGCTTGTTGGACATCAGCAAGACACGATCGACCCCTTATCATCCGCAATCATCCGGTCTTGTGGAAAGATTCAATCGAACTTTATTGCAAATGCTTTCGTCTTATGTAAATGATAACCATAATGATTGGGATATTCAGCTTCCTTTCGTAATGATGGCTTACAGATCGGTCCACGAGTCCACCAAATACACCCCTAACAGACTTGGGGAAGTAAATGTTCCTCTGGATCTGATGTGGAGACTTCCTCCGAATCACCATGATACAGCATATCGATGTCAGTATGTGGAAGATATGCGTCAGGCAATACGAAACGCGTACGCGTTGACCAGAAGGGAACTAAAACGATCTAGTGAAAGACAGAAGAAGACATTTGACAAATCAGTTCTACCACAAGAATTTAACGTTGGCCAGTTTGTGTGGTATTACTATCCACCGCTCGGGAAGCAGAAACTCGAGGGTGGGCAGGACCATTCCTTGTGATACGGAAGTTGTCCAAAAGTTTGTACAAAATCCAGAAATCTTCGGATCATCCACCAAAGGTAGTACACACTGGCCAGTCAAGGAGATTCGAGGCAGAAACCATGCCTAATAACTGGCTACAACCTGAGGAAGAGGAATCGCACTACGACTCCGATGAAAATACTGTAACATCGGACATGGACATTTGTCCCCTTGAGGACGGTGGAACGTCCCTCCGCGGACGTGTGCGACGTTTATCTGCGTATTTGCGTGACTATGTGTTGTAGTGTGACTATGTGTGTAAAGTGTACCACGTTTCATTTCGAGGGCGAAATTATGTTAGTTGGAGGGGGGCATTGTAGCGATTTTGTGCTTCATTATGTGTTTGTAGTCACGTGTGTCCGTGTGTCTGGTGATGCATGTCGGTGTGTGCCTCGCCTATAATTAAGATCGTTCGAGGCGCAGTTGAATAAAGTGGCTAGCTATAGCAACGAGTGTTTGAGAGCTGGTATCGGCTACACTTGATTGATAGAAATTATTTTTTTTTTAATTCCATTAATTTCTGTTAATAATGTTCAGCCTCTGTTTCGTTTCATGCTTATTTTGTTGAATTTGTAAAATCAATTGATCCACTTTAGTTGACAATGTGGCATGTGTTGTTTTTTTCAACGTAGTAGGAGACATATGCTTTTCAGGTTTGAAAGTTGAATTTATTAACCGGTTATCATATCACCGCCTAAATCTCATCCAAATAGAATCAAATATTTTAAAATTATTTCCTCTTTCGACAATGCAACCAAATTTGACCATTTTTGTTGTGGATTTCTTGCTAAATTGTCTAAAATCAAACTTGCAATTTTGCCAATGAATCTTTCAAAACAACTTGGATAAATGTTGTGGAACATCGCCAAATGATCATGTAAAACTGAGCATCGTATGCTGCTCACATCTATGACGCAACTTAAAAAAAGCTATTTGCGTCTTCCTGTTGTCAGCGGGGCGATATTGCGGGCAAAAAATCTTGGAACGCGCCAAATGTATCAAAGGCTTATAAATGAATATGGTTTGAACAATCGCCTTACCAAGCAAAGACGACTATCTGTCATTTATATCTGTTTTACATACAACACTCCGCAGGATTCACTGGCAAACGGCTTGATGCGAATAAACCGTTTATTATCAGGTTTGTGGGAATAAATCTGAAGCAAGCGCAAAGCTTGGTGTCTCAGAAATGATACCAGTATCCTGTCAAGCAATAATACAGAATCGAATTGAACATGAAACACCGAGGTCATTTATGAACTGAGTTATAACAAAAATGAAAATGCGTCGCGATTTAAACAGTATCAAGTGATATAACAGCAATGGAGGTGAACGAGAAAGAACGCAAAACAACATATTTACAGTTAAAACTTGTCTATGTCCGTTGTAGCACATTAATTTTGATTCATGGTAAGTTGATAAAATCACTATGGAAACGAGAATATAACAATGCATGACAAATCGTGGTGACACAGAAGCAAATTTGAAAGATTGCCATGAAACAGAGGTCATGGCGAAAAATATCGAATTAAAAACAGACGGTTATATTGCTGTTGCTGCCAGGCATATTATATATTAATTAATCTGTTCTTCTGGCACAATTAAACGTCACTATTATTCACCGACGTTATCAAAAAACAAACAATTAAAAATTAATTTTCTGTTTGGCTATAAGTTGGGTTTATGTTCACCAGTTGAAAAGCTAATCATAACTCAAAATACTGCCTCAAGCAAAAAAATTAGCAACACTCGCAAAGATACATTGGTCGTCAAATTGATCATAAGAATGTCTCGTACGCATTTTCATCAGGTTGGGAAGTGGCATGCGTGGCGTCAGCATTGCAGTATGCAGCAGGGTCAGGTTGTTCGTTTGTCGAGCTTTTAAAATCATCAACACTGCAACGATATATTCGCAAGCATGGTTCACAGACGAGAATTTTTAACCAAACTTATATGAGATTTGTGAAATATGAAAACTCACTGCTGTCCTCTGTCCTGTGGGTTGCGATTTTCAACGACTTTCATTTCTATTCCTTCAGGCTGGACGTCTGCAAAAAAACCATAGACCTTGTAGTGGTACAAAGAGTAGTGGTATACAAGAAATACTGTATTAGAAAGTCATATACTGATTAATACGAAACATACAAATATTTTCGCCACACGTAATTAAATTTCTCTCCTTGTCGTTGCGCAACTCAACATTTCAACATCTGTAGAGTGATCTCGTCGTATTTCGTTATCACAAATTTGAAAGATTTTCGAGAACAATTGTTTACCTTTTGTAGCAGCTGATGCCAGGCAACACTGCCTTATCCCAAACCCTGTTGCTATGAGAGTAACAAGTCCCAGACCAACGGATAACAGCAATGTAAGGAGGGTAAGTGTCGGTGCTGGTATTGCTTCAACCATTAATACTACTTTCTTCTCAACGTAAAATGGAGGTCCGGACCTGATGGTAATGGAGTAGTTTCCGAGATCGCGTTCCGAAACCTAAAAAAATGTTTTCATCAACACTTTCGGTGGTAAAATTTGGGCATATTACTTCAAAGCTACCTTCGTAAACAAAAGGTCGATTCGGTTTTGAGTCCCGTTGGAAAATAACTTTGCGATTGTTACCTCGGCACCTGTTAAGGAAACAAGTATTTCACATAAACCCGTGAAACAAATCACAGTATTAGATAAACTTTGCTTGATTCAGATTTGAAACAAAAACTACATCAAATAATTGTCAGAGGAACTGCTTGTAGAAGTTTCAATGCAAACGAGGCGAAAAGCTTCGAGAAAGCACAGTGCTACGGATGCGTCACAAACCGAAAGCCTCCAAAGGATTGAAATGCAAAGAAAGAAACTGATACCTCCTTTCATCACCACAACATCCCCGTTTCCACGAATTGCCGGATTTGACTGAAACCCGAATCCCACAGACGATTTCTCTTGTAGTCTGACCTTTTTGAATATTATGGTTTCGTCGATTTTGGGAGGAACTTGCAACAATTAAAGGACTGTTAATCTTACATCAAAAGACAGGACTCCATTAAATACTATTCACGGCTAATAAAAATTCTTGCATCCTTACATTGAACTTTTAGTTTCAGTGATTTGGTTTCTGTTTTCTTGTCATCTTCCGAACTCTGATGACACGTCACTAATGATCCGTGATCTGATGACGTCAAGCGGATGTTCACTGAAGCGAACTAAATATATTATTAAGAAGTTAGGTTTGACAACATGTGGATCACCGGTTTATAAAAAGCGCCTTTATATAATTGTTGTAACCATACCTCTTTCCTAACAAGCTGAAGATTGTGCACAGTCATATTTATGAAATGCATTTTCACACTGAATTTATCGCAGAATATCAAAACTAATTCCCCCTCTTTCAACGCAGAAGTATTGCTGAGTGAGTTGAAATCCAAAAGCGTACCTCAATTCATTCAACATTTAATAAGTGAGACGAGTTTAACAACGCCATTGTGGAACTAAAAAGTTTCATATTTCAAAAGTTTCGATTCCATGTCTTAGAAAATTTTGTGCAAAAATCAGACGCTTTCAGAAAACATACTGGCATTGTTATTCTTGCTAACGTTACACTTTAGTATCTAAGAGCATTGTTTAGTTTAGTTTACTTTCACCAACCGTTCCAGCATCTGTAAGGATCGCTCCATTCAGCAGTTTCGGTGCAGGACATTGTGGCGTTTCGACCGACCGCAGCTGAGTTATGAACGAAAACAGAACCCTTGCATTGTGCAGTTACCTGTGTGCTGTATGTCCATGGCCGTTGATTTGTAGGTTGTACAATTTTTAAGTTTGAAAGAGAAGGGCAATCTAAAACAAATGCAAACAAAGTTTTCAAACCTATCTATTCTTCACTTATTCGAACGCTTCTTGATGAGTTTACACTGTTTTTAATGTTATTTTGTGAGATAACGAATGCATTACATACCTTTTGAAATTATTCTTGGACTTCCCAGATGGGATTGATTGCAGCAGCAAGATATAATTCTAAGTACGCTCCCGTTAAACATAGACGGGGAAAGGATTGTAACGTTAAGGAAGTGATTGTCCATTAATCGCAGTGTTGACACCCGCACACCGATAGTTTTGTCTGTTATGGGATTGGGACTCGAAGGTTTGTATTTTGCCAACAGCTCACTATTCCCATTCATTGCTTCCTTCAACAAGTATAGATCGAAATCCTTAGTTGCCGGCCCGTAGTAGGTTATATGGAATAATATGGTGATGTTTGGAACACCAGTAGACCATATAAAACTTGGACTCGCGTAGTTTCCGACCGATCGCACAGAAGCGTGCCAGCATGTTTCTAGAAAAGACGAATAGGGGAAATTTCAACATTGTTGTTAATCTTGATCTCAGCAAATGATCCAGATGCTCGAGGTTTTTGTTTAGAAATGTCTGTTATGCGCCGGAAAGTGGTATAAATTTCTCCATGACTTTTCTCTATACTTCCTATGTCTTAATATATAACAAAACAATTGGTGTAAAATTTCGCAAAGTAAAGCAGTGGTGAACTTTGCAAGTGTTATCAACAATAAGCATTGTGTTTTTAATTTGTTCAACTACATAGGAAACGACTACGCAAAATACACAAATGTTAAACTACATATTATACCTGCAGTGTAATTGATTGAAAACCCCTGATATGGATAAGTGCTGCCAGAAGTGAAAGTCAACCGAGCCACATTTCCAAGAGAAGTAAAATTGAAACCAGATGATAGAAATCCAGAAAAATAATTTAAAGACCCATTTTCGTTGTAAATCTGCGATGGTAACAGAATAATTCATCGGAAATTACAAATAATTTCTGGTTTTCTGGCACAATTAAACGTTAATTTTTTTAATGGAAATTTCGCCAGCTATTCAACGAGGCTTCATCAGGATAATGCTGGGAAACAACAAATTTCTTAAAATCTGATGCAAACTTTCAAACTTTGTTTATATTGATGACCTTATCTCGGCATGACTCAATGTATGACACCTTTTCGTTTGGAATTTCCATAATGTCATATCAAATCAGCAAGTGCCAATCTAGGTGTAAGAGCGCACAAACTTACCCGCAATTTATCAGAGCCTGATTCAGTTTGAAACGAATTCACCACGAACTTGATCACGTGATTTGGCGGGGCATTGATAAACCATTGGCAGTTTTCATAGTTGTTGTAAGTTCCAGGCCAACCAGGAGATGTGAGAACTTCCGTCCCTGTGACGTTTGCTGTGCGATTGGTTTCGCCACATCGAGGTGTCCAGATAACTAGTGACGTAACAAAGAGTCAACAAACATACACTGTATTTTTAAGTCTTGCTGTTGCAGAAAATGTTGTCTTAAAACATAGCAATGAGTTAAAACTGTTTCTTATACCTGCTGCGTAATTGATTGTAAACCCCTGATATGCTCCACTGCTGCCAGAAGTGAAAGTCAACCGAGCCACACTTCCAACAGAAGTAAAATTGAAACCAGATGACAGAAATCCAGAAAAAGAATTTAAAGTTCTGTTTTCGTTGTAAATCTGTGATAGTAACAGAATAGTTTATCGGAAATTACAAATAATTTCTAGTGTTCTGGCACAATTAAATGTTGATAATTATTGATGGAAATTTCGCCAGCTATTCAACGAGGCTTCATCAGGGTAATGCTGGGAAATTACAAGTTGCTTCAATTCTGATGCAAACTATCAAACTTTATTTATATTGATGACCTTATTCGGTATTGTGGCAACACGCATGTTTCCCTGGCCTAGTTCTGATCACGCCGCATGTTTTCTGAAATTCAACACTGGAACACCAAACGGAAAGGATGCAGGCGGAGTTCGGCCTTCCTGCAGAGCTAAAAGCAAGCTGCTGATACTCTGCTGGAAAACTACATTTTTTCTGACTCTTTGTTATAAAACGCCCTCGTGGTAATCGTTCGTCCCCAATCGGTCTGACATTATTTCTTGCCATTGGCGCTGTTGCGTTCGCATGTTCTGTTGTTAGTTAATTCGCTATTCATGGGATAAACTCTTGTTAAACGCGCTTGAACCAAATTAAACTTACGCCACCTGGTATTGCAAACGTGTCTTTCATATAATAAATAAGTCTGTTCACGGAGTTTTGAATTCAGAAAGAACACGCAAGCAGACTTTAGTTTCTGCACAGCAGCAGCCGACCGGGAAACAATTGGTACGCTGCAGCATGACTCTATGTATGACTCATTTTCGTTTGGAATTTCCGTAATCTGTTATAAACTAATCAGCAAGTGCCAATCCAGGTGTAAGAGCGCACAAACTTACCCGCAATTTATCGGAACCTGATTCAGTTTGAAACGAATTCACCATGAACTTGATCACGTGAGTTGGCGGGGCATTGATAAACCATTGGCAGTTTTCATAGTTGTTGTAAGTTCCAGGCCAACCAGGGGATGTGAAAATTTCCGTCCCTGTGACGTTTGCTGTGCGGTTGGTTTCGCCACAACGAGGATTCCTGACTAGAATAACGCAATTCACAAATATTGGAAGTTTTGATTCAACACGTATAATTGCAACTTCAAGAGAAAAATATGATAGATTTTCTTGTAAAGTGTCGAATATAATTGAATACAAAATTTCCATTTTAACAATTCATCTTTTTCATAAAATGCTACAAAAGTTTTTATACTTCATATTAATGTCTATAAATCAGGGTTTCTTAAACTGTGAGCGACGAAACAGGCTCAGTTGTGCCGCGAACCTCATCAAACAATAACCTAAACAATGCATTTCCAAAACACCAAGGAATGCAACTTAACAAACATATGAAAAAGCAAAACTGCAACTACCAGCTATGTAGTTGATTGAAAATCCAGAAGAAGTTCCACTTCCATCCAAAGTAAAAGTTAATCGAACCGCATTTAAATTCGTAGCGACAGTGTAACCTGACGACACAGATCCACTCAAAGAACGTAACAATGTACTTCCGCCTTGGTCGTATATCTGCAACAGTAATATCAAAAGTCTAAAGCAGTAGCAGTTTTCAAAACAGGGCGAGAGCTATTTTAGGGCACTGCGTTTGCTTAGAGCGACACATTTTTGGTTTTCTCTTGGGCCGGATCCAAAACGCATTCATTTGGCGCTGTTGGAATCTTTGTTTGTTTGTTATATGGCGGCAGAAGTACACTTGTGCCCCAGGTTTTGAAACAAAGAAAAATTTCTCCGGCCCAAACCTTGTCTGTGATTCCTGCCTTATTCAGCCCCAATATATTTCTCTTCAAATCAAAATGACCAAACTTACCCGCAATATTTCGGAACCAGTTTGAAACAAATTCACCACGAACTTGATCACGTGATTTGGCGGGGCATTGATAAACCATTGGCAGTTTTCATAGTTGTTGAAAGTTCCAGGCCAACCAGGAGATGTGAGAACTTCCGTCCCTCTGAGGCTTGCTGTGCGATTGGTTTCGCCACATCGAGGTGTCCAGATAACTAGTGACGTAACAAAGAGTCAACAAACATGCACTGTATTTTTAAATCTTGCTGTTGCAGAAAATGTTGTCAAAAAACATAACAATGTGTTAAAACTGTTTCTTATACCTGCTGCGTAATTGATTGAAAACCCCTGATGTGCTCCACTGCTGCCAGAAGTGAAAGTCAACCGAGCCACACTTCCAACAGAAGTAAAATTGAAACCAGATGATAGAAATCCAGAAAAAGAATTTGAAGTTCTATTTTCGTTGTAAATCTGTGATAATAACAGAATAATTCATCGGAAATATCAAATAATTTATGGTTTTCTGGCACAATTATTAAACGTTGATAATTATTTATGGAAATTTCGCCAGCTATTCAACGAGGCTTCATCAGGGTAATGCTGGGAAATTACAAGTTGCTTCAAATCTGATGCAAACTTTTAAACTTTATTTATATTGATGACCTTATTCGGCATTGTGGCAACACGCATGTTTCCCTGTCCTAGTTCTGATCACGCCGCATGTTTTCTGAAATTCAACACTGGAACACCAAACGGAAAGGATGCAGGCGGAGTTAAGCCTTCCTGTATAGCTAAAAGCAAGCTGCTGATACTCTGCTGGACAACCACGTTTTTCTGACTCTTTGTTATAAAACGCCCTCGTAGTAATCGTTCGCCCTCTCTCAGTGTGTCATTATTTCTTGCCATTCGCGCTGTTACGTTCGCATGTTCTGTTATTAGTTAATTCGCTATTCATGGGATAAACTCTTGTTAAACGCGCTTGAACCAAATAAAACTTACGCCACCTGGTATTGCAAATGTGTTTTTCATATAATAAATAAGTCTGTTCACGGAGTTTTAAATTCAGTAGTCTATACAGCAAGAACACGCAAGCAGACTTTTAGTTTCAGCACAGCAGCAGCCGACCGGGAAACAATTGGTACGCTGCAGCGCGACTCTATGCATGACTCCTTTTCGTTTGGAATTTCCATAATGGGTTATAAACTAATCAGCAAGTGCCAATCTAGGTGTAAGAGCGCACAGACTTACCCGCAATTTATCGGAACTTGATTCAGTTTGAAACAAATTCACCACGAACTTGATGACGTGATTTGGTGGGGCATTGATAAACCATTGGCAGTTTTCATAGTTGTTGTAAGTTCCAGGCCAACCAGGCGATGTGAGAACTTCCGTCCCTGTGACGTTTGCTGTGCGGTTGGTTTCGCCACAACGAGGATTCCTGACTAGAATAACGCAATTCACAAATATTGGAAGTTTTGATTCAACACGTATAATTGCAACTTCAAGGGAAAAATATGATAGATTTTCTTGTAAAGTGACGAATATAATTGAATACAAAATTTCCTTTTTAACAATTCATCTTTTTCCTAAAATGCTATAAAAGTTTTTATACTTCATATTAATGTCTATAAATCAGTGTTTCTTAAACTGTGAGCGACGAAACAGGCTCAGTTGTGCCGCGAACCTCATCAAACAATAACCTAAACAATGCATTTCCAAAATACCAAGGAATGCAACTTAACAAACATACGAAAAAGCAAAACTGCAACTACCAACTATGTAGTTGATTGAAAATACAGAAGAAGTTCCACTTCCATCCGAAGTAAAAGTTAATCGAACCGCATTTAAATTCGTAGCGACAGTGGAACCTGACGACACAGATCCACCCAAAGAACGTAACAATGTACTTCCGCCTTGGTCGTATATCTGCAACAGTAATATCAAAAGTCTAAAGCAGTAGCAAGTTTTCAAAACGGGGCGAGAGCTATTTTAGGGCACTGCGTTTGCTTAAAGCGAAACATTTTTGGTTTTCTCTTGGGCCGGATCCAAAACGCACACATTTGGCGCTGTTGGAATCTTTGTTTGTTTGTTATATTGCGGCAAAAGTACACTTGTGCGCCAGCTTTTGAAACAAAGAAAAATTTCGCCGGCCCAAACCGTGTCTGTGATTCCTGCATTATTTAGCCCCAATATATTTTTCTTCAAATCAAAATGACCAAACTTACCCGCAATTTATCAGAACCTGATTTAGTTCGAAACGAGTTTACGATGAATTTGATCACGTGATTTGGCGGGGCATTGATAAACCATTGGCAGTTTTCATAGTTGTTGTAAGTTCCAGGCCAACCAGGAGATGTGAGAACTTCCGTCCCTCTGAGGCTTGCTGTGCGATTGGTTTCGCCACATCGAGGTGTCCAGATAACTAGTGACGTAACAAAGAATCAACAGACATACACTGTATTTTTAAATTTTGCTGTTGCAAAGAATGTTGTCGCAAAACATAACAATGTGTTAAAACTGTTTCTTATACCTGCTGCGTAATTGACTGAAAACCCCTGATATGCTCCACTGCTGCCAGAAGTGAAAGTCAACCGAGCCACACTTCCAACAGAAGTAAAATTAAAACCAGATGATAGAAATCCAGAAAAAGAATTTAAAGTTCTATTTTCGTTGTAAATCTGTGTGAATAACAGAATAATTCATCGGAAATATCAAATAATTTATGGTTTTCTGGCACAATTATTAAACGTTGATAATTATTTATGGAAATTTCGCCAGCTATTCAACGAGGCTTCATCAGGGTAATGCTGGGAAATTACAAGCTGCTTCAAATCTGATGCAAACTTTCAAACTGTATTTATATTGATGACTTTATTCGGTATTGTGGCAACACGCATGTTTCCCTGGCCTAGTTCTGATCACGCCGCATGTTTTCTGAAATTCAACACTGGAACACCAAACGGAAAGGATGCAGGCGGAGTTAAGCCTTCCTGTATAGCTAAAAGCAAGCTGCTGATACTCTGCTGGACAACCCCCTTTCTGACTCTTTGTTATAAAACGCCCTCGTAGTAATCGTTCGCCCTCTCTCGGTGTGCCATTATTTCTTGCCATTCGCGCTGTTACGTTCGCATGTTCTGTTATTAGTTAATTCGCTATTCATGGGATAAACTCTTGTTAAACGCGCTTGAACCAAATTAAACTTACGCCACCTGGTATTGCAAATGTGTGTTTCATGTAATAAATAAGTCTGTTCACGGAGTTTTAAATTCAGTAGTCTATACAGCAAGAACACGCAAGCAGACTTTTAGTTTCAGCACAGCAGCAGCCGACCGGGAAAAAATTGGTACGCTTCAGCACGACTCTATGCATGACACCTTTTCGTTTGGAATTTCCATACTGTGTTATAAACTAATCAGCAAGTGCCAATCTAGGTGTGCGCACAAACTTACCCGCAATTTATCAAAACTTGATTCAGTTTGAAACAAATTCACCACGAACTTGATGACGTGATTTGGCGGGGCATTGACAAACCATTGGCAGTTTTCATAGTTGTTGTAAGTTCCAGGCCAACCAGGCGATGTGAGAACTTCCGTCCCTCTGACGTTTGCTGTGCGGTTGGTTTCGCCACAACGAGGATTCCTGACTAGAATAACGCAATTCACAAATATTTGAAGTTTTGATTCAACACGTATAATTGCAACTTCAAGGGAAAAATATGATAGATTTTCTTGTAAAGTGTCGAATATAATTGAATACAAAACTTCCTTTTTAACAATTCATCTTTTTCATAAAATGCTACAAAGGTTTTTATACTTCATATTAATGTCTATAAATCAGTGTTTCTTAAACTGTGAGCGACGAAACAGGCCCAGGTGTGCCGCGAACCTCATCAAACAATAACCTAAACAATGCATTTCCAAAACACCAAGGAATGCAACTTAACAAACATTCGAAAAAGCAAAACTGCAACTACCAGCTATGTAGTTGATTGAAAATCCAGAAGAAGTTCCACTTCCATCCGAAGTAAAAGTTAATCGAACCGCATTTAAATTCGTAGCGACAGTGAAACCTGACGACACAGATCCACTCAAAGAACGTAACAATGCACTTCCGCCTTGGTCGTATATCTGCAACAGTAATATCAAAAGTCTAAAGCAGTAGCAAGTTTTCAAAACAGGGCGAGAGCTATTTTAGGGCACTGCGTTTTCTTAGTTCGACACATTTTTGGTTTTCTCTTGGGCCGGATCCAAAACGCACACATTTGGCGCTGTTGGAATCTTTGTTTGTTTGTTATATTGCGGCAGAAGTACACTTGTGCGCCAGCTTTTGAAACAAAGAAAGATTTCGCCGGTGCAAACCGTGTCTGTGATTCCTGCCTTATTCAGCCCCAATATATTTCTCTTCAAATCAAAATGACAAAACTTACCCGCAATATTTCGGAACCAGTTTGAAACAAATTCACCATGAATTTGATCACGTGATTTGGTGGGGCATTGATAAACCATTGGCAATTTTCATAGTTGTTGTAAGTTCCAGGCCAACCAGGAGATGTGAGAACTTCCGTCCCTCTGAGGTTTGCTGTGCGATTGGTTTCGCCACATCGAGGTGTCCAGATAACTAGTGACGTAACAAAGAGTCAACAAACATACACTGTATGTTTAAATTTTGTTGTTGCAGAAAATGTTGACACAAAACATAACAATGTGTTAAAACTGTTTTTTATACCTGCTGCGTAATTGATTTTAAACCCCTGATATGCTCCATTGCTGCCAGAAGTGAAAGTCAACCGAGCCACACTTCCAACAGAAGTAAAATTGAAACCAGATGATAGAAATCCAGAAATAGAATTCAAAGTTCTATTTTCGTTGTAAATCTGCGATAGTAACAGAATAATTCATCGCAAATATCAAATAATTTCTTGTTTTCTTGCACAATTATTATACATTGATTTTTATCAATGGAAATTTCGCCAGCTATTCAACTCGACTTCATCAGAATAATGGTGGGAAATTACAAGTTGCTTCAAATCTGATGCAAACTTTCAAACTTTGTTTATATTGATGACCTTATCTCGGCATTGCGACAACACGCATGTTTCCCTGGCCTAGTTCTGATCACGCCGCATGTTTTCTGAAATTCAACACTGGAACAAAGAACGGAAAGGATGTAGGCGGAGTTAAGCCTTCCTGTAGAGCTAAAAGCAAGCTGCTGATACTCTGCTGGACAACCACGTTTTTTCTGACTCTTTGTTATAAAACGCCCTCGTGGTAATCGTTCGACCCCACTCGGTCTGCCATTATTTCTTGCCATTCGCGCTGTTACGTTCGCATGTTCTGTTGTTAGTTAATTCGCTATTCATGGGATAAACTCTTGTTAAACGCGCTTGAACCAAATTAAACTTAAGCCACCTGGTATTGCAAACGTGTCTTTCATATAATAAATAAGTCTGTTCACAGAGTTTAAAATTCAGTAGTCTATACAGCAAGAACACGCAAGCAGACTTTAGTTTCAGCACAGCAGCAGCCGACCGGGAAACAATTGGTACGCTGCAGCATGACTCAATGCATGACACCTTTTCGTTTGGAATTTCCATTATGTGTTATAAACTAATCAGCAAGTGCCAATCTAGGTGTAAGAGCACACAAACTTACCCGTAATTTATCGGAACCTGATTCAGTTTGAAACAAATTCACCACGAACTTGATCACGTGATTTGGTGGGGCATTGATAAACCATTGGCAATTTTCATAGTTGTTGTAAGTTCCAGGCCAACCAGGAGATGTGAGAACTTCCGTCCCTCTGAGGTTTGCTGTGCGATTGGTTTCGCCACATCGAGGTGTCCAGATAACTAGTGACGTAACAAAGAGTCAACAAACATACACTGTATGTTTAAATTTTGTTGTTGCAGAAAATGTTGACACAAAACATAACAATGTGTTAAAACTGTTTCTTATACCTGCTGCGTAATTGATTTTAAACCCCTGAAATGCTCCACTGCTGCCAGAAGTGAAAGTCAACCGAGCCACACTTCCAACAGAAGTAAAATTGAAACCAGATGATAGAAATCCAGAATTAGAATTCAAAGTTCTATTTTTGTTGTAAATCTGCGATAGTAACAGAATAATTCATCGCAAATATCAAATAATTTCTTGTTTTCTTGCACAATTATTATACATTGATTTTTATCAATGGAAATTTCGCCAGCTATTCAACTCGACTTCATCAGAATAATGGTGGGAAATTACAAGTTGCTTCAAATCTGATGCAAACTTTCAAACTTTATTTATATTGATGATCTTATTCGGTATTGTGGAAACACGCATGTTTCCCTGGCCTAGTTCTGATCACGCCGCATGTTTTCTGAAATTCAACACTGGAACAAAGAACGGAAAGGATGCAGGCGGAGTTAAGCCTTCCTGCAGAGCTAAAAGCAAGCTGCTGATACTCTGCTGGACAACCACGTTTTTTCTGACTCTTTGTTATAAAACGCCCTCGTGGTAATCGTTCGACCCCACTCGGTCTGCCATTATTTCTTGCCATTCGCGCTGTTACGTTCGCATGTTCTGTTGTTAGTTAATTCGCTATTCATGGGATAAACTCTTGTTAAACGCGCTTGAACCAAATTAAACTTAAGCCACCTGGTATTGCAAACGTGTCTTTCATATAATAAATAAGTCTGTTCACAGAGTTTAAAATTCAGTAGTCTATACAGCAAGAACACGCAAGCAGACTTTAGTTTCAGCACAGCAGCAGCCGACCGGGAAACAATTGGTACGCTGCAGCATGACTCAATGCATGACACCTTTTCGTTTGGAATTTCCATTATGTGTTATAAACTAATCAGCAAGTGCCAATCTAGGTGTAAGAGCACACAAACTTACCCGTAATTTATCGGAACCTGTTTCAGTTTGAAACAAATTCACCACGAACTTGATCACGTGATTTGGCGGGGCATTGATAAACCATTGGCAGTTTTCATAGTTGTTGTAATTTTCAGGCCAACCAGGAGATGTGAGAACTTCCGTCCCTCTGACGTTTGCTGTGCGATTGGTTTCGCCACAACGAGGATTCCTGACTAGAATAACGCAATTCACAAATATTTGAAGTTTTGATTCAACACGTATAATTGCAACTTCAAGGGAAAAATATGATAGATTTTCTTGTAAAGTGTCGAATATAATTGAATACAAAATTTCCTTTTTAACAATTCATCTTTTTCATAAAATGCTACAAAGGTTTTTATACTTCATATTAATGTCCATAAATCAGTGTTTCTTAAACTGTGAGCGACGAAACAGGCCCAGGTGTGCCGCGAACCTCATCAAACAATAACCTAAACAATGCATTTCCAAAACACCAAGGAATGCAACTTAACAAACATACGAAAAAGCAAAACTGCAACTACCAGCTATGTAGTTGATTGAAAATCCAGAAGAAGTTCCACTTCCATCCGAAGTAAAAGTTAATCGAACCGCATTTAAATTCGTAGCGACAGTGTAACCTGACGACACAGATCCATTCAAAGAACGTAACAATGTACTTCCGCCTTGGTCGTATATCTGCAACAGTAATATCAAAAGTCTAAAGCAGTAGCAAGTTTTCAAAACAGGGCGAGAGCCATTTTAAGGCACTGCGTTTGCTTAGAGCGACACATTTTTGGTTTTCTCTTGGGCCGGATCCAAAACGCACACATTTGGCGCTGTTGGAATCTTTGTTTGTTTGTTATATTGCGGCAGAAGTACACTTGTGCGCCAGCTTTTGAAACAAAGAAAGATTTCGCCGGTGCAAACCGTGTCTGTGATTCCTGCCTTATTCAGCCCCAATATATTTCTCTTCAAATCAAAATGACCAAACTTACCCGCAATATTTCGGAACCGGTTTGAAACATATTCACCATGAATTTGATCACGTGATTTGGTGGGGCATTGATAAACCATTGGCAATTTTCATAGTTGTTGTAAGTTCCAGGCCAACCAGGAGATGTGAGAACTTCCGTCCCTCTGAGGTTTGCTGTGCGATTGGTTTCGCCACATCGAGGTGTCCAGATAACTAGTGACGTAACAAAGAGTCAACAAACATACACTGTATGTTTAAATCTTGTTGTTGCAGAAAATGTTGACACAAAACATAACAATGTTTTAAAACTGTTTCTTATACCTGCTGCGTAATTGATTTTAAACCCCTGATATGCTCCACTGCTGCCAGAAGTGAAAGTCAACCGAGCCACACTTCCAACAGAAGTAAAATTGAAACCAGATGATAGAAATCCAGAAATAGAATTCAAAGTTCTATTTTTGTTGTAAATCTGCGATAGTAACAGAATAATTCATCGCAAATATCAAATAATTTCTTGTTTTCTTGCACAATTATTATACATTGATTTTTATCAATGGAAATTTCGCCAGCTATTCAACTCGACTTCATCAGAATAATGGTGGGAAATTACAAGTTGCTTCAAATCTGATGCAAACTTTCAAACTTTGTTTATATTGATGACCTTATCTCGGCATTGCGACAACACGCATGTTTCCCTGGCCTAGTTCTGATCACGCCGCATGTTTTCTGAAATTCAACACTGGAACAAAGAACGGAAAGGATGTAGGCGGAGTTAAGCCTTCCTGTAGAGCTAAAAGCAAGCTGCTGATACTCTGCTGGACAACCACGTTTTTTCTGACTCTTTGTTATAAAACGCCCTCGTGGTAATCGTTCGACCCCACTCGGTCTGCCATTATTTCTTGCCATTCGCGCTGTTACGTTCGCATGTTCTGTTGTTAGTTAATTCGCTATTCATGGGATAAACTCTTGTTAAACGCGCTTGAACCAAATTAAACTTAAGCCACCTGGTATTGCAAACGTGTCTTTCATATAATAAATAAGTCTGTTCACAGAGTTTAAAATTCAGTAGTCTATACAGCAAGAACACGCAAGCAGACTTTAGTTTCAGCACAGCAGCAGCCGACCGGGAAACAATTGGTACGCTGCAGCATGACTCAATGCATGACACCTTTTCGTTTGGAATATCCATTATGTGTTATAAACTAATCAGCAAGTGCCAATCTAGGTGTAAGAGCACACAAACTTACCCGTAATTTATCGGAACTTGATTCAGTTTGAAACAAATTCACCACGAACTTGATCACGTGATTTGGCGGGGCATTGATAAACCATTGGCAGTTTTCATAGTTGTTGTAATTTCCAGGCCAACCAGGAGATGTGAGAACTTCCGTCCCTCTGACGTTTGCTGTGCGATTGGTTTCGCCACAACGAGGATTCCTGACTAGAATAACGCAATTCACAAATATTTGAAGTTTTGATTCAACACGTATAATTGCAACTTCAAGGGAAAAATATGATAGATTTTCTTGTAAAGTGTCGAATATAATTGAATACAAAATTTCCTTTTTAACAATTCATCTTTTTCATAAAATGCTACAAAGGTTTTTATACTTCATATTAATGTCTATAAATCAGTGTTTCTTAAACTGTGAGCGACGAAACAGGCCCAGGTGTGCCGCGAACCTCATCAAACAATAACCTAAACAATGCATTTCCAAAACACCAAGGAATGCAACTTAACAAACATACGAAAAAGCAAAACTGCAACTACCAGCTATGTAGTTGATTGAAAATCCAGAAGAAGTTCCACTTCCATCCGAAGTAAAAGTTAATCGAACCGCATTTAAATTCGTAGCGACAGTGTAACCTGACGACACAGATCCATTCAAAGAACGTAACAATGTACTTCCGCCTTGGTCGTATATCTGCAACAGTAATATCAAAAGTCTAAAGCAGTAGCAAGTTTTCAAAACAGGGCGAGAGCCATTTTAAGGCACTGCGTTTGCTTAGAGCGACACATTTTTGGTTTTCTCTTTGGCCGGATCCAAAACGCACACATTTGGCGCTGTTGGAATCTTTGTTTGTTTGTTATATTGCGGCAGAAGTACACTTGTGCGCCAGCTTTTGAAACAAAGAAAGATTTCGCCGGTGCAAACCGTGTCTGTGATTCCTGCCTTATTCAGCCCCAATATATTTCTCTTCAAATCAAAATGACCAAACTTACCCGCAATATTTCGGAACCGGTTTGAAACAAATTCACCATGAATTTGATCACGTGATTTGGTGGGGCATTGATAAACCATTGGCAATTTTCATAGTTGTTGTAAGTTCCAGGCCAACCAGGAGATGTGAGAACTTCCGTCCCTCTGAGGTTTGCTGTGCGATTGGTTTCGCCACATCGAGGTGTCCAGATAACTAGTGACGTAACAAAGAGTCAACAAACATACACTGTATGTTTAAATCTTGTTGTTGCAGAAAATGTTGACACAAAACATACCAATGTGTTAAAACTGTTTCTTATACCTGCTGCGTAATTGATTTTAAACCCCTGATATGCTCCACTGCTGCCAGAAGTGAAAGTCAACCGAGCCACACTTCCAACAGAAGTAAAATTGAAACCAGATGATAGAAATCCAGAAATAGAATTCAAAGTTCTATTTTTGTTGTAAATCTGCGATAGTAACAGAATATTTTATCGGAAATTACAAATAATTTATGGTTTTCTTGCACAATTATTATACATTGATTTTTATCAATGGAAATTTCGCCAGCTATTCAACTCGACTTCATCAGAATAATGGTGGGAAATTACAAGTTGCTTCAATTCTGATGCAAACTTTCAAACTTTGTTTATATTGATGACCTTATCTCGGCATTGTGACAACACGCATGTTTCCCTGGCAAAGTTCTGATCACGCCGCATGTTTTCTTAAATTCAACACTGGAACAAAGAACGGAAAGGATGCAGGCGGAGTTAAGCCTTCCTGTAGAGCTAAAAGCAAGCTGCTGATACTCTGCTGGACAACCACGTTTTTTCTGACTCTTTGTTATAAAACGCCCTCGTAGTAATCGTTCGACCCCACTCGGTCTGCCATTATTTCTTGCCATTCGCGCTGTTACGTTCGCATGTTCTGTTGTTAGTTAATTCGCTATTCATGGGATAAACTCTTGTTAAACGCGCTTGAACCAAAGTAAACTTACGCCACCTGGTATTGCAAACGTGTCTTTCATATAATAAATAAGTCTGTTCACAGAGTTTAAAATTCAGCAAGAACACGCAAGCAGATTTTACTTTCAGCACAGCAGCAGCCGACCGGGAAACAATTGGTACGCTGCAGCATGACTCAATGCATGACACCTTTTCGTTTGGAATTTCCATTTTGTGTTATAAACTAATCAGCAAGTGCCAATCTAGGTGTAAGAGCACACAAACTTACCCGTAATGTATCGGATCCTGATTCAGTTTGAAACAAATTCACCACGAACTTGATCACGTGATTTGGCGGGGCATTGATAAACCATTGGCAGTTTTCATAGTTGTTGTAAATTCCAGGCCAACCAGGAGATGTGAGAACTTCCGTCCCTCTGACGTTTGCTGTGCGATTGGTTTCGCCACAACGAGGTGTCCAGATAACTAGTGACGGAACAAAGAGTCAACAAACATGGGTTGTATTTTTATATTTTGTTGTTGCAGAAAATGTTGTCACAAAACATACCAATGTTTTAAAACTGTTTCTTATACCTGCTGCGTAATTGATTGTAAACCCCTGATGTGCTCCATTGCTGCCAGAAGTGAAAATCAACCGAGCCACACTTCCAACAGAAGTAAAATTGAAACCAGATGATAGAAATCCAGAATAAGAATTTAAAGTTCTGTTTTCGTTGTAAATCTGCGATAGTAACAGAATAATTCATCGGAAATATCAAATTGTTCAAAATCTAAAGTGAGCTTTTAAACTTTGTTTATATTGATGACCTTATCGTGGAATAATTCTACGTATAACTCATTATCGTTCGACATTCCTTTAGAGCAGTGATTCCCAACCATTTGGTGGTTGCGTACCACTTCGAGGTAAAACAATTTCAACGCGTTCCCCTAGTTGAGTGTTACAAATTAACTTAGTGGATGAAGTAACAACATTTTGAGATCACTTAGGATTTTTTTAAATTCGAGTTTTAGGCTATCCCTTAATTACGGAAATGTGCTCGCGTACCACCTGGAATGCCGTCGCGTACCACCTGGAATGCCGTCGCGTACCACTAGTGGTACGCGTACCACCGGTTCGGAAACACTGCTTTAATGGGTTATAAACTAATCAGCAAGTGACAATCTAGGTGTGCGCACAAACTTACCCGCAATTTATCGGAACTTGATACAGTTTGAAACGAATTCACCACGAATTTGATCACGTGATTTGGTGGGGCATTGATGAACCATTGGCAGATTTCATAGTTGTTGTAAGTTCCAGGCCAACCAGGAGATGTGAGAACTTCCGTCTCTCTGAGGCTCGCCGTGCGGTTGGTTTCGCCACAACGATGATTCCGGACTAGAATAACGCAATTCACAAATATTTCCAGTTTTGATTCAACACGTATAATTACAACTTAAAGGCAAAAATATGATAGGTTTTCTTGTAAAGTGTCGAATATAATTAACACAAAATTTCCTCTTTAACAATTCATATTTTCTTACAATGACATATTAATGTCTTTAAATCAGGGTTTCTTTAACTTTGTGCGATGAAACGCGCTCATGTGTGCCGCGAATCTCATCAAAAATAATCTAAACAATGCATGTCCAAAACACCAAGGAATATAACTTCAAAAACATACGAAAAAGCAAAACTGCAACTACCAGCTATGTAGTTGATTGAAAATCCAGAATAAGATACACTTCCATCCGAAGTAAATGTTAATCGAACCGCATTTAAATTCGTAGCGACAGTGGAATCTGAAAACACATATCCACTCAAAGAACGGAACAATGTACTTCCGCCTTGGTCGTATATCTGTAATAGTAATATCAAAAGTTTAAAGCAGTAGCAAGTTTTTATAACAGGGCAGGAGTAATTTCAGGGCACTGCGTTTGCTTAGATCGACACATTTTTGGTTTTCTCTTTGGTCGGATCCAAAACACACATTTTGCGCTGTTGGAATCTTTGTTTGTTTGTTTTGTTGTCGCAGATGTGCGCTCGTGCGACAGCTTACGTTAAAACAAAGAAAGATTTCGCCGGCGCAAACCATGTGTGTGGCCCCGGACTTATTTAGCCCCAAGATACTTTTCATTAAATCAGAATGACTCAATATAAAAGTGTTGAAACTTACTTTGAGATAGTCATAACCTGATTCAGTTTGAAACGAATTCACCACGAAATTGATCACGTGATTTGGCGGGGCAATAATAAACCATTGGCAGTTTTCACTGTTTTTGTAATTTCCAGGCCAACCAGGAGATGTGAGGAGTTTCTCCACACTGACACTTGCTGTGCGGCTGATTTCATCACATGGAGAGCTCCAAAATACTTCGACAATATTGGTAAGTATTTAGGTTTGATACTATTAAATTTTTATCGCAAATAATTTTTATCGATGTCGATTAAGTGATGTGTGAGGTTACTTTTTTATTGCTTGAATAAATTTGCTACAGGGACTTGAAAACCGCATCATATTAACCGAAAGTTAGTTTTTCGTATTTACTTTTAATGATGTCGAAAAGTAAGTCCTACCTGTATTGAACATCACAAGAAAGCCAAAATTAATTTGCAATGCAAGCCGTTTGTTCATCATTGAGATTTATGTCATCACTTCTTGTACCTGGATATAATTTTTGCTAGCAGTTAATTGTTATAAAGTCACTTAGGTAACAGATATGGTATATCCTATGTAGGATTTCCTGATATGTTACTTGCGATATAATGAGGGTCGGTCCTTAATCAAATTGGGCCCGGCACCACAAGGAAACCCCGCGCATCAAAAAAAGGGCTTCATCAATTTACCAGATAAAGGTCACATGATTTGTGTTTCAGAAAGTTATAATGACCTTTGCAAACGAGACGCTGATGGTTGACAAATCTTTAAACCCACATAAATTTGTCTGTTTTCGTCGACTTTCGATGACATTTTTCACAAGTCGCAGATATATGTTTGATAGTAAACAAGTACGTTGTTTAACAGAAGGTATGGTATCACACAATGCTGACTGTTAGTCAGTATACTTCAATAAAGTTTGTTATGCGTGCTGAAAGTATTGGTTATTCACACACTCCTGGTGATCAGAATAAACGTTTTTTATTCACAAAACATGCTGGCTCGAGTATTCCTTGTTTCTCTTTGAAAACGTCCCAATAATAAACACAAGACTTACGATTTCAAATCAGAATTTTCGCTCTCTGCATCCAAAAGCCAATAAATCTTCCAGTGCGATTGAAACAAAAGTCTCAGCTACCTTCGAGAGCCCAATTAAACCGAGTGAAGCAGCAGGAGATAAACTTATTGACGTGAATCGAAACTTTAGGTTCCAACCATGCGAAAACTTCCTGGTTCAGGAAAGCCATACAGCAATTGTTATCGCACTGCAAGATTTATTGTCATACAGTAAAGGTCTTTTCCGTGTTGCTAATTATAATGGAAAGTCCGGAAGATGAACGGGATAATGACAGCACGTAAGTTATGGTACAAGTGAAGAAGTTGCGATGTTAATTATGATCTGTTCTATGTTGTTGTTATTTGACAGTAGTATAAATATTATACCTTACAGCACTGATGATGAACACAGTAGTTGTTCGAAACGTTTGTTCTACTATGAATAGTTTCTACTTCGGTTATAAATATGATTTGCTTAAAACTTTAAAAGTTGCAAACGTTATTGCAATTTTTTTACCGAAATGTGTTTGACGCGGGTACAGGCTTATGAGAGCCGCAGTGTCTATATAGTTTTCATCGGACAGTTTTTGATTGATTGCATAGCATTGAATATCTATTCAACAAATCCATGATAAATTAATTAATTTAAATATCACTGCCCTAACATGAATATAGTAGGTTTGTCTGAACCAGGAAGTTTTACTAAAACGGCTTTTCCTTAAGAGGGGTTTAAGTAAATGGAAAGTTATTATCTGGTTTAGGAAAATGCTGGTAAATGTGTTCAATATTCCTTTGGGCAACAGGAGCATGAGTTTAAAGGAAAAAAAAATCACGACCACATAATTTTCCAAGAGTGTTACCATGATTTCTCATGTGACAATAATGTTTGAAGAATTCCCAGCCAAGCCAAATAACCTTGCAGAGTTCCATAGACAACAAAATTGGAATACACTAACGTAAACATTGGCCGTTCATTACCTGCAGCATCCGTGTTATTACTTTATTCAATGTGTCTGCGTGGTATTTATAATTACCAAGTTAAATTAGTGCAATAAGATCAAATTTGCCACGTCATCACAACAAAGGCAACTGAGTTGTGCAATATGTTCAATGCATGTTTGTGTTGAGCAAACGTTTCTTCATGCGAACTGTTGAATGTTAGTCAATGTTACAGCGTAAATTGTCTCCTCTATTCTGGTATGTCTGTGCTTGCAGTTCGGTGCTTGCTGGTCATTCTTTTCTAATCGATTCTATTTCTATCGGTGGTCACGTAAACTGCTTGTGCGCAAAGGATTGAGGTTAACCTTGCGTCCTGCAATTCAACTGACACTTGGTAAGAATAAGATTGTACATTTTAATTGGAAGTTTGAAATATTTCAAAACCAGAAAAAGGGAGATTGTTAATTTTCTGTCAAACCGCGTTTTTCATCAAGGGTCAAGGAATATCTGAGGTTCTCTGGTAGTGCAGTAAAGGTGAGTATTCTACTTTCGATGCAAAATTCTGGCGTCATTCAAACTAAACATTTTCTGAATCGTTTCCCGCCTTTCCTACAATCATTCCTGGTCTTGAAAAAGGTTGTTGGGGAGCTCATGCGACTCTCTAAGCCGAGGTTGACAATGATTTTTTTCAAGGATGATTTTGAAGAAGGTGAGGAAAACATGTAGTCAACAACAATACTTGCCGTCTTATTCCTTTGTTTATTAACCAGGCAACAACCTGACCAGTTGAAACCATTCACATCTCACAAAAACACGATAACTTAAAACCGATATTATGACAATGATTTTCTGTCTAAATATCTGAATGAGATTGTTATAAAGGACAAGAGCTCCTTATTGGCTAACTCGCAAACTATGAGAATAAGTTGTATGAGACCACTGGGTTTGTCGCAATCCTGTTGTTTTTAACTGTGTGCATTGAACAGTCAAATAACATCTTATTTATTAGTATTTAATCATCCTCCAAAGTAATGAGTGGTTTTGTATCATACACGAAAGAATGTAGATTTTCGGTTACATGTGACATGTATTTGCAAAACTTTATTTATAGGCGTTAAAAACATGAGATAATGATACAAATACAAATGAATAGTTTCTTCATTTTCATGCAGCGATGGTGTGATTTAGTACGTTCTGTAACAAAAATCAGTAAGTTTCAAAAAACAACAAAATGTTTAAAAAAAATTCTTGAATCGAATCACATAACTTACGTGGTAACTTCAACGTTGATTCGGTAAACTTGGTTTGCCCAAGACCCACCCTTTCCAGAAACAGGACAGCCGTGACTCTCATCATATTTCTTGTACGTCTTTACTGCGTCACGTGATCCGACGCACCAATCACCGTCCTGCAACGCAATGACGTTGTATCCACGGGCGTAGGCGGCTTGCACACATTTGGCGATCGCCTCATTGCGGCTTCGGTAAGGCCCGTCGAGAACTCGTTCCAACCCTTCAAGCGTCGGGATGGCGTAATTTGCAGTGTCCCGCCAACAACCCAAATCGGTAAGCGACACTAATGTACAAAATAACACCGTAAATTTAACTGATAAATGACACAAACGTGCATTTTATGGAAACCGTGCAAAAAATATCTAAAAAAGACATACCTCGTGATATGGTGGCGATTTCGTAAACTTGATTACCCCAACCTCCACCTTCTCCGTCAATTGCGCAAGATGTGCTTTTTCCGTATTTTCTGTATGTGTTTCTTGCTGTGGCAGACTTGCGCACCAACCTCCGTCCTACAAATTGCAATGTGTTTACCAACCAACAAAAACTGTGATCCAAAATAGGATTAGAATATGCAATAAACGTTTTGTAGTAAAACTAGCATGCGACAAACTCTGTATTTTAGTGATTTTGTCAGTTTTCCCAGTTTTGGAAAATTTTTATTCATAAATTATTGTATATAAGAATTATACCTGGACAGCAAATACGTCGTCACCATTGTTGTGAGCGACTTGCACATTTGGCGATCGCATTCACTCTTGCTTTGTAATTTGCTCCATCAAGAATAGGATTTCCTTCTCTTGTGGGGATTGCCCTGTTTTCAGAGTCCGCCCAACATCCGAGATTGTTAAGAGTAACTGAAAGAGAAAAGATCTTTGTTTAATGGAAATCTTGCCAAATATGACTTTCACAAATTGTTGTTTTGCATGGGTATTTCCTCCAAGAAAATAGTTCTATTATGAAAGTTGATCTAACCAGGATAATACTTGACTGCATGAGTTGTTACGACAAAGATGCACAAAACGGCAAAAATCATCGAATTCATCTAAAAAACCAAACTTGAGTTCATTACGATTTTAAAATATGACAATGTTGATCAAAAATTTACAAATCTAATTCTAGACATACCTTTGGTTTGCTTGATGTTGAAAAAGTGTTCGTGTGATACAGTATATATCCGTTGAACAAGATGGTAATGATTTGCAGACGAGCCTACGCTCCTTTTATAAGGCGACCAAGCACTTCTTCCAACGGTTCGTCAGAGTTAAACCAAAAATGCATGACAAGTTAACACTTAGTTGACTATGACGTCACGACTTCGTCGGTCAGCAATTGTGATTTTCGTGTTTCTGCTGACCATGGAGTAAACAACATTATTGGATTAAAGCTTACTGACAAGCAAGTAATGTGTTGGCAGTTTTCAATCGTCACATGTCTTTGCGATTTTATTGTACAAGATATGATTTACAATAGGTAACATTTTGATTTCAGAATGTGTCAACGCAGAAAACATGTGAATGTAGAAACAAAATTTTACAGCAACTAAAGCAGCAAACACTCGTTTATCAATTCACAGAAACCGGGATACATCTACGGTTACATTTTAAGAAACGAATTGTTTTTTGAAGGCATTGCAGCCTACCTGGATTAGCCATTTTTTTTCCTGACAAGTCGGAGCAAAATTTTTAAACCAAGCTCCCGGTGAGGTTTGAACTCACGACCCTGGGCTAACCAGGTCCAACGATAAGGTAGCAGTGATCGCCAAGCAAGGACCTGCGCAGTGGGCGATTCTGCCAATCATGCCATTGCATGAAATATTACTGCGTTATCTGATACGGTGATAGAGATCCCCTACCTATATGTAAAGGTTGCCTGGCAAGTTGTGAGCTTGTGCACCAGTGTACCTTGGCCACAATATACCTCGTGAAACCAGCTGTAGCTCAGTTGGTAGAGCGTTGGGCCTTGTTAGCCCAGGGTAGTGAGTTCAAACTTCACCGGAGCTTGATTTTTCAAATCTTGCTCCGACTTGTCAGGAATAAGTGGCTGATCCAGCTAGGATGCAATGCTTAGGCTGCCAAGCCTGCAAACCTAATATTCGAGATACGATAGCTGTCAAAATTGCTGCCAAGCAAGGACCTGCGCAGTGGGGCGATCCTGCCAATCAAATGCCATTGCATGAAATATTACTGCGTTATCCAATGAGCATATTTGAATTGCTACGTATAAATCTATATCAAAATCGAAAAAAATACAAACATTCAACTTTCAGGAGGTTGTTTTTTGAAATGATGCTGACGCGCAATGTAAACGACAATAAGACTATGAGGAATTGCTTGATACAGGCCTTTGGCTCAGTGATAAACACACAGATTCGCCCCATCAGGTTGTGAAACAGCAATTTTCCGATAACAACGGACTTCAAAGTGTACTAGCTTAATCCCGGCATATGGATCTCTTACCCACTTATACCCCCCAACGGAAATCACTGGCTACTGCGTCAAAGCGTGTTTTCTACAGATATAAACACTGTTCAAATTTATGACAGTGCATTTTTCCGGTACAATTCCGATGACCATTTTGTAATTCCGAAGCTTTATTAACACTGTACATCAAAATTTATTAGTTAGCCTAAATATCCGACAATCGCGGTTCTGGTAATTGTGGCGTTTTGGCAATTGCATTTGCGGTAACCTTAAGAATGAATGTTGATAGATATATTGTACCAGATGTAACGATTGCAAGACTTCATACATCCGACAAACGAAGAAACTTATTGAGTTGAGTAGAAATAAATTCCCCTTGCCAATTTAAGTTGGGTATGGTTTGAAAGGTATTATAACAAACCATAAAAAACATAAAATTTTGATGGTGTAGGTATAGTTGGGGCCGCGTAGTCGTGAAAAGAGAAAAAATGCAATTTTTAATGACGTTGATGATAAACATTGGGTCGGTAGACATACATTCCCTCTCCAATTTAAGCAAGTTGTAATTTTATGTAAAACTTGTTGCAATGCTATGCGGTACATGTAATTCTATGCACCTAGTGTAAAAATCCTCAAACGACAAAGTTACATGCGTTTAAAGTTTTGCCGACCAGCGTCTCCTTTGTTGCATGTATCATTGCATGGTGTTAGGATCCGTTTGGTCGATCCTGACAAAATACAATTCTCTTGGTTTTTCATGGATGAACAAAAGCTATTAAAATGATTGAAAATATCACTCCATGCATCCTGCAAAAAAATTATCTAATCCCACCAGTAACGACAGAGTTATGTGCGTTTGAAGTTTTGTCGACTATAATAGCGACCAGAGGGATGTTAGTTGACAAAAAAAAAATCGCCATTTAACAAAACTTTGAACGCGCGTGACTCGGCCGCCTTACGAGGTAGCGACTTACTTTTTTTTACACAAAGATAGAACTTTCCAACGAAAGAAAAATCAAAAAAAAATTTGCATTAATTTTCGAATATGAATATGATATGTTTGCTATGTCATAACCATAAGCAAACATCGATTCCCGCTGAAATCCTTAAGGGTAGATATTCTTTGGTGTCTGTACTATCTAAAAATATTAAACTTTTTTGCGAGAAAAAACGCGCGCTCTCCAAAATTGAAGAACATTAACCATATGACGGTTTGTCAACCTGGCAAATACAAATGCAGTTTGTATAGCTACCAGTTATACTAAGATACAGGGAGTTATAATATAATAGATTAATGTTTTACCTGCTGCGCCCTTTCCTTCACAACATCAAGAAATGTTGGCCTTGATTTCACCGCTTCCGCCTGTTCAATGAATTTCTAGTGCAAAATATTGTTGTTTATTTAATAATTTTGTTGGTAAAAACATTCGTACTCACCGACAGTGGACTCGGCGTAATCTGTTTTCCCGCATTTAATTCGGGGAAATCCAGGATAGCCTTGAGAGATGGATCCCATCGTTACCAAGTAACTGCGATGGGATGCTACCCTCAATAAACTAAAGTTCCACTTCCTCTGCTGACTTCCTCATCTCTTTGTTGAGCGCTGCAACGAAACGTGGCTTCTTGGTCGAAGGCAAAATTCCCGTGTGAAAAATCTGTAAAATGAAATAGTGTATACTTAGAAAGCAAAGTATTTAAATAACGCATAGTAATGTATAGTATTTCTACATACCTTGGCGAATGGATAAAGAGCCTGTACCAATCGGACAAGAGCTTTCATGCGGCCAACAATTTCTTTAATGCCACCATTCATAAACCTATAGGGTTGTCACTTTTCATTGCGAGAACATCATTGGTTCAAAACCATATGACCACAATTTCGACGTCTTTCACGATCGGAGATGAAGATAGTTCCTGTATTGCATGCCAGATCGTACCACCAGGCATGCTTAAAGCTGCAAAATCAAAAGAAAAAGAAGTAGATGGTTTCACCTACCTCATAAGGCGAAACGTGTTTCCGAGCATTGCTGTTGGAAATGAACAGCAACCGTTTCCGGCTGCTTTTGACGGGAAGCCGCCACATTGTCTGCTTCCTAGATATCCCAAGGCCGTACTTCTCCACTCTTGATGGCTGCAAAAAAAGTAAACGAAGTTAAATTTATATACATTAACAATAAACAATGCTCGAAAAAGAGTTCTTACCTTTGGCTGGGTACAAACATTCAACCAGTTTTCAATAATCGACTTCTCCATAGCTTGTTTCGTAACAATGTATGTCGTAGCTTCGCCGTTTGCAATTGGTTTCTCAATGAGAATGAATGACTTTCTGTTTGTGTTTGCTTATATTGAAGAATCTATAATTACCCAATTTGTGCCGATCAGAAAACACGCCGCCCGATCGTGAGCCTCGTAACCCCCGATCTCTCTACCCGCCGCGCGGCCTTGAGCCCCGCTGATTCCGATCACTCGACTCACTGACTTATCAGATACCCCCCCGCCTAATAGGGTCCAGCGTAAAAATAATGTTGCGAAAACAACCGATAAGTAACATTCCTTTGTGGTAATCACAGCAAAAAAGCATTTGCCATCACAGCAAAAAAGTATTTGAAGACACATAGCTGTACTTTGGAAATCTTTTACATTATTGTTACTGAACATGGCACGGCTTTGTTATTCCATTGTTCATCGTTTCACACCCCATTAAGCACCAACATTCACTGGTCGTGATGGCGGTCACTTCACACAACCAGAACTAATTGATTTATACTTTTGATTTTTTTGCAGATTGTCCACAATTTATGGGATGAAAGGATTAAAAAATTCCAATATCAACAAAGAAATCGTGGTAGTGCTTTCCAACACCTAAGACTGGGACGGAAGGAAAAAACGTTGAAGGCCATGCGCCAGTTCAAGCGGTAGTTTTAAGGAACCTCTTGACGAGGTCGACCGCGACTGATGCCAAAAACACGCTCATTTGTCCGGTTTAATGCAGTCGGTCAATGATAACCATAATGATTGGGATATTCAGCTTCCTTTCGTAATGATGGCTTACAGATCATCGGTCCACGAGTCCACCAAATACACCCCTAACAGACTTATGCTCGGACGGGAAGTAAATCTTCCTCTGGATCTGATGTGGAGACTTCCTCCGAATCACCATGATACAGCATGTCGATGTCAGTATGTGGAAGATATGCGTCAGGCAATACGAAACGCGTACGCGTTGACCAGAAGGGAACTAAAACGATCTAGTGAAAAACAGAAGAAGACATATGACAAATCAGTTCTACCACAAGAATTTAACGTTGCCCAGTTTGTGTGGTATTACTATCCACCGCTTGGGAAGCAGAAACTCGGAAGACGGTGGACAGGACCATTCCTTGTGATACGGAAGTTGTCCAAAAGTTTGTACAAAATCCAGAAATCTTGGGATCATCCACCAAGGTAGTACACAGTGACCAGTTAAGGAGATTCGAGGCAGAAACCATGCCTAATAACTGGCTACAACCTGAGGAAGAGGAATCGCACTACGACTCCGATGAAAATACTGTAACATCGGACATAGACATTTCTCCCCTTGAGGACGGTGGAACGTCCCTCCGCGGACGTGTGCGACGTTTACCTGCGTATTTGCGTGACTATGTGTTGTAGTGTGACTATGTGTTGTAGTGTGACTATGTGTTGTAGTGTGACTATGTGTTGTAGTGTGACTATGTGTTGTAGTGTGACTATGTGTTGTAAAGTGTAGCACGTTTCATTTCGAGGGCGAAATTATGTTAGTTGGAGGAGGGCATTGTAGCGATTTTGTGCTTCATTATGTGTTTGTAGTCACGTGTGTCCGTGTGTCTGGTGATGCATGTCGGTGTGTGCCTCGCCTACAATTAAGATCGGTCGAGGCGCAGTTGAATAAAGTGGCGAGCTATAGCAACGAGTGTTTGAGAGCTGGTATCGGCTACACTTGATTGATAGAAATTATTTTTTTTTAATTCCATGAATTTCTGTTAATAATGTTCAGCCTCTGTTTCGTTTCATGCTTATTTTGCTGAATTTGTACAATCAATTGATCCACTTTAGTTGACAATGTGGTTTGTGTTGTTTTTTTCGGCGTAGTAAGAGACATATGCTTTTCAGGTGTGAAAGTTGAATTTATTAACCGGTTATCATATCACCGCCTAAATCTCATCCAAATAGAATCAAATATTTTAAAATTATTCCCTCTTTCAACAATGCAACCAAATTTGAACATTTTTGTTGTTGAATTTTTACTAAATTGCCTAAAATCAAACTTGCAATTTTACCAATAAATCTTTAAATCTTTCAACATAACTTGGATAAATGTTGTGTAAAATCGCCAAATCATTATCTAAAACTGAGCATCGTATGCTGCTCACATCCATGACGTATGTTGTTAAAAGCTATTTGCGTCTTCCTGCTGTCAGCGGGGCGATATTGCGGGCTCAAAATCTTGGAACGCGCCAAATATTTCAAAGACTTATAAATGAATAGGGTTTGAACAATCGCCTTACCAAGCAAAAACGACTACCTGTGATTTATGTCTGTTTTACATACAATGCAGGATTCACTGGGAAACGGTTTAATGCGAATAAACAGTTTATTATCAGGCTTGTGGGAATAAATCAGAAGCAAGCACAAAACTTGATGTCTCAGAAATGATACCAGTGTCCTGTCAAGCAATAATACAGAATCGAATTGAACATGAAATACACTGATGTGATTTATGAACTGACTTAGAACAGAACTGAAAATGCACTGTGATTTAAACAGAAGATCAAGTGATATAACAGCAACGGAGGTGAACGAGAAAGAACGCAAAACAACATAATTACAGTTAAAACTTGGCTATGTCCGTTGTAGCACATTAATTTTGATTCATGGTAAGTTGATAAAATCACTATGGAAACGAGAATAAAACAATGCATGACAAATCGTGGTAACATAGAAGCAAATTTGAAAGATTGCCATGAAATAGAGGTCATGGCGAAAAATCTCGAATTCAAAACAGACGGTTATATTGCTGTTGCTGCCAGGCATATTATATATTAATTAAACTGTTCTTCTGGCACAATTAAACGTCACTTTTATTCACCGACGTTATCAAAAAATAAACAATTAAAAATTAATTTATGATCACCAGGCTTTTATTCATGTATATATTTTGCGGTAATGTTCTGTTTGGCTATAAGTTGGGTTTATGTTCACCAGTTGAAAAGCTAATCATAACTCAAAATACTGCCTCAAGCAAAAAAATTAGCAACACTCGCAAAGATACATTGGTCGTCAAATTGATCATTAAAATGTCTCGTACGCATTTTCATCAGGTTGGGAAGTGGCATGCGTGGCGTCAGCATTGCAGTATGCAGCAGGGTCAGGTTGTTCGTTTGTCGAGCTTTTAAAATCATCAACACTGCAACGATATATTCGCAAGCATGGTTCACAGACGAGAATTTTAAACCCAATTTATATGAGGTTTGTGAAATATGAAAACTCACTGCTGTCCTCTGTCCTGTGGGTTGCGATTTTCAACAACTTTCATTTCTATTCCTTCAGGCTGGACGTCTGCAAAAAAACCATAGACCTTGTAGTGGTACAAAGAGTAGTGATATACAAGAAATATTGTGTTAGAAAGTCATATACTGATTAATACGAAACATATAATTATTTTCGCCACACGTAATTAAATTTCTCTCCTTGTCGTTGCGCAACTCAACATTTCAACATCTGTAGAGTGATCTCGTCGTATTTCGTTATCACAAATTTGAAAGATTTTCGAGAACAATTGTTTACCTTTTGTAGCAGCTGATGCCAGGCAACACTGCCTTATCCCAAACCCTGTTGCTATGAGAGTAACAAGTGCCAGACCAAAGGATAACAACAATATAAGGAGGGTATGCTGTGTCGGTGCTGGTATTGCTTCAACCATTACTACTACTTTCTTCACAACGTAAAATGGAGGTCCGGACCTGATGGTAATGGAGTAGTTTCCGAGATCGCGTTCAGAAACCTAAAAAATGTTTTCATCAACACTTTCGGTGGTAAAATTTGGGCATATTACTTCAAAGCTACCTTCGTAAACAATAGGTCGATTCGGTTTTGAGTCCCGTTGGAAAATAACTTTGCGATTGTAACCTCGGCACCTGTTAAGGAAACAAGTATTTCACATAAACCCGTGAAACAAATCACAGTATTAGACAAACTTTGCTTGATTCAGAATTGAAACAAAAACTACATCAAATAATTATCAGAGGAACTGCTTGTAGAAGTTTCAATGCAAACGAGGCGAAAAGCTTGGAGAAAGCACAGTGCTACGGATGCGTCACAAACCGAAAGCCTCCAAAGGATTGAAATGCAAAGAAAGAAACTGATACCTCCTTTCATCACCACAACATCCCCGTTTCCACGAATTGCCGGATTTGACTGAAACCCGAATCCCACAGACGATTTCTCTTGTAGTCTGACCTTTTTGAATATTATGGTTTCGTCGATTTTGGGAGGAACTTGCAACAATTAAAGGACTGTTAATCTTACATCAAAAGACAGGACTCCATTAAATACTATTCACGGCTAATAAAAATTCTTGCATCCTTACATTGAACTTTTAGTTTCAGTGATTTGGTTTCTGTTTTCTTGTCATCTTCCGAACTCTGATGACACGTCACTAATGATCCGTGATCTGATGACGTCAAGCGGATGTTCACTGAAGCGAACTAAATATATTATTAAGAAGTTAGGTTTGACAACATGTGGATCACCGGTTTATAAAAAGCGCCTTTATATAATTGTTGTAACCATACCTCTTTCCTAACAAGCTGAAGATTGTGCACAGTCATATTTATGAAATGCATTTTCACACTGAATTTATCGCAGAACATCAAAACTAATTCCCCCTCTTTCAACGCAGAAGTATTGCTGAGTGAGTTGAAATCCAAAAGCGTACCTAAATTCATTCAACATTTAATAAGTGAGACGAGTTTAACAACGCCATTGTGGAACTAAAAAGTTTCATATTTCAAAAGTTTCGATTCCATGTCTTAGAAAATTTTGTGCAAAAATCAGACGCTTTCAGAAAACATACTGGCATTGTTATTCTTGCTAACGTTACACTTTAGTATCTAAGAGCATTGTTTAGTTTAGTTTACTTTCACCAACCGTTCCAGCATTTGTAAGGATCGCTCCATTCAGCAGTTTCGGTGCAGGACATTGTGGCGTTTCGACCGACCGCAGCTGAGTTATGAACGAAAACAGAACCCTTGCATTGTGCAGTTACCTGTGTGCTGTATGTCCATGGCCGTTGATTTGTAGGTTGTACAATTTTTAAGTTTGAAAGAGAAGGGCAATCTAAAACAAATGCAAACAAAGTTTTCAAACCTATCTATTCTTCACTTATTCGAACGCTTCTTGATGAGTTTACACTGTTTTTAATGTTATTTTGTGAGATAACGAATGCATTACATACCTTTTGAAATTATTCTTGGACTTCCCAGATGGGATTGATTGCAGCAGCAAGATATAATTCTAAGTACGCTCCCGTTAAACATAGACGGGGAAAGGATTGTAACGTTAAGGAAGTGATTGTCCATTAATCGCAGTGTTGACACCCGCACACCGATAGTTTTGTCTGTTATGGGATTGGGACTCGAAGGTTTGTATTTTGCCAACAGCTCACTATTCCCATTCATTGCTTCCTTCAACAAGTATAGATCGAAATCCTTAGTTGCCGGCCCGTAGTAGGTTATATGGAATAATATGGTGATGTTTGGAACACCAGTAGACCATATAAAACTTGGACTCGCGTAGTTTCCGACCGATCGCACAGAAGCGTGCCAGCATGTTTCTAGAAAAGACGAATAGTGGAAATTTCAACATTGTTGTTAATCTTCATCTCAGCAAATGATCCAGATGCTCGAGGTTTTTGTTTAGAAATGTCTGTTATGCGCCGGAAAGTGGTATAAATTTCTCCATGACTTTTCTCTATACTTCCTATGTCTTAATATATAACAAAACAATTGGTGTAAAATTTCGCAAAGTAAAGCAGTGGTGAACTTTGCAAGTGTTATCAACAATAAGCATTGTGTTTTTAATTTGTTCAACTACATAGGAAACGACTACGCAAAATACACAAATGTTAAACTACATATTATACCTGCAGTGTAATTGATTGAAAAACTCTGATATGGATAAGTGCTGCCAGAAGTGAAAGTCAACCGAGCCACATTTCCAACAGAAGTAAAATTGAAACCAGATGATAGAAATCCAGAAAAATAATTTAAAGACCCATTTTCGTTGTAAATCTGCGATGGTAACAGAATAATTCATCGGAAATTACAAATAATTTCTGGTTTTCTGGCACAATTAAACGTTAATTTTTTTAATGGAAATTTCGCCAGCTATTCAACGAGGCTTTATCAGGATAATGCTGGGAAACAACAAATTTCTTAAAATCTGATGCAAACTTTCAAACTTTGTTTATATTGATGACCTTATCTCGGCATGACTCAATGTATGACACCTTTTCGTTTGGAATTTCCATAATGTCATATCAAATCAGCAAGTGCCAATCTAGGTGTAAGAGCGCACAAACTTACCCGCAATTTATCAGAGCCTGATTCAGTTTGAAACGAATTCACCACGAACTTGATCACGTGATTTGGCGGGGCATTGATAAACCATTGGCAGTTTTCATAGTTGTTGTAAGTTCCAGGCCAACCAGGAGATGTGAGAACTTCCGTCCCTCTGACGTTTGCTGTGCGGTTGGTTTCGCCACATCGAGGTGTCCAGATAACTAGTGACGTAACAAAGAGTCAACAAACATACACTGTATTTTTAAGTCTTGCTGTTGCAGAAAATGTTGTCTTAAAACATAACAATGAGTTAAAACTGTTTCTTATACCTGCTGCGTAATTGATTGTAAACCCCTGATATGCTCCACTGCTGCCAGAAGTGAAAGTCAACCGAGCCACACTTCCAACAGAAGTAAAATTGAAACCAGATGACAGAAATCCAGAAAAAGAATTTAAAGTTCTGTTTTCGTTGTAAATCTGTGATAGTAACAAAATAGTTTATCGGAAATTACAAATAATTTCTAGTGTTCTGGCACAATTAAATGTTGATAATTATTGATGGAAATTTCGCCAGCTATTCAACGAGGCTTCATCAGGGTAATGCTGGGAAATTACAAGTTGCTTCAAATCTGATGCAAACTATCAAACTTTATTTATATTGATGACCTTATTCGGCATTGTGGCAACACGCATGTTTCCCTGGCCTAGTTCTGATCACGCCGCATGTTTTCTGAAATTCAACACTGGAACACCAAACGGAAAGGATGCAGGCGGAGTTCGGCCTTCCTGCAGAGCTAAAAGCAAGCTGCTGATACTCTGCTGGAAAACTACATTTTTTCTGACTCTTTGTTATAAAACGCCCTCGTGGTAATCGTTCGTCCCCAATCGGTCTGACATTATTTCTTGCCATTGGCGCTGTTACGTTCGCATGTTCTGTTGTTAGTTAATTCGCTATTCATGGGATAAACTCTTGTTAAACGCGCTTGAACCAAATTAAACTTACGCCACCTGGTATTGCAAACGTGTCTTTCATATAATAAATAAGTCTGTTCACGGAGTTTTGAATTCAGAAAGAACACGCAAGCAGACTTTAGTTTCTGCAAAGCAGCAGCCGACCGGGAAACAATTGGTACGCTGCAGCATGACTCTATGTATGACTCATTTTCGTTTGGAATTTCCATAATGTGATATAAACTAATCAGCAAGTGCCAATCCAGGTGTAAGAGCGCACAAACTTACCCGCAATTTATCGGAGCCTGATTCAGTTTGAAACGAATTCACCACGAACTTGATCACGTGAGTTGGCGGGGCATTGATAAACCATTGGCAGTTTTCATAGTTGTTGTAAGTTCCAGGCCAACCAGGGGATGTGAGAATTTCCGTCCCTATGACGTTTGCTGTGCGGTTGGTTTCGCCACAACGAGGATTCCTGACTAGAATAACGCAATTCACAAATATTGGAAGTTTTGATTCAACACGTATAATTGCAACTTCAAGAGAAAAATATGATAGATTTTCTTGTAAAGTGTCGAATATAATTGAATATAAAATTTCCATTTTAACAATTCATCTTTTACATAAAATGCTACAAAAGTTTTTATACTTCATATTAATGTCTAAAAATCAGGGTTTCTTAAACTGTGAGCGACGAAACAGGCTCAGTTGTGCCGCGAACCTCATCAAACAATAACCTAAACAATGCATTTCCAAAACACCAAGGAATGCAACTTAACAAACATATGAAAAAGCAAAACTGCAATTACCAGCTATGTAGTTGATTGAAAATCCAGAAGAAGTTCCACTTCCATCCAAAGTAAAAGTTAATCGAACCGCATTTAAATTCGTAGCGACAGTGTAACCTGACGACACAGATCCACTCAAAGAACGTAACAATGTACTTCCGCCTTGGTCGTATATCTGCAACAGTAATATCAAAAGTCTAAAGCAGTAGCAGTTTTCAAAACAGGGCGAGAGCTATTTTAGGGCACTGCGTTTGCTTAGAGCGACACATTTTTGGTTTTCTCTTGGGCCGGATCCAAAACGCATTCATTTGGCGCTGTTGGAATCTTTGTTTGTTTGTTATATGGCGGCAGAAGTACACTTGTGCCCCAGGTTTTGAAACAAAGAAAAATTTCGCCGGCCCAAACCGTGTCTGTGATTCCTGCCTTATTCAGCCCCAATATATTTCTCTTCAAATCAAAATGACCAAACTTACCCGCAATATTTCGGAACCAGTTTGAAACAAATTCACCACGAACTTGATCACGTGATTTGGCGGGGCATTGATAAACCATTGGCAGTTTTCATAGTTGTTGTAAGTTCCAGGCCAACCAGGAGATGTGAGAACTTCCGTCCCTCTGAGGCTTGCTGTGCGATTGGTTTCGCCACATCGAGGTGTCCAGATAACTAGTGACGTAACAAAGAGTCAACAAACATGCACTGTATTTTTAAATCTTGCTGTTGCAGAAAATGTTGTCAAAAAACATAACAATGTGTTAAAACTGTTTCTTATACCTGCTGCGTAATTGATTGAAAACCCCTGATGTGCTCCACTGCTGCCAGAAGTGAAAGTCAACCGAGCCACACTTCCAACAGAAGTAAAATTGAAACCAGATGATAGAAATCCAGAAAAAGAATTTGAAGTTCTATTTTCGTTGTAAATCTGTGATAATAACAGAATAATTCATCGGAAATATCAAATAATTTATGGTTTTCTGGCACAATTATTAAACGTTGATAATTATTGATGGAAATTTCGCCAGCTATTCAACGAGGCTTCATCAGGGTAATGCTGGGAAATTACAAGTTGCTTCAAATCTGATGCAAACTTTTAAACTTTATTTATATTGATGACCTTATCTCGGTATTGTGGCAACACGCATGTTTCCCTGGCCTAGTTCTGATCACGCCGCATGTTTTCTGAAATTCAACACTGGAACACCAAACGGAAAGGATGCAGGCGGAGTTAAGCCTTCCTGTATAGCTAAAAGCAAGCTGCTGATACTCTGCTGGACAACCACGTTTTTCTGACTCTTTGTTATAAAACGCCCTCGTAGTAATCGTTCGCCCTCTCTCAGTGTGCCATTATTTCTTGCCATTCGCGCTGTTACGTTCGCATGTTCTGTTATTAGTTAATTCGCTATTCATGGGATAAACTCTTGTTAAACGCGCTTGAACCAAACTAAACTTACGCCACCTGGTATTGCAAATGTGTTTTTCATATAATAAATAAGTCTGTTCACGGAGTTTTAAATTCAGTAGTCTATACAGCAAGAACACGCAAGCAGACTTTTAGTTTCAGCACAGCAGCAGCCGACCGAGAAACAATTGGTACGCTGCAGCGCGACTCTATGCATGACTCCTTTTCGTTTGGAATTTCCATAATGGGTTATAAACTAATCAGCAAGTGCCAATCTAGGTGTAAGAGCGCACAGACTTACCCGCAATTTATCGGAACTTGATTCAGTTTGAAACAAATTCACCACGAACTTGATGACGTGATTTGGTGGGGCATTGATAAACCATTGGCAGTTTTCATAGTTGTTGTAAGTTCCAGGCCAACCAGGGGATGTGAGAACTTCCGTCCCTCTGAGGTTTGCTGTGCGGTTGGTTTCGCCACAACGAGGATTCCTGACTAGAATAACGCAATTCACAAATATTGGAAGTTTTGATTCAACACGTATAATTGCAACTTCAAGGGAAAAATATGATAGATTTTCTTGTAAAGTGTCGAATATAATTGAATACAAAATTTCCTTTTTAACAATTCATCTTTTTCATAAAATGCTGCAAAAGTTTTTATACTTCATATTAATGTCTATAAATCAGTGTTTCTTAAACTGTGAGCGACGAAACAGGCTCAGTTGTGCCGCGAACCTCATCAAACAATAACCTAAACAATGTATTTCCAAAACACCAAGGAATGTAACTTAATAAACATACGAAAAAGCTAAACTGCAACTACCAGCTATGTAGTTGATTGAAAATCCAGAAGAAGTTCCACTTCCATCCGAAGTAAAAGTTAATCGAACCGCATTTAAATTCGTAGCGACAGTGTAACCTGACGACACAGATCCACTCAAAGAACGTAACAATGTACTTCCGCCTTGGTCGTATATCTGCAACAGTAATATCAAAAGTCTAAAGCAGTAGCAAGTTTTCAAAACAGGGCGAGAGCTATTTTAGGGCACTGCGTTTGCTTAGAGCGACACATTTTTGGTTTTCTCTTTGGCCGGATCCAAAACGCACACATTTGGCGCTGTTGGAATCTTTGTTTGTTTGTTATATTGCGGCAGAAGTACACTTGTGCGCCAGCTTTTGAAACAAAGAAAAATTTCGCCGGCCCAAACCGTGTCTGTGATTCCTGCCTTATTCAGCCCCAATATATTTCTCTTCAAATCAAAATGACCAAACTTACCCGCAATTTATCAGAACCTGATTTAATTCGAAACAAATTCACCACGAACTTGATCACGTGATTTGGCGGGGCATTGATAAACCATTGGCAGTTTTCATAGTTGTTGTAAGTTCCAGGCCAACCAGGAGATGTGAGAACTTCCGTCCCTCTGAGGCTTGCTGTGCGATTGGTTTCGCCACATCGAGGTGTCCAGATAACTAGTGACGTAACAAAGAGTCAACAAACATGCACTGTATTTTTAAATCTTGCTGTTGCAGAAAATGTTGTCAAAAAACATAACAATGTGTTAAAACTGTTTCTTATACCTGCTGCGTAATTGATTGAAAACCCCTGATGTGCTCCACTGCTGCCAGAAGTGAAAGTCAACCGAGCCACACTTCCAACAGAAGTAAAATTGAAACCAGATGATAGAAATCCAGAAAAAGAATTTGAAGTTCTATTTTCGTTGTAAATCTGTGATAATAACAGAATAATTCATCGGAAATATCAAATAATTTATGGTTTTCTGGCACAATTATTAAACGTTGATAATTATTTATGGAAATTTCGCCAGCTATTCAACGAGGCTTCATCAGGGTAATGCTGGGAAATTACAAGTTGCTTCAAATCTGATGCAAACTTTTAAACTTTATTTATATTGATGACCTTATTCGGTATTGTGGCAACACGCATGTTTCCCTGGCCTAGTTCTGATCACGCCGCATGTTTTCTGAAATTCAACACTGGAACACCAAACGGAAAGGATGCAGGCGGAGTTAAGCCTTCCTGTATAGCTAAAAGCAAGCTGCTGATACTCTGCTGGACAACCACGTTTTTCTGACTCTTTGTTATAAAACGCCCTCGTAGTAATCGTTCGCCCTCTCTCAGTGTGCCATTATTTCTTGCCATTCGCGCTGTTACGTTCGCATGTTCTGTTATTAGTTAATTCGCTATTCATGGGATAAACTCTTGTTAAACGCGCTTGAACCAAACTAAACTTACGCCACCTGGTATTGCAAATGTGTTTTTCATATAATAAATAAGTCTGTTCACGGAGTTTTAAATTCAGTAGTCTATACAGCAAGAACACGCAAGCAGACTTTTAGTTTCAGCACAGCAGCAGCCGACCGAGAAACAATTGGTACGCTGCAGCGCGACTCTATGCATGACTCCTTTTCGTTTGGAATTTCCATAATGGGTTATAAACTAATCAGCAAGTGCCAATCTAGGTGTAAGAGCGCACAGACTTACCCGCAATTTATCGGAACTTGATTCAGTTTGAAACAAATTCACCACGAACTTGATGACGTGATTTGGTGGGGCATTGATAAACCATTGGCAGTTTTCATAGTTGTTGTAAGTTCCAGGCCAACCAGGGGATGTGAGAACTTCCGTCCCTCTGAGGTTTGCTGTGCGGTTGGTTTCGCCACAACGAGGATTCCTGACTAGAATAACGCAATTCACAAATATTGGAAGTTTTGATTCAACACGTATAATTGCAACTTCAAGGGAAAAATATGATAGATTTTCTTGTAAAGTGTCGAATATAATTGAATACAAAATTTCCTTTTTAACAATTCATCTTTTTCATAAAATGCTGCAAAAGTTTTTATACTTCATATTAATGTCTATAAATCAGTGTTTCTTAAACTGTGAGCGACGAAACAGGCTCAGTTGTGCCGCGAACCTCATCAAACAATAACCTAAACAATGTATTTCCAAAACACCAAGGAATGTAACTTAATAAACATACGAAAAAGCTAAACTGCAACTACCAGCTATGTAGTTGATTGAAAATCCAGAAGAAGTTCCACTTCCATCCGAAGTAAAAGTTAATCGAACCGCATTTAAATTCGTAGCGACAGTGTAACCTGACGACACAGATCCACTCAAAGAACGTAACAATGTACTTCCGCCTTGGTCGTATATCTGCAACAGTAATATCAAAAGTCTAAAGCAGTAGCAAGTTTTCAAAACAGGGCGAGAGCTATTTTAGGGCACTGCGTTTGCTTAGAGCGACACATTTTTGGTTTTCTCTTTGGCCGGATCCAAAACGCACACATTTGGCGCTGTTGGAATCTTTGTTTGTTTGTTATATTGCGGCAGAAGTACACTTGTGCGCCAGCTTTTGAAACAAAGAAAAATTTCGCCGGCCCAAACCGTGTCTGTGATTCCTGCCTTATTCAGCCCCAATATATTTCTCTTCAAATCAAAATGACCAAACTTACCCGCAATTTATCAGAACCTGATTTAATTCGAAACGAGTTTACGATGAATTTGATCACGTGATTTGGCGGGGCATTGATAAACCATTGGCAGTTTTCATAGTTGTTGTATGTTCCCGGCCAACCAGGAGATGTGAGAACTTCCGTCCCTCTGAGGCTTGCTGTGCGATTGGTTTCGGCACATCGTGGTGTCCAGATAACTAGTGACGTAACAAAGAATCAACACACATACACTGTATTTTTAAATTTTGCTGTTGCAAAAAATGTTGTCGCAAAACATAACAATGTTTTAAAACTGTTTCTTGTACCTGCTGCGTAATTGATTGTAAACCCCTGATATGCTCCACTGCTGCCAGAAGTGAAAGTCAACCGAGCCACACTTCCAACAGAAGTAAAATTGAAACCAGATGATAGAAATCCAGAAAAAGAATTTAAAGTTCTATTTTCGTTGTAAATCTGTGTGAACAACAGAATAATTCATCGGAAATATCAAATAATATCTGGTTTTCTGGCACAATTATTAAACGTTGATAATTATTTGTGGAAATTTCGCCAGCTATTCAACGAGGCTTCATCAGGGTAATGCTGGGAAATTACAAGTTGCTTCAAATCTGATGCAAACTTTCAAACTTTATTTATATTGATGACCTTATTCGGCATTGTGGCAACACCCATGTTTCCCTGGCCTAGTTCTGATCACACCGCATGTTTTCTGAAATTCAACACTGGAACACCAAACGGAAAGGATGCAGGCGGAGTTAAGCCTTCCTGCATAGCTAAAAGCAAGCTGCTGATACTCTGCTGGACAACTACATTTTTTCTGACTCTTTGTTATAAAACGCCCTCGTAGTAATCGTTCGCCCTCTCTCGGTGTGCCATTATTTCTTGCCATTCGCGCTGTTACGTTCGCATGTTCTGTTATTAGTTAATTCGGTATTCATGGGATAAACTTTTGTTAAACGCACTTGAACCAAATTAAACTTACGCCACCTGGTATTGCAAATGTGTCTTTCATATAATAAATAAGTCTGTTCACGGAGTTTTAAATTCAGTAGTCTATACAGCAAGAACGCGCAAGCAGACTTTTAGTTTCAGCACAGCAGCAGCCGACCGGGAAACAATTGGAACGCTGCAGCACGACTCTATGCATGACTCCTTTTCGTTTGGAATTTCCATAATGGGTTATAAACTAATCAGCAAGTGCCAATCTAGGTGTTAGCACAAACTTACCCGCAATTTATCGGAACTTGATTCAGTTTGAAACAAATTCACCACGAACTTGATGACGTGATTTGGTGGGGCATTGATAAACCATTGGCAGTTTTCATAGTTGTTGTAAGTTCCAGGCCAACCAGGGGATGTGAGAACTTCCGTCCCTCTGACGTTTGCTGTGCGGTTGGTTTCGCCACAACGAGGATTCCTGACTAGAATAACGCAATTCACAAATATTTCAAGTTTTGATTCAACACGTATAATTGCAACTTCAAAGGAAATATATGATAGATTTTCTTGTAAAGTGTCGAATATAATTGAACACAAAATTTCCATTTTAACAATTCATCTTTTTCACAAAATGCTACAAAAGTTTTTATACTTCATATTAATGTCTATAAATCAGTGTTTCTTAAACTGTGAGCGACGAAACAGGCTCAGTTGTGCCGCGAACCTCATCAAACAATAACCTAAACAATGCATTTCCAAAACACCAAGGAATGCAACTTAACAAACATATGAAAAGGCAAAACTGCAACTACCAGCTATGTAGTTGATTGAAAATCCAGAAGAAGTTCCACTTCCATCCGAAGTAAAAGTTAATCGAACCGCATTTAAATTCGTAGCGACAGTGTAACCTGACGACACAGATCCACTCAAAATACGTAACAATGTACTTCCGCCTTGGTCGTATATCTGCAACAGTAATATCAAAAGTCTAAAGCAGTAGCAAGTTTTCAAAACAGGGCGAGAGCTATTTTAGGGCACTGCGTTTGCTTAGAGCGGCACATTTTTGGTTTTCTCTTGGGCCGGATCCAAAACGCTTACATTTGGCGCTGTTGGAATACTTTGTTTGTTTGTTATATTGCGGCAGAAATACACTTGTGCCCCAGGTTTTGAAACAAAGAAAAATTTCGCCGGCCCAAACCGTGTCTGTGATCCCTGCCTTATTCAGCCCCAATATATTTCTCTTTGAATCAAAATGACCAAACTTACCCGCAATATTTCGGAACCAGTTTGAAACAAATTCACCATGAATTTGATCACGTGATTTGGCGGGGCATTGATAAACCATTGGCAGTTTTCATGGTTGTTGTAAGTTCCAGGCCAACCAGGAGATGTGAGAACTTCCGTCTTGCTGACGTTTGCTGTGCGATTGGTTTCGCCACAACGAGGTGTCCAGATAACTAGTGACGTAACAAAGAGTCAACAAACATGCACTGTATTTTTATATTTTGTTGTTGCAGAAAATGTTGTCACAAAACATACCAATGTGTTAAAACTGTTTCTTATACCTGCTGCGTAATTGATTGAAAACCCCTGATGTGCTCCACTGCTGCCAGAAGTGAAAATCAACCGAGCCACACTTCCAACAGAAGTAAAATTGAAACCAGATGACAGAAATCCAGAAAAAGAATTAAAAATTCTATTTTCGTTGTAAATCTGCGATAGTAACATAGTAATTCATCGGATATAACAAATTGTTCAAAATCTAAAGTAAGCTTTTAAACTTTGTTTATATTTATGACCTGATCGTGGAATAATTCTACGTATAACTCATTATCGTTCGATATTCCTTTAGGGCAGTGATTCCCAACCATTTGGTGGTTGCAAACCACTTCGAGGTAAAACAATTTCAACGCGTACCACCTAGTTGAGTGTTACAAAGTAACCTAGTGGATGAAGTAACCAACATTTTGAGATCACTTACGATTTTTTAAATTCGAGCTATATCCCTTAATTACGGAAATGTGCTCGCGTACCACCTGGAATGCCGTCGCATACCACTATTGGTACGCGCACCACCGGTTCGAAAACACTGCTTTAATGTGTTATAAACTAATCAGCAAATGCTAATCTAGGTGTGTAAGAGCGCACAAACTTACCCGTAATTTATCGGAACCTGATTCAGTTTGAAACGAATTCACCACGAACTTAATCACGTGATTTGGTGGGGCATTGATAAACCATTGGCAGATTTCAATGTTTTTGTTTTCATAGATTTCATAGTTGTAGTAAATAAAATAGAGGTTTGTTTGTAACATTGTTCCAGGCCAACCAGGAGATGTGAGGACTTCCGTCCCTCTCAGGTTTGCTTTGCGATTGGTTTCGCCACAACGATGATTCCGGTCTAGAATAACGCAATTCACAAATATTTGAAGTTTTGATTCAACACGTCAAATTACAACTTCAAGGCAAAATTATGATAGTTAAAATGCTGCGAAAGTTTTTATACGACATATTAATGTCTCTAAATCAGTGTTTATTTAACAGTGTGCGGCGAAACAGGGTCAGGTGTGCCGCGAACCTCATCAAAAATAATCTAAACAATGCTTGTCTAAACACCAAGGAATGTAACTTCAAAAACATACGAAAATGCTAAACTGCAACTACCAGCTATGTAGTTGATTGAAAACCCAGAAGAAGTTCCACTTCCATCCGAAGTAAAAGTTAATCGAACCGCATTTAAATTCGTAGCGACAGTGAAACCTGACGACACAGATTCACTCAATGAACGTAACAATGTACTTCCGCCTTGGTCGTATATCTGCAACAGTAATATCAAAAGTCTAAAGCAGTAGCAAGTTTTCAAAACAGGGCAAGAGCTATTTTAGGGCACTGCGTTTGCTTAGATCGACACATTTTTGGTTTTCTCTTGGGCCGGATCCAAAACGCACACATTTTGCGCTGTTGGAATCTTTGTTTGTTTGTAATATTGCGGCAGAAGTACAATTGTGCGCCAGCTTTTGAAACAAAGAAAGATTTCGCCGGCCCAAACCGTGTCTGTGATTCCTGCCTTATTCAGCCCCAATATACTTCTCTTCAAATCAAAATGACCAAACTTACCCGCAATTTATCAGAACCTGATTCAGTTTGAAACGAGTTTACGATGAATTTGATCACGTGATTTGGTGGGGCATTGATGAACCATTGGCAGTTTTCATAGTTGTTGTAAGTTCCAGGCCAACCAGGAGATGTGAGAACTTCCGTCACGCTGACGTTTGCTGTGCGATTGGTTTCGCCACAACGAGGTGTCCAGATAACTATAGTGACGTAACAAAGAGTCAACAAACATGGGCTGTATTTTTATATTTTGTTGTTGCAGAAAATGTTGTCACAAAACATACCAATGTGTTAAAACTGTTTCTTATACCTGATGCGTAATTGATTGTAAACCCCTGATGTGCTCCATTGCTGCCAGAAGTGAAAATCAACCGAGCCGCACTTCCAACAGAAGTAAAATTGAAACCAGATGATAGAAATCCAGAATAAGAATTTAAAGTTCTGTTTTCGTTGTAAATCTGCGATTGTAACAGAATAATTCATCGGAAATATCAAATTGTACAAAATCTAAAGTAAGCTTTTAAACTTTGTTTATATTTATGACATTATCGTGGAATAATTCTACGTATAACTCATTATCGTTCAACATTCCTTTAGAGCAGTGATTCCCAACCATTTGGTGGTTGCGTACCACTTCGAGGTAAAACAATTTCAACGCGTTCCCCTAGTTGAGTGTTACAAAGTAACCTAGTGGATGAAGTAACAACATTTTAAGATCACTTAGGATTTTTTTATAAATTCGAGCTTTAGGCTATCCCTTAATTACGGAAATGTGCTCGCGTACCACCTGGAATGCCGTCGCGTACCACTAGTGGTACGCGTACCACCGGTTCGGAAACACTGCTTTAATGTGTTATAAACAAATCAGCAAATGCTAATCTAGGTGTGTAAGAGCGCACAAACTTACCCGTAATGTATCGGAACCTGATGCAGTTAGAAACGAATTCACCACGAACTTAATCACGTGATTTGGTGGGGCATTGATAAACCATTGACAGATTTCATAGTTGTTGTAAGTTTCAGGCCAACCAGGAGATGTGAGAACTTCCGTCCCTCTGAGGTTTGCTGTGCGATTGGTTTCGCCACAACGATGATTCCGGACTAGAATAACACAATTCACAAATATTTGCAGTTTTGATTCAACACGTATAATTGCAACTTCAAGGCAAAATTATGATAGTTAAAATGCTGCGAAAGTTTTTATACGACATATTAATGTCTCTAAATCAGTGTTTCTTTAACTGTGTGCGACGAAACAGGCTCCGGTGTGCCGCGAACCTGATCAAACAATAATCTAAACAATGCATGTCTAAACACCAAGGAATGTAACTTCAAAAACACACGAAAAAGCAAAACTGCAACTACCAGCTATGTAGTTGATTGAAAATCCAGAAGAAGATACACTTCCATCCGAAGTAAATGTTAATCGAACCGCATTTAAATTCGTAGCGACAGTGGAACCTGATGACACAGATCCACTCAAAGAACGGAACAATGTACTTCCGCCTTGGTCGTATATCTGTGTAATAGTAATATCAAAAGTCTAAAGCAGTATCAAGTTTTTCTCACAGGGCAAGAGCAATTTTAGATCACTGCGTTTGGTTAGATCGACACATTTTTGATTTTCTCTTTGGCCGGATCCAAAACACACACACTTTGCGCTGTTGGAATATTTGTTTGTTTGTTATATTGTCGCAGATGTGCGCTCGTGCGACAGCTTGCGATAAAACAAAAAAAAATTTCGCCGGCGCAAACCGTGTCTGTGATCCCTGCCTTATTCAGCCCCAATATATTTTTCATCAAATTAAAATGACCAAACTTACCCGCAATTTATCGGAACGTGAGTAAGTTTGAAACGCGTTTACGATGAATTTGATCACGTGATTTGGCGGGACATTGATAAACCATTGGCAGTTTTCATAGTTGTTGTAAATTCCAGGCCAACCAGGAGATAAGAGAACTTCCGTCACGCTGACGTTTGCTGTGCGATTGGTTTCGCCACAACGAGGTGTCCAGATAACTAGTGACGTAACAAAGAGTCAACAAACATGGGTTGTATTTTTATATTTTGTTGTTGCAGAAAATGTTGTCGCAAAACATACCAATGTTTTAAAACTGTTTCTTATACCTGCTGCGTAATTGATTGTAAACCCCTGATGTGCTCCACTGCTGCCAGAAGTGAAAGTCAACCGAGCCACACTTCCAACAGAAGTAAAATTGAAACCAGATGATAGAAATCCAGAAAAAGAATTTAAAGTTCTATTTTCGTTGTAAATCTGCGATGGTAACAGAATAATTAATCGGAAATAACAAATAATTTCAGGTTTTCTGGCACAATGAAACGTTAATTTTTATTGATGGAAATTTCGTCAGCTATTCAACGAGGTTTTATCGGGGTAATGTTGGGAAACAACAAATTTCTTAAAATCTGAAACAAACTTTAAAATTTTCGTTTGGAATTTCCATAATGTGTTATAAACTAATCAGCAAGTGCCAATCTAGGTGTAAGAGCGCACAAACTTACCCGCAATTGATCGGAACTTGATTCAGTTTGAAACGAATTCACCACGAACTTGATTACGTGATTTGGTGGGGCATTGATAAACCATTGGCAGTTTTCATAGTTGTTGTAAATTCCAGGCCAACCAGGAGATAAGAGAACTTCCGTCACGCTGACGTTTGCTGTGCGATTGGCTTCGCCACAACGAGGTGTCCAGATAACTAGTGACGTAACAAAGAGTCAACAAACATACACTGTATTTTTATATTGTGTTGTTGCAGAAAATGTTGTCACAAAACATACCAATGTGTCAAAACTGTTTCTTATACCTGCAGTGTAATTGATTGAAAACCCCTGATATGCTCCACTGCTGCCAGAAGTGAAAGTCAACCGAGCCACACTTCCAACAGAAGTAAAATTGAAACCAGATGATAGAAATCCAGAAAAAGAATTTAAAGTTCTATTTTCGTTGTAAATCTGCGATGGTAACAGAATAATTAATCGGAAATAACAAATAATTTCAGGTTTTCTGGCACAATGAAACGTTAATTTTTATTGATGGAAATTTCGTCAGCTATTCAACAAGGTTTTATCGGGGTAATGTTGGGAAACAACAAATTTCTTAAAATCTGAAACAAACTTTAAAATTTTCGTTTGGAATTTCCATAATGTGTTATAAACTAATCGGCAAGTGCCAATCTAGGTGTAAGAGCGCACAAACTTACCCGCAATTGATCGGAACTTGATTCAGTTTGAAACGAATTCACCACGAACTTGATTACGTGATTTGGCGGGGCATTGATAAACCATTGGCAGTTTTCATAGTTGTTGTAAATTCCAGGCCAACCAGGAGATAAGAGAACTTCCGTCACGCTGACGTTTGCTGTGCGATTGGCTTCGCCACAACGAGGTGTCCAGATAACTAGTGACGTAACAAAGAGTCAACAAACATACACTGTATTTTTATATTGTGTTGTTGCAGAAAATGTTGTCACAAAACATACCAATGTGTCAAAACTGTTTCTTATACCTGCAGTGTAATTGATTGAAAACCCCTGATATGCTCCACTGCTGCCAGAAGTGAAAGTCAACCGAGCCACACTTCCAACAGAAGTAAAATTGAAACCAGATGATAGAAATCCAGAAAAAGAATTCAAAGTTCTATTTTCGTTGTAAATCTGCGATGGTAACAGAATAATTAATCGGAAATAACAAATAATTTCAGGTTTTCTGGCACAATGAAACGTTAATTTTTATTGATGGAAATTTCGTCAGCTATTCAACGAGGTTTTATCGGGGTAATGTTGGGAAACAACAAATTTCTTAAAATCTGAAACAAACTTTAAAATTTTCGTTTGGAATTTCCATAATGTGTTATAAACTAATCGGCAAGTGCCAATCTAGGTGTAAGAGCGCACAAACTTACCCGCAATTGATCGGAACTTGATTCAGTTTGAAACGAATTCACCACGAACTTGATTACGTGATTTGGCGGGGCATTGATAAACCATTGGCAGTTTTCATAGTTGTTGTAAATTCCAGGCCAACCAGGAGATAAGAGAACTTCCGTCACGCTGACGTTTGCTGTGCGATTGGCTTCGCCACAACGAGGTGTCCAGATAACTAGTGACGTAACAAAGAGTCAACAAACATACACTGTATTTTTATATTGTGTTGTTGCAGAAAATGTTGTCACAAAACATACCAATGTGTCAAAACTGTTTCTTATACCTGCTGCGTAATTGATTGAAAACCCCTGATATGCTCCACTGCTGCCAGAAGTGAAAGTCAACCGAGCCACACTTCCAACAGAAGTAAAATTGAAACCAGATGATAGAAATCCAGAAAAAGAATTTAAAGTTCTATTTTCGTTGTAAATCTGCGATGGTAACAGAATAATTCATCGGAGATTACAAATAATTTCTGGTTTTCTGGCTCAATTAAACGTTAATTTTTATTGATGGAAATTTCGTCAGCTATTCAACTCGACTTCATGAGAATAATGCTGGGAAATTACAAGTTGCTTCAAATCTGATACAAACTTTGTTTATATTGATGACCTTATCTCGCCATGACTCTATGTATGACTACTTTTCGTTCGGAATTTCCATAATGTGTTATAAACTAATCAGCAAGTGCCAATCTAGGTGTGTAAGAGTGCACAAACTTACCCGGAATTTATCGGAACCTGATTCAGTTTGAAACGAATTCACCACGAACTTAATCACGTGATTTGGCGAGGCATTGATAAACCATTGGCAGATTTCATAGTTGTTGTAAGTTCCAGGCCAACCAGGAGATGTGAGAACTTCCGTCCCTCTGAGGCTTGCTGTGCGGTTGGTTTCGCCACAACGATGATTCCGGACTACAATAACGCAATTCACAAATATTTGAAGTTTTGATTCAACACGTATAATTGCAACTTCAAGGCAAAAATATGATAGGTTTTCTTGTGAAGTGTCGAATATAATTGAATACAAAATTTCCTCTTTACAATTCATATATTTTTACAATGACATATTAATGTCTCTAAATCAGGGTTTCCGTTACTGTGTGCGATGAAACGGGCTCAGGTGTGCCGCGAATCTTATCAAAAATAAACGCAACAATGCATGTCTAAAACACCAAGGAATGTAACTTCAAAAACATACGAAAAATCAAAACTGCAACTACCAGCTATGTAGTTGATTGAAAATCCAGAAGAAGTTACACTTCCATCCGAAGTAAATGTTAATCGAACCGCATTTAAATTCGCAGCGACAGTGGAACCTGACGACACAGATCCACTCAAAGAACGTAACAATGTATTTCCGCCTTGGTCGTATATCTGTAATAGTAATATCAAAAGTCTAATGCAGTAGCAAGTTTTTATAACAGGGCAAGAGCAATATTAGGGCACTGCGTTTGCTTAGATCGACACATTTTTGGTTTACTCTTTGGCCGGATCCAAAACACACACATTTTGCTCTGTTAGAATCTTTGCTTGTTTGTTTTATTGACACAGATTTTCGCTCGTGCGAAAGCTTACGTTAAAACAAAGAAAGATTTCGCCGGCGCAAACCATGTTTGTGGCCCCGGACTTATTTAGCCCTAAGATACTTTTCATTAAATCAGAATGACTCAACATAAAAGTGTTGAAACTTACTTTGAGATTGTCATAACCTGATTCAGTTTGAAACGAATTCACCACCAATTTGATCACGTGATTTGGCGGGGCAATAATAAACCATTGGCAGTTTTCATTGTTTTTGTAATTTCCAGGCCAACCAGGAGATGTAAGGAAACTTTGTTTATATTGATGACCTTATCTCGCCATGACTCTATGTATGACTACTTTTCGTTCGGAATTTCCATAATGTGTTATAAACTAATCAGCAAGTGCCAATCTAGGTGTGTAAGAGTGCACAAACTTACCCGGAATTTATCGGAACCTGATTCAGTTTGAAACGAATTCACCACGAACTTAATCACGTGATTTGGCGAGGCATTGATAAACCATTGGCAGATTTCATAGTTGTTGTAAGTTCCAGGCCAACCAGGAGATGTGAGAACTTCCGTCCCTCTGAGGCTTGCTGTGCGGTTGGTTTCGCCACAACGATGATTCCGGACTACAATAACGCAATTCACAAATATTTGAAGTTTTGATTCAACACGTATAATTGCAACTTCAAGGCAAAAATATGATAGGTTTTCTTGTGAAGTGTCGAATATAATTGAATACAAAATTTCCTCTTTACAATTCATATATTTTTACAATGACATATTAATGTCTCTAAATCAGGGTTTCCGTTACTGTGTGCGATGAAACGGGCTCAGGTGTGCCGCGAATCTTATCAAAAATAAACGCAACAATGCATGTCTAAAACACCAAGGAATGTAACTTCAAAAACATACGAAAAATCAAAACTGCAACTACCAGCTATGTAGTTGATTGAAAATCCAGAAGAAGTTACACTTCCATCCGAAGTAAATGTTAATCGAACCGCATTTAAATTCGCAGCGACAGTGGAACCTGACGACACAGATCCACTCAAAGAACGTAACAATGTATTTCCGCCTTGGTCGTATATCTGTAATAGTAATATCAAAAGTCTAATGCAGTAGCAATTCAATTCAATTCCAATTCAATTCAATTCAATTCATTTTATTTCTCGCAAACGTCATCAAATACGCACAACAACTTGCAGCAATCATTTCGACTGGTGACGTGACGAAGGACCGGTGGAACCATTCTTGGTCATATGACCGGCCCTATAGCAAGTTTTTATAACAGGGCAAGAGCAATATTAGGGCACTGCGTTTGCTTAGATCGACACATTTTTGGTTTACTCTTTGGCCGGATCCAAAACACACACATTTTGCTCTGTTAGAATCTTTGCTTGTTTGTTTTATTGACACAGATTTTCGCTCGTGCGAAAGCTTACGTTAAAACAAAGAAAGATTTCGCCGGCGCAAACCATGTTTGTGGCCCCGGACTTATTTAGCCCTAAGATACTTTTCATTAAATCAGAATGACTCAACATAAAAGTGTTGAAACTTACTTTGAGATTGTCATAACCTGATTCAGTTTGAAACGAATTCACCACCAATTTGATCACGTGATTTGGCGGGGCAATAATAAACCATTGGCAGTTTTCATTGTTTTTGTAATTTCCAGGCCAACCAGGAGATGTAAGGACTTTCTCCACACTGACACTTGCTGTGCGGCTGATTTCATGACATGGAGAACTCCAAAATACTTCGACAATATTGGTAAGTATTTAGGTTTGATATTATTTAATTTTTATCGCAAATAATTTTTATCGATGTCAAATCAGTGATGTGTGAGGTTACTTTTTTATTGCTTGAATAAATTTGCTACAGGGACTTGAAAACCGCATCATATTCCCCTATAGTTATTTTTTCGTATTTACTTTTGATGATGTCGAAAAGTAAGTCCTACCTGTATTGAACATCACAAGAAAGCCAAAATTAATTTGCAATGCAAGCCGTTTGTTCATCATTGAGATTTATGTCATCATTTCTTGTACCTGGATATAATTTTTGCTAGCAGTTAATTGTTATAAAGTCACTTAGGTAACAGATATGATATATCCTAAATAGGATTTCCTGATATGTTACTTGCGATACAATGAGTGTCGGTCCTTAATCAAATTGTGCCCGGCACCATAAGGAAACCCCGCGCATCCAAACAAGGGCTTCATCAATTTACCAGATAAAGGTCACATGATTTGTGTTCCAGAAAGTTATCATGACCTTTGCAAACGAGACGCTGATGGTCGACAAATCTTTAAACGCACATAACTTTGTCTGTTTTCGTCGACTTTCGATGACATTTTTCACAAGTCGCAGAGATATGTTTGATTAAGTACGTTGTTTAACAGAAGGTATGATATCACACAATGTTGACTGTTAGTCAGTATATTTCAATAAAGTTTGTTATGCGTGCTGAAAGTATTGGTTATTCACACACTCCTGGTGATCAGAATAAACGTTTTTTATTCACAAAACATGCTGGCTCGAGTTTTCCTTGTTTCTCTTTAAAAACGTCCCAATAATAAACACAAGACTTACGATTTCAAATCAAAATTTTCACTCTCTGCATCCAAAAGCCAATAAATCTTCCAGTGCGATTGAAACAAAAGTCTCAGCTACCTTCGAGAGCTTATTGACGTGAATCGAAACTTTAAGTTTCAACCATGCGAAAACTTCCTGGTTCAGGAAGTCATACAGCTGTTCCTGGTTCAGGAAGCCATACAGCTATTGTTATCGCACTGGAAGATTTATTGTCATGCAGTAAAGGTCTTTTCGGTGTTGCTAATTATAATGGAAAGTCCGGAAGATGAACGGGATAATGACAGCACGTAAGTTATGGTACAAGTGAAAAAGTTGCGATGTTAATTATGATCTGTTGTATGTTGTTGTTATTTGACAGTAGTATAAATATTTTACATTACAGCACTGATGATAAACACAGTAGTTGTTCGAAACGTTTGTTCTACTATGAATAGTTTCTACTTCGGTTATAAATATGATTTGCTTAAAACTTTAAAAACTTGCAAACGCAATTTTTTTACCGAAATGTGTTTGACGCGGGTAGGCTTATTAGAGTCGCAGTGTCTATATAGTATTCATAGGACAGTTTTTGATTGATTGCATAGCATTGAATATCTATTCAACAAATCCATGATAAATTAATTAATTTAAATATCACTGCCCTAACATGAATATAGTAGGTTTGTCTGAACCAAGAAGTTTGACTCCGTTGACTCCTTAAGTTTCGGTTGACGTAAAACGGCTTTTCCTTAAGAGGGGTTTGAGTAAATGGAAAGTTATTATCTGGTTTAGGAAAATGCTGGTAAATGTGTTTTTTCCTTTGGGTTTCCTTTGGGCAACAGGAGCATGAGTTTAAAGAAGAAAAAAAATCACGACCACATAATTTTCCGAGAGTGTTACCATGATTTCTCATGTGACAATAATGTTTGAAGAATTCCCAGCCAAGCCAAATAACCTTGCAGAGTTCCATGGACAACAAAATTGGAATACACTAACGTAAACATTGGCCGTTCATTACCTGCAGCATCCGTGTTATTACTTTATTCAATGTGTCTGCATGGTATTTCTAATTACCAAGTTAAATTAGTGCAATATGATCAATTGCAACGTCATCACCACAAAGGCAACTGAGTTGTGCAGTATGTTTAATGCATGTTTGTGTTGAGCAAATGTTTCTTCATGCGAACTCTTGAATGTTAGTCAATGTTACAGCGTAAATTCTTTCCTCTACTCTGGCATGTCTGTGTTTGCAATCCGGTGCTTGCTGGTCATTCTATTCTTATCAATTCTGTTTATAAAGAAACAAAATATACTCTGCAGCTTGAAATAAGTTTGGCGACTACGGAAGATGTTTTAATATACTGCAAAAAGTGTCAAGCAGCTGTTTGTATTTTAAAGGTTGCAACCGTTATAACCGGCCATATGCGTTTCGACAACATTTTTGCTTTTATAACCGGTTATAGCGATTTATGGCCGAGTTAAATAAAACACAACAAAAGGCAACGATATTTCGGAATTCAATGAAATATCGATAAAAACACAATCAGGGAAAGCAAAATTAGGTGTTTTGACGTTTGGTCTTGGTATTACTTTTCAAGCCAGGGGCCAAATTTGGTCAAATCGTTGAAATACGTCATGGAACGGCCAGATCACATGAATGTTAACCATGGGCCAAATTACTATGAATATAATAAATGTTAGTGTGCTACATCAATCCGTTACAAACTTGTATGCGAAAACACACACGTGTGGAACATGGGTTTCAGAAAACAATAACAGGTTAAACAAATGCAAAGTCTGTCGCCTAAAGCAAAAGTTTAAATAACAAACAAATTAATTGAGTGGTTTATTGGCAAATTCCCCACAAAACTGCACCAGGACACCAGAACATGACATAAAACAAAGTCTAAAGTGTAAACTTATTCTTGAGTATATATGTAATACTCATGATTCATTTGGCAATCTCTGGTCTTCGCCATTTAAAACAAACGGCTAAAAAGCAAAAAAAATTTTTGATATTGGAAAGAAACAAATATGGTATAAAATGTTTAATTTTCATGCAAAAATACAACAATTTTAATAGAAGTGATCTACTGGCATAAATTTTCACAAACGGTGTTAGCGTGTCCTTTATCATTTTTGTGCTTTTAAATCTTGTGTGGTTTACGATTGAATTACGGTGTTAAATGTCTTACTGTATGGCAGACGAAACATTGGAGAACTAAACTACGTTAATTATTGCAATGAGATCAGTTCTGTTTTAAATTTTGCATACCTGCCAGAAACAGTTTATTTTATTCTTGAGTTAAAACATAGCCAACTTACAAAGGTTGCATTTATAGGAGTGTGGTGATTACAAAGTGCTTGTTGTAATGTTTGAGTTGACACGGAATCCAATCCGCAGCCCCACAGAAACAACATGCCTATGTTTTGCAAAGTACCACAAACAATTTTCACTTCCTCCAATCCCAGTTTGTTGTAACTGATATCGTCCTCCAAAACATACAAGTAACGTCATCGTACCGTTATATTCATTTTCTTAATTCCGTTGCAAATCAACGTCAACGATTCACAGTTAAGGCCGCATCCTATTAGCCACAGTTTACAGCTACTTCCCTTGAGTATTGGATGAAAATTTGCCAATGCATAGCACGCAGTTGGGGACATAGGTGTATGCCAAAAGTCGAATACCTCAGGAAGTAGTTGGAGAAATTTGCTTTTTACATCTTCTGAACATTCTTGTAGATAGATCAATAGCTCTAATTGAAACTTTTGCCAATGTAAATTTAAAAATCGCATTGCAAAGATTTTTTGTTTTGAAATATAAACGTCATGTTATTGAAAAGATATTTATGAATTAAAATAATACATATCGTCATGTTACTATTACCTGGTCCGGAGTTACGCCAGTCCAAGTTTTTGATGAACAGCGTAACTTCGTCAAAAAATATTTCATGCTTTGCTGCAAACATTTTACGGAAATTTAATTTGGGTTGATATGTTTGCAACACAATATAATATATTACCCTTTGTTGTGACAACAGAGTGGGTTGCTTTATATATATCTTGCGAATTTGGCCGAATACTGTTCGTTTCTTTTCTAAACGAACCTGTTAAATAACTACACACAACGAGAAAAAAAAAGTACACGTTTTTATTTACCTTGTGCAACCGTGGCGGTTGCTTGTGCAATGACTTCAGTTGATTGCGAGGCCTCATTCCGATCTACAAACCAGTAAATATCGTAAATTTAGTTAACAATATTCAGCAATAAATATGGAACTTCTGTTGAACATTTATAACATTTTTTTGATTTGATAAATTATCTGTCATGTCACCAAGCAAGATTCCAAACAAAAACCGCTTGACCATACACCAATAACGATCAATTAGGACGTATGTGAGACACCTGGTGGACATCGTTCTGCGACAAATGCGAGTTTCAACCAACTTTGGTTGTAAGGGCACAAATACATTCCCAAACAGTTCTATGGAGAACGCGTTTGGCCTTAATAAAATAAAATTGGAAATAGCATTGAGTTTGGTTGGCATTCTGGAACATATACGTGACAAAACAACAACTAGCTTTGCTTTTATTCAGGATGAGGTCACAGTATTCCGGCACCGTTAGGAGTTGGCCCACAGTATATGTATGACCTTACCGCGACATAATTCTAGGTTAAAGAGCACAAATACATTTAAAGAGCACAAGTACATTTAAAGAGCACAAGTACATTCCCTAACAGTTGTATATAAGTTTCGTCCTAATAAAATGGAAAAAAACGTAAGCTAACCACATTCATCCACGCATTCAAGTCCAGTTGAGTGTTGATCTTCACGACATCCACAACCAGGCAGGGAAAACGAACAATAAAGATTAGGGTCAGCGCAAGTCTTCTCACATCGGTGGCCAATTGGGTAGAAGACTCGACTTGGGTGACATTCTGTAAGAAAGTGGAGAAACTTGTAATTGCTTTACTATTCAGGCATTTCGTAAAATTCTGTCGTAAAAAATATACTTTTTGCCAAGTGTTTATTTTCATGATTAGATGAAAGTTGTTATGTGATTTTGTTTTGTTTAGTCATGTCTCCGATTTAAAACCATTTCACCTTCGACTCGAATTCGATCAGGTTTTTTACTTGTTTTATGGGTAGGGTGACACGACCAATCACTGCACACCCAACGCCATAACCATTATTGCTGAACAACTTCAAATGATTTTCGACACAAAGTTTCTCAAATAATAAGTAAACTAATATTCTTATAACAAAGCAAATGTTTAAAAGCGGAATTTTTCAAATCGCTTACCACAATCAACCCTAGTTGTCAAATCATCCCTGAGAACAAAGTAATGTTTGCAAAGATCCTTCACGTCAAATATGCATCTTACCACATCTGGGTATGCAGGACAAATCGCATCGAAACAGAGGGATCTTGTATGCACATATAAAAGGCGGAACGTCAGAAATCTAAATGAAATATTTTTGTCAGTTTAGACCATCAATATTCCGTGCAAAAATGAAGCCAATCCAAAGTAACATGGGTATTAACCTTCGAACCGTATAACATGAAAAAACTTTGTAGAAAATGTCCGCTGGAAACGTAACAAAGTGAAAATATTGAAGGGACCAATAGTATTAACCGTCAATCCATTAAAAATCTCGGCGCAGTATTGTAAGAAGCAAAACAGGTAGTTGAACATTTTGCGCACGCGTTATTTTAATTGCCGACTCGCAAAAAAACGACTCAAAACAGTTGTGTGTTCAAAGTGGTGGCCCCGATGCACTTTACCGAGTTATGTTGGTTTGATATGTAGAATAGCTGCATAATAACTCGCACAGTTATTGAGCGTGACAACGAGTTTTGTTAAAATTCCACTTTCTAGTCTCAAGACTCAGAAATCTGCTTTATGCTGGTTGAAACAAAGTTTAACATCAGAGGTGTCACCCTGCCATCCACGAAACTTACATTATATCCTATGTTACGTCTGTTAATATTAAATATTCATCCATAGAAAAGATGTATATGTTCTAGATCAAACATTAAAATTCATCGGCCTGAAGACCTGGTGACCAGAAGCTAAGTATCTTCTTTACTATTTATTTTCACAAAGGTTTTCATTAAATCCACGAATTGCTACACAAGATTTGGATTTATATAAACTTAATGTCATATTCCTACACCTAAGAGTAAGTTGTACACAACCAAACATGAATTTAACCGGCTCCTCGTCTCTAACTTTGTTTTTTTTTTATTAATTTGTTTTGCAAATTTCTGATAATGACGCAAATTGATGAAAATTACCCAAAATTTATTATTTCATAACTAAATTGAAACAATTAGCCAGCACCAACAATTTAAAATGTATATTTGAAAAGTTTCACCCCATGTTATTACATTACTCCTTAAATAGAAAACTTTAATTTGCTTTGCAGTGGATAGATATATATTACACGACTTAATTCCGTGGAACGCAGACGAGTGTGGAGTGAAGAATGCGGAGGAAATTAGGCCTTCCTGCAGAACTCCAACGGTCTCGTGGCATTCGATACAACGACAGACGTTTTGATCACAACTTATTATAAACGTGTTACTCGTTCGCACTTCACTCCGACACTCAACTAACTTACTAAAAGCACTGCAGTTACTCACTGAATCAGTCTGCTATTTCTCGTTGTCGCGCTCATTTTGGTAAATTGCTCGCTGCAATTCTGTCACGTATTTCAAATATTTATTATAACTTTTCAGTCACTATAAACGCGCTGGGATAATTTATTTTACGATCAATTGATATTGCAACGTGTTGTTCAATTCTTATAGAAGTCTACTCAAGAAGTAAAGAACACGCATAGCAGCTGAACAAACTCATTTGAACGCTGCAATGTGAACATGTTGTACAAACTTTAGCAAGATATCTCCACTTTTCAATTAAATTGCTGTGATTGGTGTACATGATATTCCGGTTTGCCGTTGATGAATTTGTCCTTCTGTCATAAATGCCACCGGTAAATTAAGTCTACTCAATTTGCTATCACAGCACATGCCGTAAATACACTTGTCCTTGTAAACCTAAATCTACATTTTTTGAACGAAGTCAAACACATTATGATATGATACATAGCCTATGTTACAATATCAAAAGCATAATTTGTTGTCCTATGTAATAAATGCAATTCACCTTCCATTAGGTAACATGATTCCTCTCTCAATTCAACATCCTGACAACCACAAATCAAAGTGTCTTTGTTTTGACAACAAATAGGTTGGACGGAAAATTTGTTAACCGTGCAGGTGCAAAATATCACAGAAGGTCAAGTAGGATCAACCTTGACCAATTCCTGAACAGCTAAAAAATGCGACGGTTGTGTGTATAATCATATTTTTTTCGTTAACACCAATCTCATCAATATTAACACCATCATATAACTAAGCACAACAAAACCTGACACTTGAAAGTTATTGATCATCACCAATGCTTGTGTTGATCAGACAAGTGATCACAATAAATCACATCAAACCACAGGCCTTCTTTCTCTACACGGATGTAACTAACTTACGTGACTACAATGTGTAGGAGTTAACATATGACATCACATGCTGGGCTTGAAACCACATCAAACCACTAACAGTTTGTCATAAGAATTGATTCCTTGTACATTTTTATTGCGCGATGTCTAAAACAACATCTGTACGAAAAGTATATTTGGCGTTTATGTGATTTCCAGTTAACCAAGCAATGATTTTTACCATTCTCTGTCATAAGTTACAACACACAACTGCGTAGTATTTGATAAACTCTCTCTCAATCGAGTGGGAAAGCCACAGATGCATCCTCATGTCAACCGATATATTTAGGGCCCAACAAGCACATACCACAATACAGTGAGCTTATATTGCTTATTATACGTAAGTGAGTTGGTTCATTCTAAAACATTTATGCACAATGTAATACAATCAGATGTTGAACAATATAAAATGCTTTAAAAACGATCTCAGCGGGAATAAAAAAAAGTAATAAAATAAAGTTTGTGACGTCAATCAAGCATGAAGAGAATATCTCTCTTCCAAAAATGGTTATTTCGAGTTAATGACATCAAATAAGATGTATATTATCTCTTATTTACTTCCTTTTCTCGCATAAGTTGGTTCCGCACAGTTGCAGTCACGAGATTTATCTACGTCATCGTTGTACCCACGTGCTTCTGTGTTATAAGTTTGTGCATGTAAGCTTGTGTGGTGGAGGTGGTCGTACGTATCACAATCCTCATTATTATTACCGTGGTCGTAAACCGCTTCGTTGGTAGATTCATCCCTGGATGAGGTTCCTGCTTTTCGTTGGTTTTTCTTCTTTCGTGGTTTTGCGGTTGCGTAGATCGGTTCGGCTGGGGATAAGGTTGGGGTTAGGGAGGTTTCTTGTTCTTGGAAACAAAATATAACAGTGTTGTGTAACCGCAGCTTTTAATTTGTAGCTGTGGTGTGTTGCTCAATTGCCGCTGTCTACAACTCATATGCACTTTCCCACTTGTTTATTCAACTGGTGTGGCCAAGATTGTAACGCAAGGTTTTCTGGAAAAAAATACAAGCGATAAACATACAAAATTCATAATTGACAAAATAAGCCACACTTACCGACAGTAAGGCCTGAGTAAGCAACATAAAACGTGCGTTATTTATTTGGCGTAGACAAATTATAAGCCACGCGTGTAATCAAGCCTATACAAGCGGCAGTTATTTGGTTGCGTTCAAGACGCAAAACTTTGGCGATTACAGTGTTGGGTCCACAGTATTATAGTAATAACTATACGGGTAAATGCTGTATACGGGTAAAGTGCACACGCAGTAGTGAAGAGTGATTGCGGTCTGGTGGAAATGTATTTGTTTTATGTAAAGTACATTTATGAATGTTAAATCCAGAATGTTTGCTGGCATTGCAGTCAAGTTGGTTCAGTCACTTTTTCTCGAAAGGCAAGAAGAGGTCGCAGTGAGGTTTGAACTCACGACCAATCAAGCAGTTGCATGAAACGTTTCTATGTTAAATCCATTTACAAACTTTATTCCAACGAAGTATTGACAAATGCACGAAATCATTCAATGACAAACTACACTTTCTCCACTTACCATCGGCTTCTCCGTCCATTGTGTTGTTGCCAATCACTTCGTTCCCAGCTCTGGTAAATAAAAAACAAACATGTTTTGCGTTGCACAAGAACTCAATACAGTGGCGAGGATCAATAAGATGACCACGACCACAACCCCAACAACTGCACCAACGATACATGAAGAATCTGTGACGTTGGCTGGTGAATTCACCTCTACTGTTGTTGGGGAAAGGACTATTAGGCCAATCTTTTGTCTTTGGATGGTTGCTACTGAATCGACGCAGTAGGTTTTCAGAATTTTACCTCCTGGGATCGAGGTGTTGATCCCAACAATATTCATTGTGACGTTTCTTGTAATTTCGTCGTTTCCTTCTGGATTGGTTTGGGTACCATGTGTTGTGAGTCGCTTCTCGGTGGTTGTAGATGTTAATGCTGTGGTTTTGCTCGGTGGACCACTTGTTTGGCGGTCGTAGTGGTGGTTACCACAGATGTTGTTACCGGTATGAATACGGGTCTGTAGGGGGCGGTTACGCATATTCATAACATGGTCTCATTCACACACTGGTTTTATTTTGCGGAAGATAAGGTGATAATTCCCAGCATTATAATGGTAAGCCATCGGCATTTCTTTCGTTTTTTATATGCGGTCGAGATTTCTTGTGAATTTCGTGGCCCCTTATCTGGTCATAGCTTGGCTACACTATCATTGTTTTTGGTATTTGTATTTGTACATTGCGCCGACAGATTGGTATTCAGTAAACAAATGCCCCAAAACCTGTTGGCAATATCCCGAAGTAACATTGCATTCCCTAGTTGTCCATCTATATTAAGGATCAAGTGAAGTTGATAAACCCATTATCACACAATATTTTTCTACAGTCGTATCAGTTTTCCCTGCTGCCCACTGTCCATTCTTAGTATGCTTTCCATTCGTCCATTTAAAGTTGTTTGTTCCTATAGTTAGTTTTGATGTACAACGAATGAGGGGAACCTTAAAGCACAAACATCATGAGAATCAAAGTTAATACCAAATTACTGCGGTTTTGTTTAACTGTACTTACAGATTTGAGCATACGGTTAACCTCTACTACTTTCATTGGTTTAGTAGTAATAGTTTAATTTCATTTTCGCATAAACAAACCCAAACTATTAAGATTGGCACACAATCGACGTGTAGTATGTTTAGTTAACGTTTCGTCCGCCAACCGACGAGTCTCCATTTATAAAACGTTGAAAAAAAATCTATATGAATCGATGTGTGGGAGTTCTATCTTGGGAATACAAAGACGATTTCACACTTGAAACATGATAAATGGGATTTCTTTTATTTAGATAACACCCGACTTAGTATAGGGGGAAATAATTCATCACCCACGTCCAGATACGAATTTAAAGGAACCGTCACTCAACTGGTTGCTTTGATTTCCTGGGTTACTTTTTTGTGCTTGTCGAAATATCATCAGTGTATCACATTAAATGATTTCCACCCGATCTCGTACGCACAACATCACAAGATAACTAATCACGCACCCACAACATTATGCGATAATATATATTTCCTGGCGTTACAAAGCGACATAGAGGCACGTGGGTAAACTGCCAACGTACTGAACACAACTAGAAGCAGAAACAAGGAAGCAAGGAGATAACAAACAAAGGTCGGGGCACTCACCATCAACATGCTGATGGTTGCCTCGTTTTTAACAGTGAATTAAAAACACAGATTTTGCAAATGACGACAAACGTTTGTATGTAAAGATTTTATCCAACTTATATCTTTGCAAACCCTGTCTCAACACGCCTTGCATTCTTTAACCGTACATTTCAAGCTGTGTTGCACATTAGACATACTATTTTCCAAGATGAATATTTTTGTAATTATATATGAATGAGTAATATTGTCACAGTTTCATAAACAATTTGGTTGGTTCTCACAATCACCATTGAAAAAATAATGGCAACAAATTATTCAACTTTCATGTACGAACTTTCACACCCAGCCATGGAAGTGTTTCCCACATTCTTGTTTACGTATTCAGTTTGCTTTATGACGTCAAACTCGTGGTTGGTGTTTCTGGTTGGTTTGTGTTGGTTGTTTACAGGTTGGAGCTGGTTGGTTGATGAAATGTTTTGTGGAACTATGTACGTTTCATCTCCATCTTCTGTAACATTCACTTTAAACCACACGACATAACCTAGAGTTTTTGTGTTAGTTTTTCAACAAAATAACCTCACTTACCAACAGGCCTGGTCCCTATCCCATGGATGGTTTGGTGAACAGCTCTACGGATATAAACAACAAGTTTAAACCTTTGTGTGATTAAACTTTAAACGATTATTTACATCACTGACAATCAGCAATCACAAGTTAAAGTAACGACGTTTTTGCCTTTTAACGTTGTTACTTAGTCGAAATTTTATGGTAATTTTATACTCAAACAATTTTGTCCGTTATAAGCAATACTTAAATGTGGACGCTTACTGGTGTTTTGTCCGGTTGTAGAGGAAAATCATCAAAGCGATAATCAACACGATAATGATAACCACTAGTACGACTAATACAGTAACTATCCTGAAAATGTTGTTGATGATTTCGTCCGATAAACGATTGTAGATTGCTGTTGAAATAAAGTATCAAGTTGAAATGTGATGCAAATATTTCACATATACGATTTGCTCACGTATTGAAGTGGTGGTAAAATTGGTTGGTTCAGATTCGCTGGTGGTTGGTTTCATTGTGATGGTGGTTTGTGTGGAACTAGTTGTATTGGTTGTGGTGAGAAAATGAATGGTTGTTGTGGTGCTTGTGGTTGAACTTGGTTTGGTGGTTGTGGTGGCTTGAACATCAAAAATTCACAGATTAAAATTATGATTGTCTTTACACTTTTATACCAAATGAATTACATGTTTATCCCAACTATCGTTCGATGATATTCCAACACGTAACTTACCATATACACTACGCTTACAAATATATCTGGAGGCAACATTGCATTCCGTACTTCTCCACTTGTATGTTGGATCAAGTGAAGTTAATGAACCCATTATCACACAATACTTGGTTCCTGTTGCGATCGGTTCCCCTGCTGCCCACTCTCCACTGGTAATATTATCTGATGAACCCCACGTCCACTTAAAGTTGTTTGTTCCTGCAGCTCGTTTTGCTCCGATGTAGAACGAGTATGGAGAAGCTTAAGAAAAAACATGAGGATGTTGCTTTATTTGTACAAAGCTTAATAATCTTACATGTTAAATTTGCGTGCTAAGAAAATAACAAGTTTTTAAGAAACCTTTTGGACTTTTAATATTTGCTTGTTTAATAATTGCAGACACTGAAAATTTATCCCTAATTGGGGTTTGTAGGTGAATAATAAATTGAAAAGTTTGAGGTATATTAGCACGCCTCTCTTTGCATAAATATCCAAAAATACATATTTGTTCTATATTACCAGCTTGACCCATACAGGTTGCCAAGTTTACTTTGTATGAGTAAATCGTGATGGTCCTCTTTTCCCGAGCGTTATTTTGTATTTTCGTATTATATTAAAAAATTTTGCCAAATTTTCATTGTGGTAATAGTTGGATATTATAAGTAAATGAAACTTAAATCGTGTAAGCTGCAGACAGATGGCCACTGTTTCGACCAAAAAGGAAACTTAAAGCACATTTCCATTGCGTAATGTAACCAACCGACTCATTTGGGGTTGGGGATGTTTCTTGATAATGGGTTGAAAAATTGAATATTTTTTCGATGTTTGGGACTATTATAACAGGCCTATGAGTGTAGCACACAGTCTATAAACCAGTGGTTCCCGGTGCCATTTCTAACTATCAGGGATGCCTCGATCTTTTCATTATATTTACTCTAGTAATTTTCGAATTTATGGTTTCTGGTATTCTAATAATTAATTAAGAACACAAATTTTTATTATAATATTATCTAGAATCAGATAGTAACACTGTTTTCTGGATTAGTGGTATTCGCTTTTGGTTTGTCGCCATTGGTTGTTATATAATCTTTAGAAAGTATGGGCCAAGAAAGATGCAAAACACTGGTCTAAATTTTTCCAAAAATTTAACAATAATCGCAAATTCAGTGTTACTGTTCCAAAAATTCACCTGTTACAGTTCCAATCTTTCCCAGCAGGTAGTTGAATATATTTCTTGTTTTTACGTTGGCAAGACCTCCTCCCTTTCCATTGCATGTTGTTTCAGCTTCTGTGTATGAATTAACATGAGGTCCGATCAAATATTCGTGATGTGCATCCAACTTGTGCCAAGTTTGTGCGAAACCACAAGGAAACAAAAGTAAACTTAGAAAGACTTTCAACTTCATGACCTCGGGCTTTTTAGGTGTGAAAACAAAGGTTACATGAATTAAATTTATTGTTAAAAAATATGTCGTTTGTTTCGTACCCAGGAAACGTAAGTTTAGACTGTATATATATATATATGACTGTTCTATTAAAGTTCTTCATAACTTCTGTCTCCTGCTTCGTAAAGTCTAAACCTTGTTTATCATCGTGTTACCAACCTTCCCATCAGACACAACCACACAATACACGGATGTGGATCAACGTTTGTTAAACGTGGGAGTTCTTTTTCACAACGATTCACGTCCCCACACATCTGCTGTCTTAGTAGTGATCTCTATGGAACCAGACTGTTTAAACTTAACAGTAAACGCATACAGTAAATTTTTTCAGCATTCAGTATTTTTTACTTGCATATTGAATCAATGAAGTTAATGAACCCATTATCACACAATACTTTGCTGCTGTAGCAATCGGTTCCCCTGTTGCCCACTGTCCATTCATAATAACCGCTCCATCCGTCCACTTCTATAGTTGCTTGTTCCTGCAGCTCGTGTTGCTCCAATGTTAAAGGAATATGGTTGACCTCGAACAAGAAGGAGAATTGAAAAAAAGACGTTTAATTTAATAACCCCTGTTACTAACAGCTGCTAAACATAACTTTTTTGCACAAGCAAAACAAACTGCTTTGTTGGAAGTCGATACTGAAACCAAATTCAAGGGCAAGTTTCAAAAAGACCGACCGCAATATCTATTTTTCAACGATTTTTGCTTTGCAAAATAACTAACAACCAACTGCAATTAATTTCCATGCAGTTTCCACCTTACAAGCACCTGTAATAGTTTCAATCGTCCCCACAAGGAAATCAATTATACCTGCTGTTTTAACACTGGTTACAAATGCATTGTGTGAACTGCATACTGTTTCAGCTTCTGGGTATGAATTAACTTGAGATTCGATTAAACATTCCCTGTAGTCGTTAAACTTGTACCAAGTTTCTGCCAGAATGCCAGGAAAGCCAGCAAAACACAACACAACCACAAGCATTGTGATAACTCTCCAACACTTGTCAACCTAAACACAGACTACGTGTTGTTGATTACTTCGAGCAATTCATTGCAGTTGAAAAATGCATGGTTATGGTTTAATCGGTTCGTCGTTTCAAAAAATCTTTCACGTTATTTTAATCATCATCTTTATCAGAGGTGATATTTTCCTTTTCCATAATTAAATAATATTTGGCCTGGAACTTGCAACATCTATGAAAACTGCCAATGGTTTAACAAAACCCCGCCAAATCACGAATTTCGTGGTGAATTCTTTTCAAACTTGGGGCTAAATAAATCCGGGACCACACACGGTTTGCGCTGGCGAAATCTTTGTTTGTTTCAAAAGCTGGCGCAAGACCATACATCAGTGTCAATAAAACAAACAAACAAAAATTTAGGCAAAATATTAGATAATTACCTAGTTACAGACATATTAACCACAGTCGTAAAAGTTTTTGAACAAATTTGTGACGTCATTCATAGGAATGTGAAAAGAAAATGTGGAAGAACCAACAAAAACTACGTAAAAGCTTAACAAAATTGTCCCATTATTACTTCTTATTTGCTCTCTTTCCTAACAATCGCATAAGTTTGTTCCGCACCATTGCAGTCATGTGATGTATCCACGTCATTGTTGTACCCACGTGCTTCCGTGTTATAAGTTTGTGCATGTAAGCTTGCGTGATGGAGGTGGTCGTACGTATCACATTCCTCAATATTATTAACGTGGTCGTAAACCGCTTCGTTGTTAGATTCATCCCTGGATGAGGTTCCTGCTTTTGGTTGTTTTTTCTTCTTTCGTGGTTTTGCGGTTGCGTAGACCGGTTCGGCTGGGGATGGGGTTGGGGAGGTTTCTTGTTCTTGGAAACAGAATATAGCAGTGTTGGGTCCAGAATATTATGTAATAAGTTGCTGTAAGTTTATGGTTAAAGTGCACACCGCAGTAGAGGAGAGTGATTGCGTTATGGAAGAAATGCCTTTGTTTTGTGTAAAGTACATCTATATGTGTTAAATCCAGAAAGTTTACTGGCATTGCAGCCAAGCTGGAAAAGCTTTTTTCTCAAAGGTCAAGTCGAGATGTGGAAAATGAAGCTCCCGGTGAGGTTTGAACTCTCAACCCTGGGCTAACCAGACCCCATGCTCTACCAATTGAGATATCATGCGGTTGCACGAAACGTTTCCATGTTAAATGTATTTACAAAATTTAACGAAGAACTGACAAATGCTCGAAACCATTCAACTAACTACAATGTTCTCCGCTTACCTGCGGCTTCTCCGTCCATTGTGTTGTTTCCAATCTGTTCGTTCCCAGCTCTTGTAAAAGAAAAGTCAGTGTAAGAAGTGATGGCGCCAACAACATGTAACCCATTGTTACGTCATACTGATAACTTTACCTGCCTTTCCCCCATAAAACCAATCCAGTGCCGAGGATCAATAAGATGATCACGACCACAACCCCAACAATTGCACCAACGGTAGATGAAAAATCCGTGACGTTGGCTGGTGAATTTACATGAACTGTTGTTGGAGAGGTGACTGAAAATAATAAACGTTTGGATACTTCCGCGAAACCGATCAGTTAAAATTATGAAACCAAAACTATTAAAAAACTTAACACGCATTGAGAGATTGGATATTATATGTTTATTTACTGTCGGTTTATCCGACAGCCGTTTTGAAAATTGAAATATTGCAATGAGTTTTCACATAAGTCATGTTTTGTTAAGCAGCGTTTGAACTGTCTGTACTATTTTACCTGGTTTGGTTGAATTATTGGTCCTGACATTATGAGTGGTGACGTTTGTTGTGGTTCCATCGTTTCTCTGTGTGGTTCGGGTACCGTGTGTAGTTGGTGATAATAATGTTGGTTTGACTCCTGGTGTTGTCGTATGTGCGACAGTGGTGCTTTTGGTCGTACTTTTGGTTGTGCTTGTGGCTAGTAATGAAAACGGGTTAATGATTTTTTGTTCAGTTTATTTTAGAAAGTAGTATGTTTGATGGAATTCGTAAAAATCGTAATGGAGAATATGTCGCCTTTGCGCATCGTATTCATTACTAAGCCATTGCCACGTTGTAGGTTGTGTCGTACATCGTTACTGTTTATTCAGTGAAACCCAACACAAATATATCAAGCCTTGATGAATGCACAGCTTGCCTTTTCCCGTGACAAACTTGTTGTTTTATGTGAATTACCTGTGGGTATTCTTTGACAAATATATCTGGAAGCAACATTACACGCCGTACTTCTCCATCTATAATCTGAAACAAGTGAAGTTAATGAACCCATTATCACACAATACTTGGATTCTGATGCGATCGGTTCCCCTGTTGCCCACTGTCCATTGGTAATATTATCTGATGAACCCCACGTCCACTTATAGTTGTTTGTTCCTGCAGCTCGTTTTGCTCCGATGTAGAACGAGTCTGGAGAAGCTTAAGAAAAACATCATGATGTTGCTTTATTTGTACAAGGCTTAATAATCTTACATGTTAAATTTGCGTGCTACGAACAATCTGGAGTATTAATATTTGCTTATTTAATAATTGCAGACACTGAAAATTTATCCCTAATTGGGGTTTGTAGGTGAATAGTAAATTGAAATGTTTGAGGTATATTAGTACACCTCTCATTGTATAAATATCCAAAAATACAAATTTGTTATATATTACCAGCTTGACCCATACAGGTTGCCAAGTTTACTTTGTGTGTGTGTGTGTAAATCTAAATCGTGATGGTCCTTATTTCCTTATAGCGTTATTTTGTATTTTCGTATTAGAGTAAAAAATTGTGCCAAATTTACATTGCGGTAATAGTTGGATATTATAAGTAAATAAAACTCAAATCGTGTAAGCTGCAGACAGATGGCCACTGTTTCGACCTAAAAGGAAACTTAAATCGTCTGATACCTACGATACAACTTCAAGTTGACTTCCATGAAATAATAAAAAAATGATCATGTAACATGCGGCCAAAACATCACACTGAAAACAGTTGCTTTTATAGGGTCGAATGTTGCATTGTGATTTTAAACACCTGTAACATATTCAATCGTTCCCACCAGGAAGTTAAAGATAGGTGTTGTTTTAACACTGGCGAGAAACGCATTGTGTGAACTGCATGCTGCTTCAGCTTCTGTGTATGAATTAACTTCAGCTCCGATCAAATATTCGTGGTAGTCGTTAAACTTGTACCAAGTTTGTGCCAGAATGCCGGGAAAACCAATCAAACACAACGCAATCACAAGCATTGTAATAACTCTCTAACACTTGTCAACCTTAAGACAGGCAATGTGGAGCATGATTTCTGCTAGTAACTCGTGGCATTTATTTTCTTTTTTCATTATAGTTGGTTGGTCATTAGTTATTCTCTATGGTCATTACAAAAGTGTTCTGTTTAGCCAGTAGCCAAAGCTATTAAACGCGGCAAGTGTGAATTTACTTAATATTTAACACAAACCAACAGCTTTGCTTTTGACAAACATTATTCTCATCCGCATTAACACCATCATATCTTGCACCTAAACTAAGCACAACAAAACCTGACACTTAAAAGTTATTGATCATCACCAATGCTTGTGTTGATCTGACCAGTGATCAAAATAAATCACATCAAACCACAGGCCTTCTTTCTCTACACGGATGTAACTAACTTGACTACAACGTGTAGGAGTTATCAGATGACATCACATGCTGGGCTTGAAACGACATCAAACCACAAGCTATTTGTCATAAGAATTGATTCCTTGTACATTTCCATTGCGTAATGTAACCAACCGACTCAACGCTCGATGTTTAACATCTTATTGTGTTGGGGCTGGGGAGGTCTTGTGCTTGGAAAACAAAATATAGCAGTGTTGTGTCGAGAATATTATGTAATAAAGTTTGCTGGAAAGTTAACGGGTAAAGTGCACACGCAGTAGTGAAGAATGATGGCGGTCTGGTGGAAATGTATTTGTTTTATGTAAAGTACATCCATAAATGTTAAAACCAGAAGGTTTACTGGCATTGCAGTCAAGTTGGTTCAGTCACTTTTTCTCGACAGGCAAGAAGAGGTCGCAGTTAGGTTTGAACTAACGACCAATCAAGCAGTTGCATGAAACGTTTCTATGTTAAATCCATTTACAAAATTTATTCCAACGAAGCATTGACAAATGCACGAAATCATTCAATGACAAACTACAATATTCTCCGCTTACCATCGGCTTCTCCGTCCATTGTGTTGTTACCAATCCCTTCGTTCCCAGCTCTGGTAAATAAAAAAACAAACAAGCTTTGTGTTGCAGAAGAACTCAATACCTAAAACACCCATTTTTACGTCATATACTGATAACTTTACCTGCGTTTCCTCCATAAAACCAATCCAGCGGCGAGGAACAATAAGATGACCACGATCAAAACCCCAACAACTGCACCAACGATAGATGAAGAATCTGTGACGTTTGGTGGTGAATTCACATCTACTGCTGTTGGGGAAATGCTTATTTAGACCAAACCATTGACCTTGGATGGTTGCTACTGAATCGACGCAGTAAGTTTTCAGAATTTTACCTTCTGGGATCGAGGTGTTGATCCCGACAATATTCATTGTGACGTTTCTTGTAATTTCGTCGTTTCCTTCTGGATTGGTTCGGGTACCATGTGTTGTGAGTCGCTTCTTGTAGATGTTATTGCTGTGGTTTTGCTCGGTAGACCACTTGTTTGGCGGTGGTAGTGGTGGTTACCACAGATGTTGTTATTGGTATGAATACAGGTCTGTAGGGGGCGGTTATGCATATTCATAACATGGTCTCATTCACACACTGGTTTTATTTTGTGGAAGATAAGGTGCTAATTCGCAGCATTATAAGTAAGCCATCGACGTTTCTTTCCTTTTTTATATGCGGTCGAGATTTCTTGTGAATTTCGTGGCCCCTTATCTCGTTTTCGCTTGGCTACACTATCATTGTTTTTGGTATTTGTATTTGTACATTGCGCCGACAGATTGGTATTCAGAAAACAAATGCCCCAAAACCTGATTTTCGTTGGCAATATCCCGAAGTAACATTGCATTCCCTAGTTGTCCATCTATATTGAGGATCAAGTGAAGTTATTCAACCCATTATCACACAATATCTTTCTACGGTCGTATCAGGTTCCCCTGCTGCCCACTGTCCATTCTTAGTATTCTTTCCATCCGTCCATTTAAAGTTGTTTGTTCCTATAGTTAGTTTTGCTCCGATGTACAACGAATGAGGGGACCCTTTAAGCACAAACATCATGAGAATCAAAGTTAATACCTAATTACTGCGGTTTTGTTTAACTGCACTTAAAACAGATTTGAGCATAAGGTTAACCTCTACTACTTTCATTGGTTTAGTAGTAATAGTTTAATTTCATTTTCGCATAAACAAACCCAAACTATTAAGATTGACACACAATCAACGTGTAGTGTATTTAGCTAACATTTCGTCCGCCAACCAACGAGATTCCATTTATAAAACGTCGAAAAAAAATATATATAAATCGATGTGTGGGAGTTCTATCTTGGGAATACAAAGACGATTTCACACGTGAAACATGATAAATGGGATTTCTTTTATTTAGATAACACACGACTTAGTATAGGGGGAAATAATTCATCGCCCACGTCCAGATACGAATTTAAAGGAACCGTCACTCAACTGCAGTGGCTTTGATTTACTTGGTTGCTTTTTTGTGCTTGTCGGAAGCTCATCAGTGTATCACATTAAATGATTTCCACCCGATCTCGTACGCACAACATCACATGATAACAACATCACGCACCCACAACATTATGCGATAATTTATATTTCCTGGCGTTACAAAGCGACATAGAGGCACGTGGGTAAACTGCCAACGTACTGAACACAACTAGAAGCAGAAACAAGGAAGCAAGGAGATAACAAACAAAGGTCGGAGCACTCACCATCAACATGCTGATGATTGCCTCGTTTTTAAAACTGAATTAAAAACACAGTTTTATGCAAATGACGACAAACGTTTGTATGTAAAGATTTCATCCAACTTATATCTTTGCAAACCCTGTCTCAACACGCCTTGCATTGTTTAACCGTACATTTCAAGCTGTGTTGCACATTAGACATATTATTTTCGAAGATGATTATTTTTGTAATTATATATGAATAAGTAATATTGTCACAGTTTCATAAATAATTTGGTTGGTTCTCACAATCACCATTGAAAAAATAATGGCAACAAATTATTCAACTTTCATGTACGAACTTTCACACCCAGCCATGGAAGTGTTTCCCACATTCTTGTTTACGTATTCAGTTTGCTTTATGACGTCATACTCGTGGTTGGTGTTTCTGGTTGGTTTGTGTTGGTTGTTTGTAGGTTGGAGTTGGTTGGTTGATGAAATGTTTTGTGAAACTATGTACGTTTCATCTCCATCTTCTCTAACATTCACTTTAAACCACACGACATAACCTAGAGTTTTCGTGTTAGTTTTTCAACAAAATAACCTCACTTACCAACAGGCCTGGTCCCTATCGCATGGATGGTTTGGTGAACAGCTCTACAGATATAAACAACAAGTTTAAACCTTTGTGTGATTAAACTTTAAACGATTATTTACATCACTGATAATCAGCAATCACAAGTCAAAGTAACGACGATTTTGCCTTTTAACGTTGTTACTTAGTCGAATTTTTTATGGTAAGTTTATACTCAAAACAATTTGGTCCGTTATAAGCAATACTTAAATGTGGACGCTTACTGGTGTTTTGTCCAGTTGTAGAGGAAAATCATCAAAGCGATAATCAACACGATGACGATAACCACTAGTACGACCAGTACAGTAACTATCCTGAAAATATTGTTGATGATTTCGTCCGATAAACGATTGTAGATTGCTGTTGAAATGAAGGATCAAGTTTAAATGTGATGCAAATATTTCACATATACGATTTGCTCACGTATGGAAGTGGTGGTAAAAATGGTTGTTTCAGATTCGCTGGTGGTTGGTTCCATCGTGATGGTGGTTTGTGTGGAACTAGTTGTATTGGTTGTGGTGAGAAAATGAATGGTTGTTTTGGTGCTTGTGGTTGAACTTGGTTTGGTGTTTGTGGTGGCTTAAACCCCAAAAATTTATAGATTAAAATTATGATTGTCTTTACACTTTTATACCAAATGAATTACATGTTCAGCCCAACAATCGTTCGATGATATCCCAACATTTAACTTGCCTTTTACAATACGCTCACAAATATATCTGGAAGCAACATCGCATTCCGTACATCTCCACTTGTATGTTGGATCAAGTGAAGTTAATGAACCCATTATCACACAATACTTTGCTCCTGTTGCGATCGGTTCGTTTGTTGCCCACTGTCCATTGGTAAATTCTAATGAACTCTCCGTCCACTTAAAGCTGTTTGTTCCTGCAGCTCGTTTTGCTCTGATGTAGAACGAGTATGGAGAAGCTTAAGAAAACATCATGATGTTGCTTTATTTGTACAAAGCTTAATAATCTTACATGTTAAATTTGCGTGCTACGAAAATAACAAGTTATTAAAAAACCTTATGGAGTTTTAATATTTACTTGTTTAATAATTGCAGACACTGGAAATTTATCCCTAATTATGGATTTGTAGGTGAATAATAAAATGGTAAATTTGACGTGTATTCTGTTCATTCGCCTAATGGCTAATGCAGCCATGTCAGATAACTGTTTTCCATACTTTACTGTGACAGTCGTATTTTTTATCTTAAAGAGTAACTGTGTTTAATAGTACATTCACTGTCTTGGCGGCGAAAACTAAAAACAACATGTACTATCATCAAGGATATATTCATAGACTTGAGAGCACAGATACATGCGTTGATACATATGCGTACATGCAAATGCGTACATGCGTTTTCCAAAAGAAACAGAAAAAGAGTTGCTAACTAAAAAACACTGAAGTACTGAGACGCCATTGTAAACACTCACCGAATACTTGTGACTTTACAGAAACGTCACCACGTGCTATAAATTGTTCAGTTAATATTACTCTTAATTCCTTATTCAAATAGAAAATAATGAGGATTGTTGCTACTTAAAACCGATACAAAAAAGGGGCCAAACGGATCGTTTAAATCTCGTGTTGAAACATGCAAGATTTCTATTGTCAAAAAAAAATTAACTAAACGTCAAGGGGTAACTTTTCGCTGTTACATTTACATACAATATATTTTGCAGTTTCGCGCATTTTAGTACGCTTCTCACTGCATAAAAAGCAAAAATATATATTTATCATATATTACAAGCATGACTCATACAGGTATGCCAAGTATGTGTGTAATCGTAATGGTCATCTCTTCCGCAAGCGTTACTTTGTATTTTCGTTTTAGATTCAGTCATTTTGCCTAGGTTACATCGCGGACACAATTGGACATTTTTAAGTAAATGAAACTTAAATCGTTTGTTTTCTGCGATACAACTTTGAATTAACTTTTATGAAATAATTTAAAATTTGATTATACAAATACGGCCAAAACATCATAAAACTGAAAACAGTGGCTTTTGTTTTCTAACAAGACCGTTGTATTGTGATTTCTAAACACCTGAGACATTTCCAATCTTTTTCACCAGGAAGTTGAATGCAGCTGTTGATTTAACACTGGCGAGAAATGCATTGTGTACACCGCATGCTGCTTCAGCTTCTGTGTATGAGTTAACTTGAGGTCCGATCAAATATTCCCTATAGTCGTCATACTAGTTCCAAGTTTGTGCCAGAATCCCAGGAAAACCAAGCAAACAAAACGCAATCACAAGCATTGTAATAACTCTCTAACACTTGGTAACCTTAAGACAGCTAACGTGGAGCATGATTTCTGCCAGTAACTCGTGGCATTTATTTTCTTTTTTCGTTATAGTTGGTTGGTGATTAGTTATTCTCTATAGTCATTGCAAAAGTGTTCTGTTTAGCCAATAGTCGTGACAGAATCAATCATTATTTACGTATATCAAAAACCAGCAGTTTACTTTTGACAATCCCATCAATATTAACACCGTCATATCTTGCACCTAAACTAAGCGCAACAAAACCTAACGCTTACGAGTTATAATCATCACCAACGCTTGTGTTCATCTGACCAGTGATCACAAACAATCACATCAAACCACATGCCTTCTTTCTCTACACGGATGTAACTAACTTACGTGACTACAACGTGTAGGAGTTATCATGGAGCATCACATGCTGGGCTTGAAACCACATCAAACCACAAGCTATTTGTCATAAGAATTGATTCCTTGTATATTTCCATTGCGTAATGGAACCAACCGACTCAATGCTCGATGTTTAACATCTTATTGGGCGGCAACTGTGACGTGTTTCGCAAATGAAACAACCAACTGATTGGATAAACAACACCATGCCGGCGGTTGTTTTGTTAACTTTCCATATAAACTACCCACTGCGAAATAGATTTCTATTGTTTTGGGGCGTATAATAAATTCTAGCTTGTGATATGAAGCCTGGTTGGTTCTTGTGGTGAATATTGTCCCATGCAAGGGTTGTTTATCTATGGCTGCAGTTAAATCAGTGAATAACCACATCTGCACGAAAAGTATATTTGGCTTTTTTTACCATTCGCCGTCATAAATTACAACACACAACTTCGTAGTTAAAAAATAACTCTCTATTAATCAAGTGGAAAAGTCACAAATGCATTCTCACGTCAGCCGATATATTTAGGGCACAACATGCACATACCACAATACAGTGAGCTTGTATTGCTTATAATACGTAAGTGTGTTGGTTCATTGTAAAACATTTATACGCAATGCAATACAATCAGATGTTGAGCAATATACAATGCGTTGAAAACGATCTTAGCAGTAATAGTAATATAATAAAGTTTGTGACGTCAATCAAGCATGAAGAGAATATTCAAATGGTTATTTCGAATATATGACATCGAATAAGATGTATATTGTCACTTATTAGTTTCTTTCCTAACAATCGCATAAGTTTGTTCCGCACCATTGCAGTCATGTGATGTATCTACGTCATCGTTGTACCCACGTGCTTCCGTGTTATAAGTTTGTGCATGTAAGCTTGTGTGTTGAAGGTGGTCGTACGTGTCGCACTCCTCATTAATATTAACGTTGTCGTAAACCGCTTCGTTGGTAGATTCATCCCTGGATGAGGTTCCTGCTTTTGGTTGTTTTTTCTTCTTTCGTGGTTTTGCGGTTGCGTAGATCGGTTCGGCTGGGGATGGGGTTGGGGTTTGGGTTGGAGAAATTTCTTGTTCTTGGAAACAAAATATAGCAGTGTTGGGTCCAGAATATTGTGTAATAACTTGCTGTAAGTTTATGGTTAAAGTGCACACCGCAGTAGTGGAGAGTGACTGCGTTATTGAAGAAATGCATTTGTTTTGTGTAAAGTACATCTATATATGTTAAATCCAGAAAGTTTACTGGCATTGCAGCCAGGCTGGATAAGCTACTTTTTCTCAAAAGTCAAGTCGAGATGTGGAACATGAAGCTCCCGGTGAGGTTTGAACTCTCAACCCTGGGCTAACCAGACCCCATGCTCTACCAATTGAGCTATCATGCGGTTGCACGAAACGTTTCCATGTTAAATCTATTTACAAAATTTAACGAAGAACTGACAAATGCACGAAACCATTCAACAAACTACAATGTTCTCCGCTTACCTGCGGCTTCTCCGTCCATTGTGTTGTTTCCAATCTGTTCGTTCCCAGCTCTTGTAAAAGAAAAGTCAGTGTAAGAAGTGATGGCGCCAACAACATGTAACCCATTGTTACGTCATACTGATAACTTTACCTGCGTTTCCTCCATAAAACCAATCCAGTGCCGAGGATCAATAAGATGATCACGACCACAACCCCAACAACTGCACCAACGGTAGATGAAGAATCCGTGACGTTGGCTGGTGAATTTACATGAACTGTTGTTGGAGAGGTGACTGAAAATAATGAACGTTTGGATACTTCCGCGAAACCGCTTAGTTAAAGTTATGAAATCAAAACTATTAAAAAAACTGTATACACATTGAGAGATTGGATATTATATGTTCATTTGCTGCTGGTTTACACGACAGTCGTTTTGTACATTGTTATATTGCACTGAATTTTTACATAGGTCAACGAAATCTTTAACATACTGTTGTTAAGCAGTGTTTGAACTGTCTGCACTTTTTTACCTGGTTTGGTTGAACTATTGGTCCTGACATTATGAGTGGTGACGTTTGTTGTGGTTCCATCGTTCCTCTGTGCGGTTCGGGTAACGTGTGTAGTTGGTGATAATGATGTTGGTTGAACTCCTGGTGTTGTTGTTGTTGCAGGTATGACATTGGAGCTCAGGCTCTTATGCGTGCTTGTTGTTTTACTTGTGGTTGTGCTTGTGGCTAGTAATGGAAGCGGGTTAATGACTTTTTGGTCAGTTTATTTTTAGCTACTAATGGTGTTTGCGTTTTACGGTTGGTCACAAACTTGGGGCGGTCCCACGAGCGGGATAAAGCGGGAGCCCCCGCCCCACTAGGATATGGCTTAACACAGAAAAAACGCTGCACACAAAAGAGTTGACATAAATATTTCGTTTATTGCACCAATGTGTTTTGCTGCGCAAGACTTAAACGTCTCGCACCCAACACTGCTGTCAATTACGTCACATTGTGTTTGTATTCGTAACCGCCCACCAAAGAAACCGAATCGTCTTTGATGTAAGATTAATTTTCATTTTACTGTGGACGAAGGATGTGATGGCCCGGTCCATAAATGCATGTAGCTGCATTGTTGATCAACATGATTTGAGAATAAATATTTCAGGCAAGTTTTTCATTTGCATGTCGGCATTATGTGAGGAGTATGTTTGATGGAATTCGCCTTTGCACAAGTCGTAATGGACAATTTGTCGCCTTTGCACATCGTATTCATTACTAAGCCATTGCCACACAAAGGTTGCGTCCCACATCGCAACTGTTAATAGGGTGAAACCCACTACAGATATCTCACGGCTTGATGAATGCACAGCTGAAATGCCTTTTCCTGTTGTTTTATGTGAATTACTTGTGGGTTTTCTTTGACAAATATAATCAGCAGCAACATTGCATTCCGTACTTCTCCACTTGTATGTTGAATCAAGTGTAGTTAAGGAACCCATTACCACACAATACTTTACTCCTGTTGTATCCGGTTCCCCAACCCCAGCTGTCCAATATCCATTGACAACACTTGATCCATCTGTCCACTGATAGTTGGTTGTTCCCGCAGCTCGTTTTGCTCCAATGTAGAATGAGTTTGGGGAAGCTTGAGGAAAAACATTATGGTTTCTTTATTTGTACAAAATTTAATAATCATGCATGTTTCGTTTGCGTGCTACGATAAAAGTTATCAAAAAAACCTTTTGGAGTTTTAATATTTACTTGTTTAATATTTGCAGACACTGGAAATTTATCCCTAATTGGGGTTTGTAGGTGAATAGTAAATTGAAAAGTTTGAGGTATATTAGCACGCCTCTCTTTGCATAAATATACAAAAATATATATTTGTTCTATATTACCAGCTTGACCCATACAGGTTGCCAAGTTTACTTTGTACGTGTGAGTAAATCGTGATGGTCCTCATTTCCCGAGCGTTATTTTGTATTTTCGTATTATATTAAAAAATTTTGCCAAATTTTCATTGTGGTAATAGTTGGATATTATAAGTAAATGAAACTTAAATCGTGTAAGCTGCAGACAGATGGCCACTGTTTCGACCTAAAAGGAAACTTAAATCGTCTGATACCTACGATACAACTTCAAGTTGACTTCTATAAAATAATTAAAATATTAATCACACAAATACGGCCAAAACGTCACACTGAAAACAGTGGCTTGTGATTTTAAACACCTGAATTTAACATTGGCGAGAAATGCATTGTGTGCACTGCATGCATGTTACAGCGAGGATTAAGTTGTCCATGTTTCCCGCCACTTTCTTTGTGACGCTTGGCGTCTATGACGTAATATTGCCCGTACTGGCCACGCTTTGCAGTGAATGTGATGTATTTGTGACTGTTCAAGTAGAATTAACTGTTTCTTTGTATTTAGAGCCAGCTGTTAATGAAACTAATTTGTTATAAATAATGAAAATGGTTTAATTTGGCCCTGGACTCCGAAAAGTTGGTACGTTGTTGTTGTTATGGTTGTAAACGTTATGTGTTGTGTTGTTATTAAGTGTATGTTCGTTTACAACAGAGAACCGATGTTGTTGAGTCAAGTCGCGTTTTCTTCGGGAAAAAATATAATGTGGTAGCTGGCACGCTCCAGGCCGTGCAAGTTCTACAAGGCGGACAACAGCTGTTACATAAAAGTTCTCAACTTTCTTCTGGAATTGGACAATTAACGTTTCAATAGAGGAGAAAGGCTTGAAGGTTTGTTCGATAACATACAAAAATGGTTGTGACAAAGGCGACATTGAGTAAAATTGTGTCGGACCTGAATTCACTATACCGCGAAGCTGAAGAGCTAATGGTCGATGTAAACAATGTTGACAAGGTTAAAGAAAAGAAACTGTTAATTTCCACTCTCTTTAATGACTACATAGAGAAACACAGTACCTTTATGAGCGCTGCAAAGCGTCGAAATGCCAAAGATAAGGCAAAACAGGAACTTGCCAGTTTGGAAAAAGGCAAGGAAGAATTCGATACACGTGTGGAAGAATGGCTGAATCAATCTGCTTCGAAGAATGTAGATAGAATCAGCGTCACGTCAAAACGAACTGGCGTGACAGTTTCTACTGTGCACACCTCTAGTACCCGATCAAGTACCAGACGCACAGAAGCTTTGGTTCGCAAGGAAATGGCCCTTTTGAAGAAACGACAGTTAGCTGAAAAGCAAAAGATAGAAGCTGAAGGTCAAAGAGTCGCAAACGAACTTGAGTTGTTGGAAGTGGAACATGAGGTGCAAGCAGCGGAGGTTGAGGTTGAAATGTGGGAAGCGCGATCGATAACTGGATCTCAGCATGAAATGATGCCAGATCGTTCGGGTTTGGATGCAGTTCAACGGCCAACCGCGCACAGTTCCGAGCCGGTAGGTAAAACCGATCCAAATATACTCACGAATCTTCCAAGGAAGGCAGCATCTCTTCCGCCGGAACACAGGCAACGTGAACCTAAGGGTGCGCCTAGTAGCAACCTTAATCAGCAGGTCAGTGATTTGTGCCATGTGGTAACGGTCCTAAAGGATGGGATAGACTTGCCCAAGCCTAAGTTACTGTATTTCGACGGTAATCCTGTGGATTATACGCGATTCATAACAACATTTGATGAGCATATCGCTAACCGAGTTAGTAGTGATAGTACAAAGCTCAACTATCTTATACAATACTGTAGTGGCGAAGCAGAACGCATCATCAAGTTCTGCTCCGTCATGGAAGGATCAGAAGGATATCGTAAAGCACGACAAGTATTGCATGACAATTTTGGTCGTCCGTTTCTTATTGCTCGATCGTACATAGAAAGGCTTACACAGGGTTCCTTTCTGAAAGCAGACGATGCGAATGGTTTGCAAAGGTTGGCTCGTAACCTCGAGGAGTGTCTCGTAACGCTGACTTATTTGCATTATTTTGCCGACATAAATAATTTTGAGAATTTACTGAGTATCGCTAAACGTTTGCCGCTTCATGTTCAACATAAATGGAAACGACGAGCTGGAGAAATTGAATTAAGTGGCGAGGAGCTACAATTTCGCCACCTTGTTGAGTTCGTGAAGTACGAAGCGTCAATTTCCAATACCATGTTCGGAAGGTTGTTGACTCCAAAGTAGGAAAGTACGCAGAGACCATTGAGGACAGTAAAGGCAACTTCGCATGCTGCTGCAGTTTGGTCTGATCGTGACCGTGGACCTTCGTCAAGTCATCAGACAGCAGGTGATGCGTGTCCTGTTTGTAATGCTGCCCATAATTTAGCACATTGTAATGGTTTCAAACGTAAGCCTGTCGAGGATCGTCTGAAGATAGTGCGACAAGCGAGGCTTTGTGACAATTGTTTTGTTCGAGGTCACTTTGCAAGAGGTTGTACAGTGCAGAGTTCTTGTTCGATGGATGGTTGTTACCGTAGGCATCACACGTTGTTGCACCGAGAGTATGCGAAGACAAAGCCTCCAAGCGGTCCTTCTGGTGAGCGAGAACAAAGTTCAGCTGGGACAAGAGGTGAAGATGTATCGCAGGCAGCGGTTGCTTCCACGTCGTGTGCAGCAAGCACATCTGCTCGACAGCAGGTTGGTCAGAAAGTGTACATGAACATTGTACCTGTAAAGGTATCTTGCAAAAATGGAAATGAAATAGAAACGTACGCGTTTTTGGACTCCGGTTCTAACTCGACCATGTGTACAAAGAAGTTATTAGACTTGCTTGATGTTAAAGGCGATAAAATAGAGTATTCCCTTTCTACTGTAAATGGGAAGTCCCAAAACAGTAATGGAGTTGCTGCTAGTTTGTCAGTCAGGTCGTCAAATGGGTCGGATGCTGTCGACTTACCTTGCGTCATCGCCGTGGAGGACTTGCCTGTTGCTCCCAATAGATGCGAGCGAACTTGGTCTCATCTGAAAGGGATTACGTTTTCGAAGCCAGCGTATGACGAGGTGTTGCTTTTGATTGGTTTGGATGTTCCCGAAGTGTTTTGGATTGATGAGGAGAGAAGAGGACGGCGAGGAAAACCAAGTGCTGTGAAAACGATTCTGGGTTGGTCCCTGTTTGGTCCTGCTTCATCTCTTGCTAGGGAAAACGTCCAGGTACATCATATTAATTTGTCGTGTGACTTGTTGCATGAGCAGGTAAAACGCATGTGGGAAACAGAGTTTAGGAATTTGAGTCTCGTTTCCGGCGTTGGCATGTCGAAGGAAGATAAATATGCCCTAAAGCTCATGAACGATTCTGTAGGGTTACATGGTGGGCACTACCAGCTGCGCTTGCCGTGGAGGGCAGGATCGCCACATTTGCCAAATAATCGTAAACAGGCTGTACAACGATTGAGTTACCTGAAACGCCGATTGACGAAAGATGAACAGCTTCGTCAAAGGTACACAGAGAGCGTGAATGGCTACCTCAAGCGAGGGTACGCACAACGAGTGCAGCCGGAGGAAGCTGCCGTAAACCGTGGGTGGTATTTGCCGCATCATCCGGTTGTTCATCTGCAAAAGCCTGGGAAAGTAAGAGTCGTGTTTGATTGTGCGGCTAAGTACGCAGGGACGTCACTGAACGAGCAATTACTGCAAGGACCTGATTTGATAAACAGTCTGGTAGGGGTTCTAGTGCGATTTCGTCAGGAGTCGATCGCGTTGGTTGCCGATGTGGAGGCCATGTTTCACCAGGTTAGGGTTGACCCAGTAGACACGAATTGCCTGAGATTCGTATGGTGGCCTGAAGGAGACATGACAAAGGAGCCAGTTGATCACCAAATGCTGGTGCACTTATTCGGCGCGACATCATCGCCGTGTTGTGCAAGTTATTGTTTGCGTCGAACCGCTGACGACAATAGCGAAGATTTCGATGCCGAGACCGTTTCAACTGTTAAACGCAATTTTTATGTAGATGACTGTTTGAAGTCGGTTTCATCCATTTTCGAAGCAAAGAAGTTGGTGACGGAGTTGTGTGCATTGTTGCAACGCGGAGGATTCAACCTGAGAAAGTGGTTGTGCAACAAGGAAGGTGTTCTAGATTCGATGCAAAAATGTGAAGGTACATTGCAATCGTATTCATTACATACAGAAGAGCAACATGTGGAGCGTGTACTTGGAGTAAGTTGGAATTATCAATCGGATACATTTCGATTTGATGTTAAGGTGAAAGAAAGGCCAATCACCCGCCGAGGGATTTTGTCGGTCGTGAGTTCGCTATTCGACCCATTGGGGTTTGTGGCTCCAGTGGTTTTAAAGGCTCGCCTGCTGCTGCAAGAGTTGTGTAAGAAACAGTTTGGCTGGGATGCAGAGGTTCCCGAGGACATCGCCGCCGAATGGCGTTGTTGGACTTCAGGATTGACCGAGCTGTCTTCCATTCAGATTCCAAGGTGTCTGAAGCCGCTGAACGCGGGAAGGATCATTTATCACGAGTTGCACCATTTTGCTGACGCATCGTCAAAGGGTTACGGTGCGGTTTGTTACCTCAGGACGACTGGTATTAGCGGAGTTGTTTGCTGTCGTATATTGCTTGCTAAAGCTCGACTTGCTCCCTTGAAAATGGTTTCTATTCCAAGGCTTGAGCTGACTGCGGCAACATTAGCTGTAAAACTGGATCAAGTCTTGCGCAAAGAGCTTGACTTAAAAATTAGGAAATCGGTATTCTGGACAGATTCGACAAGTGTATTGAGATGCATTAAAAATTCGTGTAAACGATTCCCTGTTTTTGTGGCCAACAGGTTGACTAAAATTGATGAGGGATCGAGTCCAGCGCAGTGGAGATACGTCCCGACGGACCTGAATCCAGCAGATGACGCCTCTCGAGGATTAAGTGCAAGGGCTATGGTCGAATGCGATCGCTGGTATACAGGGCCGAAGTTTTTGAGTGAAGACGAGGATGCATGGCCTGCGGACCCGTTGGATCCTGGTGAGCTGCCTGAGGAGTTTGTGTTAAAAACCCACAGGAGCGTGGCCGCTCATGTTGTAGCACCAAAGGTGGATGGCTTGAACAGACTATTTCAGCGCTACTCGTCTTGGTGGAAGTTGAAGAAGGCAGTAGCATGGTTGCTGCGGTTTGTGAGTTACATTCGAAACAAGAAAAAGTCGCTATTGGCTACTCCGCTGAGCGTCGACGAGCTTCAAAACGCTGAATATGCCGTGATCAAATATGTACAAAGGATCGAGTTTCCTGATGAAATTCACGCATTAACTGCTCTCGGGGGCAAACGTACGTTGCAGGAACGCATGCCAAGGAAGATGAGCGGAAAGCTAACCTTGAAGAAACTGAACCCAGTGCTGGTTGATGGTGTTTTGCGGGTTGGAGGACGGTTGCGTCGAGCGCCAATATGCTACGATTTGAAGCATCCTGTTATATTGCCTAACAACCATCATGTTACAGATCTGATTATCGTGGATCATCACAAGACGGTTCAGCATTCGGGAATGGGATTAACTTGGACGGCGTTGCGTCAGAAATATTGGATAGTTCGCGGTGGAACTGCTGTCAGACGGGTGCTCGGTCAATGCATATTTTGCCGCCGACGCAACTCCCCAACTGGACAGCAGATGATGGCTGATCTTCCACGCGAACGTATTACACCGAACGAACCTCCCTTCACATACGTGGGAGTGGACTACTTTGGTCCTCTGATTGCCAAGCAAGGTAGAAGCGAGGTAAAGCGTTATGGGTGCGTATTTACCTGCCTGACAGTTCGTGCAGTTCACATAGAAATTGCTCATTCCTTATCTGCGGATTCCTTTATCGATGCTCTGCGAAGGTTTATCGGACGGCGTGGGAGGCCAAAAAAGATTTTCAGTGACAATGGCACCAACTTTATTGGTGCTGAACGGATTTTGCGTGAGTCCTTGCAAGCTTGGAATCAAGCTCAAATCTATGAGAGTCTCAGACAACGAGGAATCGATTGGGCTTTCAATCCACCAACTGCCAGCCACATGGGTGGGGTATGGGAGAAGCTCATTCGATCAATAAGAAGAATACTGGGCACTCTTTTGTCTGAGCAACCGACTTCGGATGAAACGCTTCGTACAGTGATGGTTGAGGTGGAGGCTATCTTGAACGCAAGACCGCTTACCCCGATTACAATGGATCCAGAAAGCGAGGAGCCGTTGACTCCCAATCATTTGCTCTTGTTCGGACGATGCCACATCTTGCCGCCCGGCGTGTTCGACAAGAAGGACAATTATGTAAGACGTCGCTGGCGCCAAACGCAATACTTGGCCGACCAGTTTTGGCGGAGGTGGACTAGAGAGTATTTACCGACGTTGCAAACGCGTCAGAAATGGACTGCGCCAACGCGGAACCTAGCGTGTGGTGATGTTGTTCTTATCGCGGACAATTCCGTTCCGCGCGGCAGATGGCTGATGGGAAGAGTGATTGAGACTTACCCGGATCATTTCGGATCGGTACGAAGTGTACTGGTCAAAACCAAAAATGGGACTGTTAAGCGTCCGATCGCTAAGTTGTGTGTTGTGCAAAGATCGGTCGATGGATAAAATGTGTTAACGCTTCGTGCATGCGTTTTCTAGTGTTGTGCTCGCTGTATGTGTTGTATATAAGATGTGCTTAATGGGTTTACACATCGGGGCCGGGTGTGTTACAGCGAGGATTAAGTTGTCCATGTTTCCCGCCACTTTCTTTGTGACGCTTGGCGTCTATGACGTAATATTGCCCCGTACTGGCCACGCTTTGCAGTGAATGTGATGTATTTGGGACTGTTCAAGTAGAATTAACTGTTTCTTTGTATTTAGAGCCAGCTGTTAATGAAACTAATTTGTTATAAATAATGAAAATGGTTTAATTTGGCCCTGGACTCCGAAAAGTTGGTACGTTGTTGTTGTTATGGTTGTAAACGTTATGTGTTGTGTTGTTATTAAGTGTATGTTCGTTTACAACAGAGAACCGATGTTGTTGAGTCAAGTCGCGTTTTCTTCGGGAAAAAATATAATATGGTAGCTGGCACGCTCCAGGCCGTGCAAGTTCTACAAGGCGGACAACAGCTGTTACATCTGTATTTTAATGATTTTGTCAGTTTTACCAGTTTTGGAAAATGTTTATTCATAAATTATTGTATATACCTGGACAGCAAATACGTCGTCACCATTGTTGTGAGCGACTCTGGCACATTTGGCGATCGCATTCACTCTTGCTTTGTAATTTGCTCCATCAAGAATAGGATTTCCTTCTCTTGTGGGGATTGCCCTGTTTTCAGAGTCCGCCCAACATCCGAGATTGTTGAGAGTAACTGAAAGAGAAAAGATCTTCGTTTAATGGAGGTCTTGACAAGATTTTAAATTATAAATACGAAAATATTTCTATTAGAAAAGTTGATCTTACCAGGATAATACTTGACTGCATGAGTTGTTACGACAAAGATGCACAAAACGGCAAAAATCATCGAATTCATCTAAAAAATCAAACTTGATTTCATTACGATTTTTAAATATGACAATGTTGATCAAAAATTGACAAATCTAATTCTAGACATACCTTTGATTTGTTTGATGTTGAAAAAGTGTTCGTGTGATACAGTATATATCCGTTGAACAAGATGGTAATGATTTGCAGACGAGCCCACGCTCCTTTTATAAGGCGACCAAGCACTTCTTCCAACAGTTCATCAGAGTTGAACTAAAAATGCATGACAAGTTAACACTTAGTTGACTATGACGTCACGACTTCGTTGGTCAGCAATTGTGATTTTCGTGTTTCTGCTGACCATGGAGTAAACAACATTATTGGATTAATGTTTAATGACAAGCAAGTAATGTGTTGGCAGTTTTCAATCGTCACATGTCTTTGCGATTTTATTGTACAAGATATGATTTCTAATAGGTAACATTTTGATTTCAGAATGTGTCAACGCAGAAAACATGTGAATGTAGAAACAAAATTTTACAGCAACTAAAGCAGCAAACACTCGTTTATCAATTCACAGAAACCGGGATACATGTACGGTTACATTTTAAAGAAACGAATTGTTTTTTAAAGGCATTGCAGCCTACCTGGATCAGCCATTTTTTTCCTGACAAGTCGGAGCAAAATTTGTAAACCAAGCTCCCGGTGAGGTTTCAACTCACGACCCTGGGCTAAACAGGTCCAACGATAAGGTAGCAGTGATCGCCAAGCAAGGACCTGCGGAGTGGGCGATTCTGCCAATCATGCCATTGCATGAAATATTACTGCGTTATCTGATACGGTGATAGAGATCCCCTACCTATATGCAAAGGTTGCCTGGCAAGTTGTGAGCTTGTGCACCAGTGTACCTTGGCCACAATATACCTCGTGAAACCAGCTGTAGCTTAGTTAGTAGAGCGTTGGGCCTTGTTAGCCCAGGGTAGTGAGTTCAAACTTCACCGGAGCTTGATTTTTCAAATCTTGCTCCGACTTGTCAGGAAAAAGTGGCTGTTCCAGCTAGGATGCAATGCTTAGGCTGCCAAGCCTGCAAACCTAATAATCGAGATACGATAGCTGTCAAAATTGCTGCCAAGCAAGGACCTGCGCAGTGGGGCGATCCTGCCAATCAAATGCCATTGCATGAAATATTACTGCGTTATCCAATGAGCATATTTGAATTGCTACGTATAAATCTGAATTAAAATCGACAAAAATACAAACATTCAACTTTCAGGAGGTTGTTTTTTGAAATGATGCTGACGCGCAATGTAAACGACCATAAGACTATGAGGAATTGCTTGATACAGGCCTTTGGCTCAGTGATAAACACATAGATTCGGCCCATCAGATTGTGAAACAGCAATTTTCCGATAACAACGGACTTCAAAGTGTAGTAGCTTAATCCCGGCATATGGATCTCTTACCCACTTATACCTCCCAACGGAAATCACTGCTGGGTTACTGCGTCAAAGCGTGTTTTCTACAGATGTAAACACTGTTCAAATTTATGACAGTGCATTTTTCCGGTACAATTCCGATGACCATTTTGTAATTCCAAAGCTTTATTAACACTGTACATCAAAATTTATTAGTTAGCCTAAATATCCGACAATCGCGGTTCTGGTAATTGTGGCGTTTTGGCAATTGCATTTGCGGTAACCTTATGAATGAATGTTGATAGATATATTGTACCAGATGTAACGATTGCAAGACTTCATACATCCGACAAACGAAGAAACTTATTCTGTTCAGTAGACATAAATTCCCCTTGCCAATTTAAAGAAAGTTGGGTACGGTTTGAAAGGTATTATAACAAACCATAAAAAACATAAAATTTTGATGGTGTAGGTATAGTTGGGGCCGCGTAGTCGTGAAAAGAGAAAAAATGCAATTTTTATTTTTGTTTTTCTTTTGTGGAACATACTGAAGAAAGTCATTGTCTTGATCTAACCAGGATAATACTTGACTGCATGAGTTGTTACGACAAAGATGCACAAAACGGCAAAAATCATCGAATTCATCTAAAAAACCAAACTTGAGTTCATGAAGATTTTAAAATTCGATAATGCTAATCAAAAATTTACAAATCTAATTCTAGACATACCTTTGATTTGCTTGATGTTGAAAAAGTGTTCGTGTGATACAGTATATATCCGTTGAACAAGATGGTAATGATTTGCAGACGAGCCCACGCTCCTTTTATAAGGCGACCAAGCACTTCTTCCAACGGTTCGTCAGAGTTGAACTAAAAATGCGTAACAAGTTATTGACTATGACGTCACGACTTCGTTGGTCAGCAATTGCGATTTTCGTGTTTCTGCTGACCATGGAGTAAACAACATTATTGGATTAATGCTTAATGACAAGCAAGTAATGTGTTGGCAGTTTTCAATCGTCACATGTCTTTGCGATTTTATTGTACAAGATATGATTCACAATAGCTAACATTTTGATTTCACAATGTGTCAAGGCAGAAAAAATTTGAATGTAGAAACAAAATTTTACAGCAACTAAAGCAGCAAACACTCGTTTATCAATTCACAGAAACCGGGATACATCTACGGTTACATTTTAAGAAACGAATTGTTTTAAATTTCTGGAAGTTCTAATTGGCTGCGACAATCCTTGCCTACAATCCATTGAGCGTTAGGTTTGCATGCTTGGCAGCCAAGGCATTGCAGCCTACCTGGATTATCCATTTTTTTCCTGACAAGTCGGAGCAAAATTTGTAAACCAAGCTCCCGGTGAGGTTTGAACTCACGACCCTGGGCTAACCAGGTCCTGCACTTTGAACATCATACACTACAATTACACCATGTGTTCCACGATAATACGTAGAAGTTATTGTTCGAAACCTCTCTTGGCCAGCTGTATCCCAGATCTGAAGCTTAACTTTTTCACCATTGATTTCAACTGTCCTTATTTTAAAATCAACACCAATGGTAGTAATGTAGCTTCCAGAAAATGTGATGTCAGCAAACCGTAAAAGAAGACTGCTTTTCCCAACACCACTATCACCAAAAAATACAATATGAGTGACGTTGTCAATGTACGGAAGTGAACAAGATTATAGTATTGTGACCATGTGAGCAATCTCTGTAGTCTCAGGTTCACAGAAGCATGAATATAATATGAAAAGGATACTCTTGGTCAACAAAACAAGAATGGAGATTTCTTTATAGTTTTGATAGATAAATCATGCGGTGAAACTTAAATAAGGATCGTTGAAAACAGACAGCAGTAAAGGTTTGTAGGTAAAGCTGCTTCACAGTTAAAAAAACATAACTTAACTTTTAACTTTTATCTTGCAGAGGATGAAGTTTACAAATTATTTGGTAAGGCGCATCGCATTTTTTTGTCAACAAGTTATCAATTACTCTTCAAAATAATCTACCGAAAATTTGTCATTTTATAACTAAATTGAAACCAGTACAAACAATTTAAAATGTATAATTGAAAAGTTTCACCCCATGTTATTACATTACTCCTTAAACAGAAAACTTCAATTTGCTTTGCAGTGGATATATATATATTACACGACTTAATTCCGTGGAACACAGACGGAGTAAAGAATGCGGAGGAAATTAGGCCTTCCTGGCCTCTCCGACGGTCTCATGGCATTCGATACAATAACGACAGACGTTTTGATCACAACTTATTATAAACGTGTTACACGTTCGCACTTCACTCTGACACTTAACTAACTTACTAAAAGCACTGCAGTTACTCACTGAATCAGTCTGCTATTTTCCGCTGTCGCGCTCATTTTGGTAATTTACTCGCTGCAATTCTGTCACGTGTTTCAATTCTTTATTATAACTTTTCAGTCACTATAAACGCGCTGGGATAATTTATTTTACGTCAATTGATATTGCAACGTGTTGTTCAATTCTTATAGAAGTCTACTCAAGAAGTAAAAAACACGCATAGCAGCTGAACAAACTCATTTGAACGCTGCAATGTGAACATGTTGTACAAATTTTAGCAAGATATCTCCACTTTTCAATTAAATTGCTGTGATTGGTGTACATGATATTCCGGTTTTCCGTTTATGATTCTGTCCTTAAATTAAGTCTACTCAATTTGCTATCAAAGCACATGCCGTACATACACTTGTCCTTGAAGACTTGTCCATTTTTTAAATAAAGTCAAACACATGAAGATGTCATTATGTGCGTTTGCTCTGCAACGTATTTGACTGTTGTTTCATAACGTTAATAATTCCATAAATTTATATCTAAATTAATGTATTCCAAATCTGCATTTCCAAAAACTATTTGCAAATCAATCGCATGATATGATATATTTAATGCTCAATCTTTGTAAATATCACAAAATTTCAAGATATATATTTACCCAAATTGGTTTAAAGTATTGGTGTTTAAATTTTTACCCTGGTAACACTGTAAAAAGTAACATTATAAATTACAATTTCAGTAGCATAATTTTCTGCCCTATGGAAAAAATGCAATTTACCTTCCATTAGGTAACATGATTCCTCTCTCAATTCAACATCCTGACAACCACAAATCAAAGTGTCTTTGTTTTGACAACAAATAGGTTGGACGGAAAATTTGTTAACCGTGCAGGTGAAAAATATTACAGAAGGCCAAGTAGGATCAACCTTGACCATTTCCTGAACAGCTGAAAAATGCGACGGTTGTGTGTATACTTTTATTTTTTCGACAACATGTTATAGTTACCGTCTCTCAGATTGAAGTCCAGGATCCCTGTAGAGCAAATACTTGCAGAAACAAGCGCCCACAAAATCGACTTACACATCGCGGAGTTGTAGCTGTCGTGCAAATGACCTTCTTGGCCCCTACTGGAAGGATTCAAACCAACAATGTATTGAGCAAGACAAATAACAACTATACCAGCATAACCTACAGCTCAAATGACGCCAGTATAGTGCAGTGCACAGAATCTGCAGCACTATCTCATAAATCATATTGAAATGTTTTGCTTAGTGAGGGTGCTAAACCAGTGATAAATGGTCAAAGCACGGCCAAAGCCCAGTGAGCTTACAAGGCATCCGGGGCGGTTCTGTTTGCGTGATAAGGTTATGTCGATGTTGGCTAGTTGTATTTTATCTCTTTCTCAGTGGTGATGGGAAACTTGACTGGCGCTCGGTCATAAAGATCGCTTGGGCGATCCAAATTTAGTTGCCTAAGCCGAGTGATTCAACGAAGAGCGCGGTTTTTTTAGAGCTTAACGTTAGGTCGATATCAAAGTTAGAGCACACACTAAATTACAACTGTATTGCAAGTAAGATGCGTTTGTTACATCGAGCATTTTGTGCTGACATCCGTGATATTTTGGGTTGGGTGCTTTGTTTAGTGTCGATACATTGATGTATTACGATACCATGAAAGGGAAAATTGCTAATTGTTCTTTTTGTCTAATCTGGGTGTGGGCACTATAGGCGGGTGTTTGTTATTTTCGATACGACTGGGAGCATTTCACGCAACTTTTCGAGCTGCTGTGTTAAAGTAATAGCGTGCGGTGCTTTGTGGAGCAGAATTTTGTTTGTGTTTTTTTGGACCCGTCGGAGAACCACACAATGTGTTTCAAGCAGGACATTTGGTTGAGAGTAGGTTGAATAAAGCTCGAGATGCTGTTTCGGATTGGCGCTGATGAAGGTTTGTTCGCAGTAATCGCGTGTTATTGGTGTTTGGCTGGTAAAAAAAAGGACGATATCACGTGTTTGGTTTGAAAAACGAAAAAAAGGCCACATACAAAAAGCGGGAAGCTGCAAAACTGACAAACATGCTTCCCCTGTAGGAGTAAACATTTTTCACTAATGGTTACCAGTATCCGGAATATGAATTAAGAATCTGACGCTCTTCTGGTGGAGAACAACAAATATACACCTTTTGTTTAAAAAAAAGATTGTATTTTCCGACGTTTCGCCTGTACGTACGACTACGACTAGGCTTCTTCAGAGAATAAAACAAACACAGTAGCGAAGCGAACCCAGAGGGCAAAGAAATTGAGCGACGAAAAAGAACAAAAGGGCGTAACAGCTAAAACACAGCGGGACATAAATCAATGGACAACATCGAACACGGGTCAAACGGCCATACATGGGAAAAAGAAGTCACGAATTGTTACGGGCGAAATTGCGGAACACGGGCGAAACTACTTTTCCATCGTTCCCATTTAAAACATTCGGTAGCGAATTAATATAATAATTTTCCACAACCAACCGTTTTGCCAAAATTGTTTCTTGTTTTAATACTTTTGCTTCCTTCCAATTGATACGGTGGTCGGTGTCAAGCATGTGGGCACATAGGGCAGATTTATTGGGTTCCATATTGCGTATGGCTGCCTTGTGTTCTTTAATACGGGACGTTAAATTGCGCTTAGTCTGGCCAATATACACAGTGTTACAATCAAGACAAGGGATTAAGTAAACTACACCGGTCATTTGAAGCATGGGAATACGGTCTTTAGGTTTGGGAAACATGTTTTCTAAAGTGCATACCGGTTTCATGGCAACTTTTACGCCAGTGGCGTTGAGTATTCTTGATATCCGCTCAGAAACTCCTTGTACATATGGTATGGAAGTGAATGCTGTGTAAGTTTGTGTGGGTTTGTTGTGTGTGTGGGGTGTGAGATTTAGGTTGGTGGGAAATTTGTTTAGTTTTAGAACGTTCCGAATGTGTTTGCGTTCAACCCTCCGAGTGTGTGGATCGGCAATATGTGTAATCGTTCTGTTATATAAGGTTCTGGCCACTGTGAGTTTTTGATGTTTCGGATGGTGTGAGGTGTATTGTATAGCGGTTAGTGTGTGTAGGCTTGTAAAAAATGGAGGTGGTAAGTTTCCCGTCCGGTTTTGCAGTGACGTTTACGTCCAAAAATGACAGACTAAGGTCGTGTTGTGTTTCCTGGGTAAACTTAATAGAAGGTTCGATGTTGTTTATGTGATTATGAAACCCTGCGACCTCGTCTTTTGCTATGATGACGTACGTGTCATCGACATAGCGGAGCCAAAGTCGCGGGGGTGTTTTGAAGAAAGCAAGAGCGGTTTGCTCAAGTTGTTCCATTATAATGTTGGCCAGAACCGGTGAAATGGGAGAACCGGTGAAATTATTTGATCGTTGTGTGAAATGCCTTATAATCTATTTTTTTGCTGTAGCAAAATTTATATTCATTTTTTATGGTGTGGCATAAAGTTTTTAGCATTTTGAAAAATATCGTTTTGTTTTAAATTGATGTTAAGATTCCTTTTGTCATCCAGAGTTTGTTTTGTACGCACCGAAAAATTTTTTTATGCTTGTTATGTTGTGGTGCAGTATGGCGTTAATTGGCATATTTGTTGACAAACAGTTGTCGTCAAAATTCATTCATTTTAGAGTAATTGCATTTATTTTTAATTACGTTTTGTATACTTATGGATGTTTATTTGCCAAGTTGTATGGCTATTTGACGTGAATACGCTGCAATAATAATCAATGAGGGATTGGGTGACAGAATATGAAACAAACACACACAAATACAAGAGACAAAACTGGTTTATAGAAATATTTAATGTAGTTCATCATAGTTAAACTCTTAGGTTACGTGTTTATTGTATTTCTGTAGATCATTACATGTAGATATAAATATTGATGTGCTTGTGTCCGTTCTTTGAAGGTATGTGTGTTCATTTCTTCTCCAGATGTATTTGAATCCATGTTGCTTTTTGTAGTTTAGACATATGTTGAATATCTGTCCATTTTCTTCTGTTAAAGTGCATATGACACGTAAAAATCAAACATGTTAATAATCAAACTAAGAAATGTTCATAACTTTAGAACATTTCTGGCGAAAAAAGTAGCTTGATACGACGACTGGTTTCTGAGATACAGCTGATCAAAGTCGCACTTTTGCCGCTGCGAACGAAATCGTGCGAAAGCGAGATATTGTTGCGTGACGTCATAGAAGGCGCTTCGGTCGAGCGCGAGTGCTGGCAGCAAGCCTTATGCGTAGGAATGGAAAACATTGTAAAACTGATTTAAGCATAATATTGCATTAAACAGGGGACAAAAAGTGAACAAGTGCAATAAACGGATTTTGATGTTAATTTAAGCTGAAGACAGATGGCCGCTGTTCGACCAATTATGTCTAATTTAGTTGTGCAATAATAAAACAGTTACTGGGACAGGGTGTTCTTGTTGTTACAGCATTTATGATCGCTAACGTGATACATGAACTTTTGAAAACACGACAGAGACAAACCGTTAGTTTAGCATTGTCGTTTTGTCCACTCACAGTTATGTCGTTTCTGCTATACCCTATGGTCTTCCGTTAATTAGGGACAAATAAGCCTTCGATTCGTGACGTCACAATGCCAAATTTTTGTGTGATGCAAAACCCTGTCCTGACCTTTAAGGTAATGTAATCTGTGGATTCTCCTATGTTTGAAACTATTCGATATCTACAAAAACAGGCGCCTTCTCCTATCTAAACAATGCATTTTTTCGACGCAAGCACCTTATGTGATGTCCTTTTCTCCCCAGCGCAAAAGGTTTACGATTTTTGGTCGCCGTTACTTTTCGTGCAGTTTTCTACATTTTTTAGTTGACGTAGAACCGTAAAACTTTGGATATATATTTGTTGTAGATATACCTTTAGTTTTATGCAAAGTTGTTATGGCCGTGGCATATGCACTTTAAGCTTTCATTTAAATAGATTTTACCTTGATTGGTCTGTGTTGTATTAAGTGCAGATAGCTTAGATCGACTGTCAAAGATTTGATTCCTGGTTTTGCGAGTAACAAACTTAACTATGATTGGTGCAGGGGGTGCTTAGCTATGAAAACAGACCTAAATATTTCACAATGTCTGGTGATGTATGTCGGTGTGTGCCTCGCCGATAATTAAGATCGGTCGAGGCGCAGTTGAATAAAGTGGCGAGCTATAGCAACCAGTGTTTGAGAGCTGGTATCGGCTACATTGGCGAGCACGCCAGGCCCCCCTGGAACTTTCTGATATGGATGTGAGACTGTGTGCCTTCGAAAAGGAAATGCTTTCTGTGAAAATAGAGAATCGATTTCTCGGCAAAACAAGCGAGGAATGGCAAGCTCGAGTTTCGGAGTTAGAAGAGAGGTTGTCAAAGCAAAACAGTCTTCCAAAAACTAATATTAAGGTGACAAAGTTCTTTTCCGGCGGTTCTGGGATGAATTGGCAGGAGTTTAATCTATATATCGAAAACAGAACAAAATTTCGTTACGAAAAGCGTTAGTTGGAATAAAATTTCGTTACGAAAAGCGTTAGCTGGAACAAAATTTCGTTACGAAAAGCGTTAGCTGGAACAAAATTACGTTACGAAAAGCGTTAGTTGGAACAAAATTTTGTTACGAAAAGCGTTTTTTGATACAAAATTTTGTTACGTGAAATGTTGGATAAGAGCATACTTTAAGTTGCCAAAATGATCGGTTTTAAATAAATTTAGCTCACAAAAAGCGACAGCAGTAAGAAAATTTTGTTACGGAAAACTGTTAGCTGGAACAAAATTTCGTTACGAAAAGCGTTAGCTGGAACAAAATTTCGTTACGAAAAGCGTTAGTTGGTACAAAATTTTGTTACGAAAAGCGTTAGTTGGTACAAAATTTTGTTACTCGAAATGTTGGCTAAGAGTATACTTTAAGTTGCCAAAATGATCGGTTTTAAATAAATTTAGCTCACAAAAATCGACAGCTGTAAGAAAATTTTGCTACAAAAAGTGTTAATTGGAACAAAATTTCGTTACGAAAAGCGTTAGTTGGAACAAAATTTCGTTACGAAAAGTGTTAGCTAGAACAAAATTTCGTTACGAAAAGCGTTGGCTGGAACAAAATTTCGTTACGAAAAGCGTTAGTTGGAACAAAATTTCGTTACGAAAAGCGTTAGTTGGAACAAAATTACGTTACGAAAAGCGTTAGTTGCAACAAAATTTGGTTACGAAAAGCGTTAGTTGGTACAAAATTTTGTTAAGCGAAATGTTGGCTAAGAGCATACTTTAAGTTGCCAAAATGATCGGTTTTAAATAAATTTAGCTCACATAAAGCGATAGCTGTAATAAAATTTGGTTACGGAAAAGTGTTAGCTGGAACGAAATTTTGTTCAAAAAGTGTTAGCTGGAACAAAATTTCGTTACGAAAAGCGTTAGTTGGAACAAAATTTTGTCACGAAAAATGTTAGCAGGAACAAAATTTTGTTACACGAAGTGTTAACTAGGAAGATACTTTAAGTTGCCAAAATAATCGGATTTAAATAAATTTAGCTCACATAAAGCGGTAGCTGTAATAAAATTTTGTTACGGAAAAGTGTTAAATAAACAAAATTTTGTTACGAAAAGTGTTAGCTGGAACAAAATTTTGTCACAAAAAGTGTTAGCTGGAACAAAATTTCGTTACGAAAAGCGTTAGTTGCAACAAAATTTTGTCACGAAAAATGTTAGCAGGAACAAAATTTTGTTACACGAAGTGTTAACTAGGAAGATACTTTAAGTTGCCAAAATAATCGGATTTAAATAAATTTAGCTCACATAAAGCGATAGCTGTAATAAAATTTTGTTACGGAAAAGTGTTAAATAAACAAAATTTTGTTACGAAAAGTGTTAGCTGGAACAAAATTTTGTTACGGAAAAGTGTTAGTTGGAACAAAATTTTGTGACACGAAATGTTTGCTAGGAACATACAGTACGTTGCAAAAATCGTCGGATATAAATAAATTTAGCTAACAAAAAGCGATAAATGTAAGAAAATTTGGTTACGGAAAAGTGTTAGCTGGAACAAAATTTTGTTACACGAAGTGTTAGCTAGGAACATACTTTAAGTTGCAAAAGTCATCGGATTTAAATAAATTCAGCTCACAAAAAGCGATAGCTGTAATACAATTTTGTCACGAAAAAGTGTTGGTTGGAATAAAATTTTGTTAGAAGAAGTATTTGTTGGAGCAAAATCTTGTGACGGAAAGTGTTATCAGGAGCAAAATTTTGTTACGGACCTGTAACATAGCCTACACCAATTTGGTTTTCACTGCTCGTTTTGTACTGGCATCTTATATTTGTGTGCAAATTTCAAGTCGCTTGATGTAAAAATGTTGAAATCACAGGCGGACAACTGTCAAATTTAGTTCATTTCGCCGAATTATAGCCACCATAGTTTCAAACATAGGTTTTCGTTTACGAATAAAATTCTAAAGGACATACGCCAATTTGGTTTTCATTGCTCGTTTTGTACTGGCATCTTATATTTGTGTGTAAAATTTCAAGTCGCTTGATGTAAAAATGTCGAAATCACAGGCGGACAACTGTCAAATTTAGTTCATTTCGCCGAACCTTAGCCACCATGGTTTTAAACATGCGTTTTCGGCAAACAATCAAATTCTGTAGGACATACGCCAATTAGGTTTTCACTGCTCGTTTTGTACTGGCATCTAATATTTGTGTGCAAAATTTCAAGTTGCTTGATATAAAAATGTTGAAATCACAGGCGGACAACTGTCAAATTTAGTTCATTTCGCCGAACCTTAGCCACCATAGTTTCAAACATACGTTTTCGTTTACGAATAAAATTCTAAAGGACATACGCCAATTTGGTTATCATTGCTCGTTTTGTACTGGCATCTTATGTTTGTGTGCAAAATTTCAAGTCGCTTGATAAAAAAATGTTGAAATCACAGGCGGACAACTGTCAAATTTAGTTCATTTCGCAACCTTTGCCACCATGGTTTCAAACATGCGTTTTCGGCAAACAATCAAATTCTATAGGACATACGCCAATTTGGTTTTCATTGCTCGTTTTGTACTGACATCTTATATTTGTGTGCAAAATTTCAAGTCGCTTGATATAAAAATGTTGAAATCACGGGCGGACAACTGTCAAATTTAGTTCATTTCGCCGAACCTCAGCCACCATAGTTTCAAACATACGTTTTCGTTTACGAAAAAAAAAGTAAAGGACATACGCCAATTTGGTTTTCATTGCTCGTTTTGTACTGGCATCTAATATTTGTGTGCAAAATTTCAAGTCGCTTGATATAAAAATGTCGAAATCACAGGCGGACAACTGTCAAATTTAGTTCATTTCGCCGTACCTTAGCCACCATGGTTTCAAACATGCGTTTTCGGCAAACAATCAAATTCTATAAGACATACGCCAATTTGGTTTTCATTGCTCGTTTTGTACTGACATCTTATATTTGTGTGCAAAATTTCGAGTCGCTTGATATATAAATGTTGAAATCACAGGCGGACAACTGTCAAATTTAGTTCATTTCGCCGTACCTTACCCACCATGGTTTCAAACATGCGTTTTCGGCAAACAATCAAATTCTATAAGACATACGCCAATTTGGTTTTCATTGCTCGTTTTGTACTGACATCTTATATTTGTGTGCAAAATTTCGAGTCGCTTGATATATAAATGTTGAAATCACAGGCGGACAACTGTCAAATTTAGTTCATTTCGCCGAACCTTAGCCACCATAGTTTCAAACATACGTTTTCGTTTACGAAAAAAAAACTAAAGGACATACGCCAATTTGGTTTTCATTGCTCGTTTTGTACTGGCATCTAATATTTGTGTGCAAAATTTCAAGTCGCTTGATATAAAAATGTCGAAATCACAGGCGGACAACTGTCAAATTTCGTTCATTTCGCCGTACCTTAGCCACCATGGTTTCAAACATGCGTTTTCGGCAAACAATCAAATTCTATAAGATATACGCCAATTTGGTTGTCATTGCTCGTTTTGTACTGACATCTTATATTTGTGTGCAAAATTTCAAGTTGCTTGATATAAAAATGTTGAAGTCACAGGCGGACAACTGTCAAATTTAGTTCATTTCGCCGAACCTTAGCCACCATAGTTTCAAACATACGTTTTCGTTTACGAAAAAAAACTAAAGGACATACGCCAATTTGGTTTTCATTGCTCATTTTGTACTGGCATCTAATATTTGTGTGCAAAATTTCAAGTCGCTTGATATAAAATTGTCGAAATCACAGGCGGACAACTGTCAAATTTAGTCCATTTCGCCAAACCTTAGCCACCATGGTTTCAAACATGCGTTTTCGGCAAACAATCAAATTCTATAGGACATATGCCAATTTGGTTTTCATTGCTCGTTTTGTACTGGCATCTTATATTTGTTTGCAAAATGATAAGTCGATTGATTCAAAACTGTTTATATTGAAGGTAGGCAACTCTTTGGTAATACCGCCGCATCTTATACGGCCGCCATAGCATCAACCAATCGTCACTCATATCTGTATATTTAAACATAGGCTACTAATGCAGTGATAGTTAGGTGATCCTGCCAATCATGCCATTGCATGAAATATTACTGCATTGATAGTAAGGAAACAAATAGATTAATGGTTGGTGATTGATTAGTATAAATTTAAAAACTGGATTCCGTATGGTGCAGTCGCTGTAAACGAATTCCAAATCCGTTGCAGTTTTGTCTCGACCTTTCACCCTTAACACTTTGCTTCGATCCACATTGTTACTTTTTTGAGAAAGTCATTCCATGTTGATGTTTTTAAAATCTCAATGACTTGTAATGATACTTTCGTAGCGCAGCGGAGTATCGTGGTGTGTAACTTTACGTATAACTCTTAACCCCTACCTGGTGTCGAATATTTGGCTGAGAAATTTGGTCAGAAATTTCAACTTTGTTTCCCACTATTACATAGGAACAAAATTTTGTCACGAAAAGTGTTAGTTGGAACAAAACTTTGTTACGGAAAGTGTTAGTTGGAACAAAATTTTGTCATATTTGGTCGTGCAATTTTACTTTTAAATTTCAGCTTGATGCGTTTTTTTGTGACGATTTCTTTGTGCTCTATTATTCCTTGTAGTTGCATGTAGTTTCTTGACATACGGATAGTTACTTTATAGTCACGTGTATAGTAAGCCTACATCTCATATTGGAAGTTATACAATTTTACGCGACAATTTCTTTATGTGCGATAGATTTTTGTAATATTCTTGTTGTTGTAAGGTTGACAGTATGCATTTTTCGAACCGACTAAGCTGTGATGTTCAAAATTAATGTAGCTGTAGTTCACATTTGTAGCGAAAAGTTACGTATCATATGAAGCATAGTTGTAAAGTATAAGCTCATTTTACCACAAACATTGGAAGTTATACAGTTTTTGTAATCTCCCATTTGCCGCGAGTTTGTTTGATTAAATTCACACTTTCTTTCGTCGCGTGTATTACTTTGTGGCCTTTTGACCTGTTTATCTTTATTGTATGAAGAAGCAAGTTGACAAACAATCTGATATTGAAAAATTTACTACCGCAAAGTACTCGGCGTCCCTGACAATTTGTGTCGGTGATGCTACCGCAATATGAAGGTCGGCTGACCTGTTGGCTAGTTGCCACTAAATTGTCGATTCACCTGTGCTCTCGGCCGAGATGCAGACAGGCAGAATAATTCCAAATATGGTTTATTGATCGAATCGAAATCAGAATGAGTCTTGTTCAAAATAGCATAGCATGGAATAGAATTGAATCAAATAGAATAGAATGATCACAGAAAGACGAAAGCGTTATCGTACAAACTGGAAGCCACGTGACGTGCGTTGTAGTGAGAAAAAGGCAGTGTTTTCGTAAATACCATGTGGATATTTGATAAGTGTATAAGTCTCTAGGGAGGGCATTATTTAAGATAGAGTGTCGCTGTCAAACATAAACTCCCCCCTATGATGGAACACGGGAAAAAGTCTTATCAAAACGTCTTTACACATGCGGCTTTGTAAAGCTATTGCGGGCACATTGTCACTCCCTCAAAACAGTTACCAAAACTTCAAAGGCGGTTTACATCACACGACCTGCAGTACCACCAGCTATGCATTCAGTGTTCAAACATAGAGACGTTAAAACAAAAAGCTATAAGTTTAATAGACAATTTGTTGTTACTGATGGTCGGACTTAAACTAGACCCCGGAAGAACTTACGCAACCTTGATACTTAAGAGGTTTATAAGAGACTCATAGAAGCTACACGCAATGTTTTCATTGTTCAGTGTTCACTTCCATTATTTTTGTAAATAATATTCATTTATTTTCATCACTGTATGCTCTAACAGCTGTGCCTTGTTGCAACAACGTTGTTCATCACTGTAGTTTATTTCTTTTCTATGTAACTTCATATTCAATAAATCTCTTCACTATATGTAAATTTATTGCTTAAATACAGACTTGAGAATTCCAAACTAATTAACATATCAAATCAATTCAAGTGTGGGATTTTCAACGCCAAAATATATGGACCTCTACCTCCCTCTAACGGTTTTCCAATGTTGAGACTCGACTTAAAAAATTATGTTCCGAACAAAAATTGTAACACCAAATGGTCGTTAGGAACCGTTACCTATGCTAACGAAAATCATGTTACAATAAAAAAATCCCGTTCCGAACCGTTACATAGGTCTTCCGTTAATTAGGGACAAATAAACCTTCGATTCGTGACGTCACAATGCCAAATTTTTGTGTGATGCAAAACCCTGTCCTGACCTTTAAGGTAATGTAATCTGTGGATTCTCCTATGTTTGAAACTATTCGATATCTACAAAAACAGGCGCCTTCTCCTATCTAAACAATGCATTTTTTCGACGCAAGCACCTTATGTGATGTCCTTTTCTCCCCAGCGCAAAAGGTTTACGATTTTTGGTCGCCGTTACTTTTCGTGCAGTTTTCTACATTTTTTAGTTGACGTAGAACCGTAAAACTTTGGATATATATTTGTTGTAGATATACCTTTAGTTTTATGCAAAGTTGTTATGGCCGTGGCATATGCACTTTAAGCTTACATTTAAATAGATTTTACCTTGATTGGTCTGTGTTGTATTAAGTGCAGATAGCTTAGATCGACTGTCAAAGATTTGATTCCTGGTTTTGCGAGTAACAAACTTAACTATGATTGGTGCAGGGGGTGCTTAGCTATGAAAACAGACCTAAATATTTCACAATGTTTGGTGATGTATGTCGGTGTGTGCCTCGCCGATAATTAAGATCGGTCGAGGCGCAGTTGAATAAGGTGGCGAGCTATAGCAACCAGTGTTTGAGAGCTGGTATCCTCTACATTGGCGAGCACGCCGGGCCCCTCTGGAACTTTCTGATATGGATGTGAGACTGTGTGCCTTGGAAAAGGAAATGCTTTCTGTGAAAATGGAGAATCGATTTCTCGGCAAAACAAGCGAGGAATTGCAAGCTCGAGTTTCGGAGTTAGAAGAGAGGTTGTCAAAGCAAAACAGTCTTCCAAAAACTAATATTAAGGTGACAGAGTTCTTTTCCGGCAGTTCTGGGATGAATTGGCAGGAGTTTAATCTATATATCGAAAACGTATCTGTGGTCAATAATTGGAACAATCAACAAAAGGGAATTCATCTCTCTGCTTGTTTACGACAAGACTTAATACCCACAGAGAAAAATCGGTGCTATGAGGATCTTTGTATGGCTTTAAACAATCATTTCACACATTCAAATGCGCCACGAGCGAGAAGCTTGCTTCACACGGCAGTGAAAAAACCTGATGAATCCTATCGTGAATTTGGCAATCGACTAAGACATTTACAAAAAGAGGGTCATCCACAACTGCCAGATACCTGTGTAGAAGAACTTTTAGTTCAACGATTTATCGCTGGTTGCGATAAGCTCCATTTACAAAGCAGTTTGCTTGTTAAAATCCCAAAGAGTCTCCAGGAAGCGGTGGATTTGCTGAGTTCTTCGGAAGCCTACAGCAGTCATGCATCTCATCAGCGCCAGACAGCAACGCCATGCAACTGCTGCGGGCAGTTTGGGCACCGAGAGTGGAATTGCAACCTGACTCCGCTTCAACATAGAAGTTATGGGACGAGTGATTGGAACCAAGACGACTCGCGGCAACAACGGCCTTTAAACCGCCGCTAGCTGGTGTTTTAGCCGGCACACCAGTGATGGCTCATACGGCTTTGGACAACAACAATGTATGGTACGCCCAATTATCTATTGACAATTCAGTTAAATTACATTCTTTTCTTATCGATACAGGTTCAATGGTATCGTTGTTAGATAAATGATGCAAATTAAAGATACTGAAATTTGTGCTATATTACGAGAATTTGTTGATGTGTTTGTCGATGAACACGGGACACTGGGGCGAACGTCCCTTGTTAAACATTGCATCGACACAGGAATCGCCAGACCAATTCGGCAACGACCGCGTCGAGTAACGTGGCAGAAAAGAAAAATTGTCGAGGCTAGGATTGAAAAAATGCTCGAAGCAGGTGTAACTGAGCGCTGCAATGGGCCTTGGGCTTCTGCTGTTGTTCTTGTCCCTAAAAAGATGGAACGTACCATTTCTATGTGGATTACCGAAAACTTAATGAAGTTACTCGAAAATACGCCTATCCTTTGCCTAAAATTGAGGGAATTATGGATACTTTGGGCAACGCGAAATATTTTACCACATTGGACCTCGCTAGCGGGTATTGGCAAGTGGAAATGAGCGAAACTGACAAGGAAAAAACGCCTTCAACGTTCCTGGAAAAGGTTTATTTCAATTTACAGTCATTAATTTATTAAAAAAAATACTTGACATTAAAAAAAATGCTTGTCACTTTAGGTGGCGTGTTGTCGCAGCTTGTCAACGGCGAAGAACGGGTCACAGCTTATGCCAGTCGAACACTAAGCAAATCCGAACGATACTATTGCACTACATATAGAGAGCTGCTCGCAATTGTTTACTTTGTCAAGCATTTTCGCCATTTCTTGTGGGGTCGAAGGCTTGTGCTACGAACAGACCACGCTTCATTGCAGTGGCTTTTGCACTTTAAGGAACCGGAAGGGATGCTTGCCAGATGGTTGACTACACTGGACACTTACAACTTTGAAGTCGTCCACAGACCGGGAAAGAAACACACGAATGCAGACGGGTTGTCGAGGCAGCGCTGATGCCGGGAGGTATGCGTTGATTGCAATTCCGCTGCCTGCTTTCATGAGGGACAAGTTCTGCAGATTTCATCTCGTCCGAAACAAGACAGTAATTGGCTGGAAACTTGGAGTATCGAAGATACACGCTCGATGCAAATTAAAGATACTGAAATTTGTGCTACGATTCAAAAGCCTTGGCCAACACAAACCTCCGCTATCAAAATTCCTTGAAGAGACAGGTAGCGAGAAGAATTATTCTCAGTGGGATCACTTAGAGGTTAACGACGGAGTGCTTTACCGAATATGGTACCCCGATGAAGGTGAATTTCCATTGATAGTAGCGCCCCACAGCGTGAGGAGGGACATTTTTTACCAGTTACACACCTTACGGACGGCAGGCCACTTAGGTATTGCCAAAACTTCGGAAAGAATTCGACTGCGATTTTTTTGGACTGGAATGCTTGGGGATATAAAGCATTGGTGCAGGTGGTGCGTTACTTGTGCTAAACGGAAGCCAACACATGGACGTCACCGCGCCCAACTTGTCCAGGAGAGAAACCATTTTCCGATGCAACGGATCGGGATTGATTTTTTAGGCCAGCTTCCTATCACTGATCTCGGTAACAAGCACATACTTGTCGTGTCTGATTACTTTACAAAGTGGACAGAATGCTTTCCTTTGCCAAACCAACGAGCTGAGTTGGTCGCCGAAACTCTGGTTAAGGAGATTTTTACTCGGTTTGGAATTCCCGTTTCCTTGCATTCTGATCAAGGCCGTGATTTCGAAAGCATTCTTTTTGCAGAAGTTTGCCGCTTGTTGGACATCAACAAAACACGATCGACCCCTTATCATCGGCAATCATCAGGTCTTGTAGAAAGATTCAATCGAACTTTAATGCAAATGCTTTCGTCTTATGTAAATGATAACCATAATGATTGGGATATTCAGCTTCCTTTCGTAATGATGGCTTACAGATCATCGGTCCACGAGTCCACCAATTCACCCCTAACAGACTTATGCTCGGACGGGAAGTAAATGTTCGTCTGGATCTGATGTGGAGACTTCCTCCGAATCACCATGATACAGCATGTCGATGTCAGTATGTGGAAGATATTCGTCAGGTAATACGAAACGCGTACGCGTTGACCAGAAGGGAACTAAAACGATCTAGTGAAAGACAGAAGAAGACATATGACAAATCAGTTCTACCAGAAGAATTTAACGTTGGCCAGTTTGTGTGGTATTACTATCCACCGCTTGGGAAGCAGAAACTCGGAAGAGGGTGGACAGGACCATTCCTTGTGATATGGAAGTTATCCAAAAGTTTGTACAAAATCCAGAAGTCTTCGGATCATCCACCAAAGGTAGTACACACTGTCCAGTCAAGGAGATTCGAGGCAGAAACCATGCCTAATAACTGGCTACAACCTGAGGAAGAGGAATCGCACTACGACTCCGATGAAAATACTGTAACATCGGACATAGACATTTCTCCCCTTGAGGACGGTGGAACGTCCTTCTGCGGACGTGTGCGACGCTTATCTGCGTATTTGCGTGACTATGTGTTGTAGTGTGAGTATGTGTTGTAGTGTGACTATGTGTGTAAAGTGTATCACGTTTCATTTCGAGGGCGAAATTATGTTAGTTGGAGGGGGGCATTGTAGCGATTTTGTGCTTCATTATGTGTTTGTAGTCACGTGTGTCCGTGTGTCTGGTGATTCATGACGGTGTGTGCCTCGCCTATAATTAAGATCGTTCGAGGCGCAGTTGAATAAAGTGGCGAGCTATAGCAACGAGTGTTTGAGAGCTGGTATCGGCTACACTTGATTGATAGAAATTCTTGACTTTTTAATTCCATGAATTTCTGTTAATAATGTTCAGCCTCTGTTTCGTTTCATGCTTATTTTGCTGAATTTGTGGAATCAATTGATCCACTTTAGTTGACAATGTGGTTTGTGTTGTTTTTTTCAACGTAGTAGGAGACATATGCTTTTCAGGCGAGAAAGTATAATTTATTAACCGGTTATCATATCACCGCCTAAATATCATCCAAATAGAATCAAATATTTTAAAATTATTCCCTCTTTCAACAATGCAACCAAATTTGAACATTTTTGTTGTTGATTTTTTACTAAATTGTCTAAAATCAAACTTGCAATTTTACCAATGAATCTTTCAACACAACTTGGATAAATGTTGTGTAAAATCGCCAAATGATCATGCAAAACTGAGCATCGTATGCTGCTCACATCTATGACGCAACTTAAAAAAAGCGATTTGCGTCTTCCTGTTGTCAGCGGGGCGATATTGTGGGCTCAAAATCTTGGAACGCGCCAAATGTTTCAAAGGCTTATAAATGAATATGGTTTGAACAATCACCTTACCAAGCAAAGACGACTATCTGTCATTTATATCTGTTTTACATACAACACTCCGCAGGATTCACTGGCAAACGGCTTGATGCGAATAAACCGTTTATTATCAGGTTTGTGGGAATAAATCTGAAGCAAGCGCAAAGCTTGGTGTCTCAGAAATGATACCAGTATCCTGTCAAGCAATAATACAGAGTCGAATTGAACATGAAACACCGAGGTCATTTATCAACTGAGTTAGAACAAAAATGAAAATGCGTCGCGATTTAAACAGTATCAAGTGATATAACAGCAACGGAGGTGAACGAGAAAGAACGCAAAACAACATATTTACAGTAAAAACTTGTCCATGTCCGTTGTAGCACATTAATTTTGATTCATGGTAAGTTGATAAAATCACTATGGAAACGAGAATATAACAATGCATGACAAATCGTGGTGACACAGAAGCAAATTTGAAAGATTGCCATGAAATAGAGGTCATGGCGAAAAATATCGAATTCAAAACAGACGGTTATATTGCTGTTGCTGCCAGGCATATTATATATTAATTAATCTGTTCTTCTGGCACAATTAAACGTCACTTTTATTCACCGACGTTATCAAAAAACAAACAATTAAAAATTAATGTTCTGTTTGGCTATAAGTTGGGTTTATGTTCACCAGTTGAAAAGCTAATCATAACTCAAAATACTGCCTCAAGCAAAAAAATTGGCAACACTCGCAAAGATACATTGGTCGTCAAATTGATCATTAAAATGTCTCGTACGCATTTTCATCAGGTTGGGAAGTGGCATGCGTGACGTCGGCATTGCAGTATGCAGCAGGGTCAGGTTGTTCGTTTGTCGATCTTTCAACAACACTGCAACGATAAATTCGCAAGCACGGTTCACAGACGAGAATTTTAAACCCAATTTATATGAGGTTTGTGAAATATGAAAACTCACTGCTGTGCTCTGTCCTGTGGGATGCGATTTTCAACGGCATTCATTTCAATTCTTTCCGGCTGGACGTCTACAAAAACCATAGACCTTGTAGTGGTACAAAGAGTAGTGGTATACAAGAAATATTGTGTTAGAAAGTCATGTACTGATTAATACGAAACATACAAATATTTTTGCCACACGTAATTAAATTTCTCTCCTTGTCGTTGCGCAACTCAACATCTATCGAGTAATCTCGTCATATTTCGTTATCACAAGTTTGAAAGATTTTAGGGAACGATTGTTTACGTTTTTTGGCAGCGGCCAGGCAACACAACCTTATCCCAAACCCTGTTGCTATGAGAGTAACAAGTCCCAGACCAAAGGATAACAACAATACAAGGAGGGTAAGTGTCGGTGCTGGTATTGCTTCAACCATTAATACTACTTTCTTCTCAACGTAAAATGGAGGTCCGGACCTGATGGTAATGGAGTAGTTTCCGAGATCGCCTTCAGAAACCTAAAAAAATGTTTTCATCAACATTTTCGGTGGTAAAATTTGGGCATATTACTCCAAAGCTACCTTCGTAAACAATAGGTCGATTCGGTTTTGAGTCCCGTTGGAAAATAACTTTGCGATTGTAACCTCGACACCTGTTAAGGAAACAAGTATTTCACATAAACCCGTGAAACAAATCACAGTATTAGATAAACTTTGCTTGATTCAGAATTGAAACAAAAACTACATCAAATAATTATCAGAGGAACTGCTTGAAGATGTTTAAATGCAAACGAGGCGAAAAGCTTGGAGAAAGCACAGTGCTACGGATGCGTCACAAACCGAAAGCCTCCAAAGGATTGAAATGCAAAGAAAAAAACTGATACCTCCTTTCATCACCACAACATCCCCGTTTCCACGAATTGCCGGATTTGACTGAAACCCGAATCCCACAGACGATTTCTCTTGTAGTCTGACCTTTTTGAATATTATGGTTTCGTCGATTTTGGGAGGAACTTGCAACAATTAAAGGACTGTTAATCTTAGATAAAAAGACAGGTCTCCATTAAATACTATTCACGGCTAACGAACCTACAAAATTGATGTTTCTGTATTGCTGTCTCGTAACAATTTACAACTCAATACAAAAAAATTTTATACTCAATTAAAATTCTTGCATCCTTACATTGAACTTTTAGTTTCAGTGATTTGGTTTCTGTTTCCTTGTAATCTTCCGAACTCTGATGACACGTCACTAATGATCCGTGATCTGATGACGTCAAGCGGATGGTCGCTGAAGCGAACTAAATATATTATTAAGAAGTTAGGTTTGACAACATGTGGATCATCGCTTTATGAAAAGCGCCTTTATATAATTGTTCTAACCATACCTCTTTCCTAACAAGCTGAAGATTGTGCACAGTCATATTTATGAAATGCATTTTCCCACTGAATTTATCGCAGAATATCAAAACTAATTCCCCCTCTTTCAACGCAGAAGTATTGCTGAGTGAGATGAAATCGAAAAGCGTACCTAAATTCATTCAACATTTAATAAGTGAGACGAGTTTAACAACGCCATTGTGGAACTAAAAAGTTTCATATTTCAAACGTTTTGTTTGCGTGTCTTAGAAAATTTTGTGCAAAAATCAGACGCTTTCAGAAAACATACTGGCATTGTTATTCTTGCTAACGTTACACTTTAGTATCTACAGCATTGTTTAGTTTGCTTTCACCAACCGTTCCAGCATTTGTAAGGATCGCTCCATTCAGCAGTTTCGGTGCAGGACATTGTGACGTTTCGACCGACCGCAGCTGAGTTATCAACGAAAACAGAATCCTTGCATTGTGCAGTTACCTGTGTGCTGTATGTCCATGGCCGTTGATTTGTAGGTTGTACAATTTTTAAGTTTGAAAGAGAAGGGCAATCTAAAACAAACGAAACAAAGTTTACAAACCTATCTATTCTTGACTTATTCGAACGCTTCTTGATGAGTTTACACTGTTTTAAATATTATTTTGTGAGATAACGAATGCATTACATACCTTTTAAAACTATTCTTGGACTTCCCAGATGGGATTGATTGCCACCTGGTATTGCAAATGTGTGTTTCATATAATAAATAAGTCTGTTCACGGAGTTTCAAATTCAGTAGTCTATACAGCAAGAACACTCAAGCAGACTTTTAGTTTCAGCACAGCAGCAGCCGACCGGGAAACAATTGGTACGCTGCAGCACGACTCTATGCATGACTCCTTTTCGTTTCGAATTTCCATAATGGGTTATAAACTAATCAGCAAGTGCCAATCTAGGTGTGCGCACAAACTTACCCGCAATTTATCGGAACTTGATTCAGTTTGAAACAAATTCACCACGAACTTGATGACGTGATTTGGTGGGGCATTGATAAACCATTGGCAGTTTTCATAGTTGTTGTAAGTTCCAGGCCAACCAGGAGATGTGAGAACTTCCGTCCCTCTGAGGCTCGCTGTGCGGTTGGTTTCGCCACAACGAGGATTCCGGACTAGAATAACGCAATTCACAAATATTGGAAGTTTTGATTCAACACGTATAATTGCAACTTCAAGGGAAAAATATGATAGGTTTTCTTGTAAAGTGTCGAATATAATTGAATACAAAATTTCCTTTTTAAAAATTCATCTTTTTCATAAAATGCTACAAAAGTTTTTATACTTCATATTAATGTCTATAAATCAGTGTTTCTTAAACTGTGAGCGACGAAACAGGCCCAGGTGTGCCGCGAACCTCATCAAACAATAACCTAAACAATGCATTACCAAAACACCAAGGAATACAACATAGCAAACATACGAAAAAGCAAAACTGCAACTACCAGCTATGTAGTTGATTGAAAATCCAGAAGAAGTTCCACTTCCATCCGAAGTAAAAGTTAATCGAACCGCATTTAAATTCGTAGCGACAGTGTAACCTGACGACACAGATCCACTCAAAGAACGTAACAATGTACTTCCGCCTTGGTCGTATATCTGTAGCAGTAATATCAAAAGTCTAAAGCAGTAGCAAGTTTTCAAAACAGGGCGAGAGCTATTTTAGGGCACTGCGTTTGCTTAGATCGACACATTTTTGGTTTTCTCTTTGGTCGGATCCAAAACGCACACATTTGGCGCTGTTGGAATCTTTGTTTGTTTGTTATATTGTGGCAGATGTACACTTGTGCGCCAGCTTTTGAAACAAAGAAAGATTTCGCCGGTGCAAACCGTGTCTGTGATTCCTGCCTTATTCAGCCCCAATATATTTCTCTTCAAATCAAAATGACCAAACTTACCCGCAATATTTCGGAACCAGTTTGAAACAAATTCACCATGAATTTGATCACGTGATTTGGTGGGGCATTGATAAACCATTGGCAGATTTCATAGTTGTTGTAAGTTCCAGGCCAACCAGGAGATGTGAGAACTTCCGTCCCTCTGAGGCTTGCTGTGCGGTTGGTTTCGCCACAATGATGATTCCGGACTAGAATAACGCAATTCACAAATATTTGAAGTTTTGATTCAACACGTATAATTGCAACTTCAAGGCAAAAATATGATAGGTTTTCTTGTGAAGTGTCGAATATAATTAAATAAAAAATTTCCTCTTTAACAATTCATATATTTTTACAATGACATATTAATGTCTCTAAATCCGGGTTTCCTTAACTGTGTGCGATGAAACGGGCTCAGGTGTGCCGCGAATCTTATCAAAAATAAACGCAACAATGCATGTCTAAAACACCAAGGAATGTAACTTCAAAAACATACGAAAAAGCAAAACTGCATCTACCAGCTTTGTAGTTGATTGAAAATCCAGAAGAAGTTCCACTTCCATCCGAAGTAAATGTTAATCGAACCGCATTTAAATTCGTAGCGACAGTGGAACCTGACGACACAGATCCACTCAAAGAACGTAACAATGTACTTCCGCCTTGGTCGTATATCTGTAATAGTAATATCAAAAGTTTAAAGCAATAGCAAGTTTTCAAAACGGGGTGAGAGCTATTTTAGGGCACTGTGTTTACTTAGATCGACACATTTTTGATTTTCTTTTCGTCCGAATCCAAAACACACACTTTGCGCTGTTGGATTCTTTGTTTGTTTGTTATATTGACACAGATTTTCGCTCGTGCAAAAGCTTACGATAAAACGAAGAAAGATTTCGCCGTCTCAAACCATGTGTGTGGCCCCGGACTTATTTAGCCCTAAGATACTTTTCATTAAATCAGAATGACTCAAGATAAAATTGTTGAAACTTACTTCGAGATAGTCACAACATGACTCAGTTCGAAACGAATACACCAACAATTTGATCATGTGATTTGACGGGGCAATAATAAACCATTGGCAGTTTTCATTGGGTGCGTAATTTCCAGGCCAACCAGGGGATGTGAGGATTTTCCCCACACTGACACTTGCTGTGATGGTGTTGATTTCACCACATGGAGAGCTCCAAAATACTACAATAATATTGGTAAGTATTTAGGTTTGATACTATTTAATTTTTATCGCAAATAAATTTTATCGATGTCGAATAAGTGATGTGTGGGTTTACTTTTTTATTGCTTGAATAAATTTGCTCCAGGGACTTCAAAACCGCAACATATTCCCCTATAGTTAGTTTTTCGTATTTACTTTTAATGATGTCGAAAAGTAAGTCCTACCTGTATTGAACATCACAAGAAAACCAAAATTTATCTGCAATGCAAGCCGTTTGTTCATCATCGAAATTTATATCTCACCACTTCTTATACCTGGATATAATTTTGGTAGCAGTTAATTGTTATAAAGTCACTTAGGTAACAGATATGGTATATCCAAAAATAGGATTTCCTGATATGTTACTTGCGATATAATGAAGGCCGGTCCTTAATCAAATTGGGCCCAGCACCATAATAGGAAACCACGCGCATCCAAGCAAGGGCTTCATCAATTTACCAGATAAAGGTCACATGATTTGTGTTTCAGAAAGTTATAATGACCTTTGCAAACGAGATGCTGATGGTCGACAAATATTTAAACGCACATAACTTTGTCTGTTTTCGTCGACTTTCGATGACATTTTTCACAAGTCGCAGATATATGTTTGATTAAGTAAGTTGTTTAACAGAAGGTATGGTATCACACAATGCTGACTGTTAGTCAGTATATTTCAATAAAGTTTGTTATGCGTGCTAAAAGCATTGATTATTCACATACTCCTGGTGATCAGAATAAACGTTTTTTATTCACAAAACATGCTGACTCGAGTTTTCCTTGTTTCTCTTTGAAAACCTCCCAATAATAAACACAAGACTTACGATTTCAAATCAAAATTTTCGCTCTCTGCATCCAAAAAGCCAATAAATCTTCCAGTGCGATTGAAACAAAAGTCTCAGCTACCTTCGAGAGCCCAATTTAACCGAGAAGTGAAGCAACAGGAGATAAACTTATTTACGTGAATCGAAACTTGAAGTTTCAACCATGCGAAAACTTCCTGGTTCAAAAAGCCAAAAGCCACAGCTATTGTTATTGTCATACAGTAAAGTTTTTTTCGGTGTTGCTAATTATAATGGAAAGTCCGGAAGATGAACGGGATAATGACAGCACGTAAGTTATGGTACAAGTGAAAAAGTTGCGATGTTAATTATGATCTGTTGTATGTTGTTGTTATTTGACAGTAGTATAAATATTTTACCTTACAGCACTGATGATGAACACAGTAGTTGTTCGAAACGTTTGTTCTACTATGAATAGTTTGTACTTCGGTTTTTAAATATGATTTGCTTAAAACTTTAAAAAGTTGCAAAGGTTATTGCAATTTTTTTACCGAAATGTGTTTGACGCGGGTATGCTTATGAGAGCCGCAGTGTCTATGTAGTTTTCATCGGACAGTTTTTGATTGATTGCATAGCATTGAATATCTATTCAACAAATTCATGATAAATTAATTAATTTAAATATCACTGCCCTAACATGAATATAGTAGGTTTGTCTCAACCAGGAAGTTTGACTCTATTGACTCCTTAACTATCGGTTGACGTAAAACGGCTTTTCCTGAAGCGGGGTTTAAGTAAATGAAAGGTTATTATCCGGTTTAGGAAAATGCTGGTAAATGTGTTCAATATTCCTTTGGGCAACAGAAGCAAGAGTTTAAAGTAAAACAAAAATCACGACGACATAATTTTCCGAGAGTGTTGATTTCACATGTGACACTAATGCTTGAAAAATTCCCAGCCAAGGCAAATAACCTTGCATAGTTCCATGGACAACAAAATTGGAATACACTAACGTAAACATTGGTTGTTCATTAATTGCAGCATCCGTGTTATTACTTTATCCAATGTGTCTGCATCGTATTTCTAATTACCAAGTTAAATTAAATTTATTAAACTTGCCGTATCAGTCTATATGTGATAAATTCTTTCTCTGATTGGCACTCTTTTGCAAAAGACTGACTTTTGTATTGTAAATGGTACACAAGCTTTCGCGATTTTCCTTCGCTTCGTCAGGTGTAAATAAACACAATGCGATACAAAAAAACGAGCGCAAGGCGGTCGAAGAAAAACCGGGGGATTCCTGAGCCATTATCAACACGACGATGCCGCAGGAACGATGCAGCAACACGACGACGCCAATTAACGGCAGCTTATCATTTACAGTGCCTTTTTTCTTCGACCGCCTTGCGCTTGTTTTTTTGTATCGCATTGTGTTTATTTACACCTGACGAAGCGAAGGAAAATCGCGAAAGCTTGTGTACCATTTACAATACAAAAGTCAGTCTTTTGCAAAAGAGTGCCAATCAGAGAAACAAGTTAAATTAGTGCCATAAGATCAAATTTGCAACGTCATCACCACAAAGGCAACTGAGTTGTGCAGTATGTTTAATGCATGTTTGTGTTGAGCAAATGTTTCTTCATGAGAACTGTTGAATGTTAGTCAATGTTACAGCGTAAATTGTTTCCTCTACTCTGGCATTCCGGTGCTTGCTGGTCATTCTATTCTTATCAATTCTGTTTACAAAGAAACTAAATAAACTCTGCAGCTTGAAATAAGTTTGGCGACTACGGAAGATGTTTTAATATACTGCAAAAAGTGTCAAGCAGCTGTTTGTATTTTAAAGGTTGCAACCGTTATAACCGGCCATATGCGTTTCGACAACATTTTTGCTTTCATAACCGGTTATAGCGATTTATGGCCGAGTTAAATAAAACACAACAAAAGGCAACGATATTTCGGAATTCAATGAAATATCGATAAAAACACAATCAGGGAAAGCAAAATTAGGTGTTTTGACGTTTGGTCTTGGTATTACTTTTCAAACCAGGGGCCAAATTTGGTCAAATCGTTGAAATACGTCATGGAACGGCTAGATCACATGAATGTTAACCATGGGCCAAATTACTATGAATATAATAAATGGTAGGGTGCTACATCAATCCGTTACAAACTTGTATGCGAAAATACACACGTGTTGAACATGGGTTTCAGAAAACAATAACAGGTTAAACAAATGCAAAGTCTGTCGCCTAAAGGAAAAGTTTAAATAACAAACAAATTAATTGAGTGGTTTATTGGCAAATTCCCCACAAAACTGCACCAGGACACCAGAACATGACATAAAACAAAGTCTAAAGTGTAAACTTATTCTTGAATATATATGTAATACTCATGATTCATTTGGCAATCTCTGGTCTTCGCAATTCAAACCAAAAACAAACGGCTAAAAAGCAAAAAGAAAATTTTTAATATTGGAAAGAAACAAATATGGTATAAAGTGTTTAATTTTCATGCAAAAATACAACATGCAAAACACAACAATTTTAATGGAAGTGATCTACTGGCATAAATTTTCACAAACGGTGTTAGCGTGTCCTTTGCAGAAAATGTTGTCACAAAACATAACAATGTGTTAAAACTGTTTCTTATACCTGCTGCGTAATTGATTGAAAACCCCTGATGTGCTCCACTGCTGCCAGAAGTGAAAGTCAACGGAGCCACACTTCCAACAGAAGTAAAATTGAAACCAGATGATAGAAATCCAGAAAAAGAATTCAAAGTTCCGTTTTCGTTGTAAATCTGCGATAGTAACAAAATATTTCATCGGAAATTACATATAGTTTCTGGTTTTCTGGCACAATTAAATGTTGATAATTATTGATGGAAATTTCGACAGCTATTCAACTCGACTTCATCAGGGTAATGCTGGAAAATAACAAGTTGCCTAAAATCTGATGCAAACTTTCAAACTTTGTTTATATTGATGACCTTATTCGGCATTGTGGCAACACGCATGTTTCCCTGGCCTAGTTCTGATCACGCCGCATGTTTTCTGAAATTCAACACTGAAACAAAGAACGGAAAGGATGCAGGCGGAGTTAAGCCTTCCTGCAGAGCTAAAAGCAAGCTGCTGATACTCTGCTGGACAACCACGTTTTTCTGACTCTTTGTTTATCGTAGTAATCGTTCGCCCTCTCTCGGTGTGCTATTATTTCGAGCCATTCGCGCTGTTACGTTCGCATGTTCCGTTGTTAGTTAATTCGCTATTAATGGAATAAACTCCAAATTAAACTTATGCCACCTGGTATTGCAAACGTGTCCTTCATATAATAAATAAGTCTGTTCACGGAGTTTTGAATACAGTAGTCAACACAGCAAGAACACGCAAGCAGACTTTAGTTTCAGCACAGCAGCAGCCGACAGGGAAACAATTGGTACGCTGCAGCATGACACTATGTATGACGCCTTTTCGTTTGGAATTTCCATAATGTGTTATAAACTAATCAGCAAGTGCCAATCTAGGTGTAAGAGCGCACAAACTTACCCGCAATTTATCGGAACCTGATTCAGTTTGAAGCGAATTCACCACGAACTTAATCACGTGATTTGGTGGGGCATTGATAAACCATTGGCAGATTTCATAGTTGTTGTAAGTTCCAGGCCAACCAGGGGATGTGAGAACTTCCGTCCCTCTGACGTTTGCTGTGCGGTTGGTTTCGCCACAACGATGATTCCGGACTAGAATAACGCAATTCACAAATATTTGAAGTTTTGATTCAACACGTATAATTGCAACTTCAAGGGAAAGATATGATAGTTAAAATGCTGCGAAAGTTTTTATACGACGTATTAAAGTCTCTAAATCAGTGTTTCTTTAACTGTGTGCGACGAAACAGGCCCAGGTGTACCGCCAACCTCAACAAAAATAATCTAAACAATGCATGTCTAAAACACCAAGGAATGTAACTTCAAAAACATACGAAAAAGCAAAACTGCATCTACCAGCTATGTAGTTGATTGAAAATCCAGAAGAAGTTCCACTTCCATCCGAAGTAAATGTTAATCGAATCGCATTTAAATTCGTAGCGACAGTGGAACCTGACGACATAGATCCACTCAAAGAACGTAACAATGTACTTCCGCCTTGGTCGTATATCTGTAAAAGTAATATCAAAAGTCTAAAGCAGTAGCAAGTTTTCAAAACAGGTCGAGAACTATTTTAGGTTACTGCGTTTGCTTAGAGCGACACATGTTTGGTTTTCTCTTTGGCCGGATCCAAAACACACACACTTTGCTTTGTTGGAATATTTGTTTGTTTGCTATATTGTGGCAGATGTACACTTGTGCGCCAGCTTTTGAAACAAAGAAAGATTTCGCCGGCGCAAACCGTGTCGGTAATCCCTGCCGTATTCAGCCCCAATATATTTTTTTTCAAATCAAAATGACCAAACTTACCCGCAATTTATCAAAACCTAATTCAGTTTGAAACGAGTTTACGATGAATTTGATCCCGTGATTTGGTGGGGCTTTGATGAACCATTGGCAGATTTCATAGTTGTTGTAAGTTCCAGGCCAACCAGGAGATGTGAGAACTTCCGTCCCTCTGAGGCTTGCTGTGCGGTTGGTTTCGCCACAACGATGATTCCGGACTAGAATAACGCAATTCACAAATATTTGAAGTTTTGTTTCAACACGTATAATTGCAACTTCAAGGGAAAAGTATGATAAGGTTTTCTTGTAAAGTGTCAAATATCATTGATTACAAAATTGCCTCTTTAAAAAATCATCTCTAATATAAATTGATACAAGAGTTTTTATACGACATCTTAATGTCTCTAAATCAGTGTTTCTTTATCAGTGTGCTACGAAACAGGGTCAGGTGTGCCGCGAATCTCATCAAAAATAATCTAAACAATGCATGTCTAAAACACCAACGAATGTAACTTAAAAAACATACGAAAAAGCAAAACTGCAACTACCAGCTATGTAGTAGATTGAAAATCGAGAAGAAGTTCCACTTCTATCCGAAGTAAAAGTTAATCGAACCGCATTTAAATTCGTAGCGACAGTGGAACCTGACGACACAGATCCACTCAAAGTACGGAACAATGTACTTCCGCCTTGGTCGTATATCTGTAACAGTAATATCAAAAGTCCAAAGCAGTAGCAAGTTTTTATAACAGGGCTGGAGCAATTTTAGGGCACTGCGTTTGCTTAGATCGACACATTTTTGGTTTTCTCTTTGGCCGGATCCAAAACACACACATTTTGCTCTGTTGGAATCTTTGTTTGTTTGTTATATTGACACAGATTTTCTCTCGTGCAAAAGCTTACGATAAAACGAAGAAAGACTTCGCTGGCGCAAACCATGTGTGTGGCCCCGGACTTATTCCGCCCTAAGATGCTTTTCATTAAATCAGAGAATGACTCAACATAAAAGTGTTGAAACTTACTTTAAGATAGTCATAACCTGATTCAGTTTGAAACGAATTCACCACGAATTTGATCACGCGATTTGCCGGGGCAATAATAAACCATTGGCAATTTTCATTGGGTGTGCAACTTCCAGGCCAACCAGGAGATGTAAGGACTTTCTCCACACTGACACTTGCTGAGCGGTTGATTTCACCACATGGAGAACTCCAAAATACTTCGACAATATTTGTAAGTATTTAGGTTTGATATTATTTAATTTTTGTCGCAAATAATTTTTATCGATGTCGAATAAGTGATGTGTGGGGTTTACTTTTTTATTGCTTGAATAAATTTGCTACATGGACTTTCAAACCGCAACATATTCCCCTATAGTTAGTTTTTCATATTTACTTTTGTTGATGTTGTGACGTAAGTCCTACCTGTATTGAACATCACAAGAAAACCAAAATTTATCTGCAATGCAAGCCGTTTGTTCATCATTGAGATTTATATATCACCACTTCTTATACCTGGACATAATTTTGGTAGCAGTTAATTGTTATAAAGTCACTTAGGTAACAGATATGGTATATCCAAAAATAGGATTTCCTGATATGTTACTTGCGATATAATGAACGCCGGTCCTTAATCAAGTTGGGCCCAGCACCATAATAGGAAACCCCGCGCATCCAAGCAAGGGCTTCATCAATTTACCAGATAAAGGTCACATGATTTGTGTTTCAGAAAGTTATAATGACCTTTGCAAACGAGATGCTGATGGTCGACAAATCTTTAAACGCACATAACTTTGTCTGTTTTCGTCGACTTTCGATGACATTTTTCACAAGTCGCAGATATATGTTTGATTAAGTACGTTGTTTAACAGAAGGTATGGTATCACACAATGCTGACTGTTAGTCAGTATATTTCAATAAAGTTTGTTATGCGTGCTAAAAGCATTGGTTATTCACATACTCCTGGTGATCAGAATAAACGTTTTTTATTCACAAAACATGCTGGCTCGAGTTTTCCTTGTTTCTCTTTGAAAACGTCCCAATAATAAACACAAGACTTACGATTTCAAATCAAAATTTTCGCTCTCTGCAGCCAAAAGCCATTAAATCTTCCAGTGCGATTAAAACAAAAGTCTCAGCTACCTTCGAGAGCCCAATTTAACCGAGAAGTGAAGCAACAGGAGATAAACTTATTTACGTGAATCGAAACTTGAAGTTTCAACCATGCGAAAACTTCCTGGTTCAAAAAGCCAAAAGCCACAGCTATTGTTATCGCACTGCAAGATTTATTGTCATACAGTAAAGTTTTTTTCGGTGTTGCTAATTATAATGGAAAGTCCGGAAGATAAACGGGATAATGACAGCACGTAAGTTATGGTACAAGTGAAGAATTTGCGATGTTAATTATGATCTGTTGTATGTTGTTGTTATTTGACAGTAGTATAAATATTTTACCTTACAGCACTGATGATGAACACAGTAGTTGTTCGAAACGTTTGTTCTACTATGAATAGTTTCTACTTCGGTTATAAATATGATTTGCTTAAAACTTTAAAAACTTGCAAACGTTAGTGCAATTTTTTTACGGAAATGTGTTTGACGCGAGTAGGCTGATGAGAGCCGCAGTGTCTATATAGTTTTCATCGGACAGTTTTTGATTGATTGCATAGCATTGAATATCTATTCAACAAATCCATGATACATTAATTAATTTAAATATCATTGCCCTAACATGAATATAGTAGTTTTGTCTGAACCAGGAAGTTTGACTCTGTTGACTCCTTAAGTTTCGGTTGACGTAAAACGGCTTTTCCTTAAGAGGGGTTTAAGTAAATGGAAAGTTATTATCGGGTTTAGGAAAATGCTGGTAAATGTGTTCAATATTCCTTTGGGCAACAGGAGCATGAGTTTAAGGGGAAAAAATCACGACGACATAATTTTCCAAGAGTGTTGCCATGATTTCGCATGTGACACTAATGTTTGAAGAATTCCCAGCCAAGTCAAATAACCTTGCATAGTTCTATGGACAACAAAATTGGAATACACTAACGTAAACATTGGCCGTTAATTACCTGCAGCATCCGTGTTATTACTTTATTCAATGTGCCTGCATGGTATTTCTAAATACCAAGTTAAATTAGTGCAATAAGATCAAATTTGCAACGTCATCACAACAAAGGCAACTGAGTTGTGCAATATGTACAATGCATGTTTGTGTTGAGCAAATGTTTCTTCATGCGAACTGTTGAATGTTAGTCAATGTTACAGCGTAAATTGTTTCCTCTACTCTGGTATGTCTGTGCTTGCAGTTCGGTGCTTGCTGGTCATTCTTTTCTAATCGATTCTATTTCTATCCGTGGTCACGTAATCTGCTTGTGCGCAAAGGATTGAGGTTAACCTTGCGTCCTGCAATTCAATTGACACTTGGTAAGAATAAGATTGGACATATTAATTGGAAGTTTGAAATATTTCAAAACCAGAAAAACAGGAGATTGTTAATTTTCTGTCAAACCGCGTTTTTCATTAAGGGTCAATGAATATGTGAGGTTCTCTGGTAGTGCAGTAAAGGTGAGTATTCTACTTTCGATGCAAAATTCTGGCGTCATACAAACTAAACATTTTCTGAATCGTTTCCCGCGTTTCCTACAAACATTACTGGTCTTGAAAAAGGTTGTTGGGGAGCTCATGCGACTCTCTAAGTCGAGGTTGACAATGATTATTTTCAAGGGTGATTTTAATGAAGGTGAGGAAAACATGTAGTCAACAACAATGCTTGCCGTCTTATTCCTTTGTTTATTAACCAGGCAACAACCTGACCAGTTAAAACCATTCACATCTCACAAAAACACGATAACTTTAATTCGATATTATGACAATGATTTTCTGTCTAAAAAAATCTGAATTAGAATGATATAAAGGACAAGAGCTCCTTATTAGCTAATTTGCAAACTATGAGAATAAGTTGTATGAGACCACTGGTTTGTCGCAATTCTGTTGTTATTGACTGTGTGCATTGAACAGTCAAATAACATCTTGTTTATTGGTATTTAATCATCCTCCAAAGTAATGAGTGGTTTTGTATCATACACGAAAGAATGTAGATTTTCGGTTACATGTGACATGTATTTGCAAAACTTTATTTATAGGCGTTCAAAACATGAGATAATGATACAAATACAAATGAATAGTTTCTTCATTTTCGTGCAGCGATGGTGTGATTTAGTACGTTCTGTAACAAAAATCAGTAAGTTACAAAAAACAACAAAATGTTAAAAAAAAATTCTTGACGCGCTGTGCCAAGATCGAATCACATAACTTACGTGGTAACTTCAACGTTGATTCGGTAAACTTGGTTTGCCCAAGACCCACCCTTTCCAGAAGCAGGGCAGGCGTGACTCTCATCATATTTCTTGTACGTCTTTACTGCGTCACGTGATCCGACGCACCAACCACCGTCCTGCAACGCAATGACGTTGTATCCACGGGCGTAGGCGGCTTGCACACATTTGGCGATCGCCTCATTACGGCTTCGGTAAGGCCCGTCGAGAACTCGCCCCAACCCTTCAAGCGTCGGGATGGCGTAATTTACAGTGTCCCGCCAACAACCCAAATCGGTAAGCGACACTAATGTACAAAATAACACCGTAAATTTAACTGATAAGTGACACAAACGTGCATTTTATGGAAACCGTGCAAAAAGTATCTAAAAAAGACATACCTCGTGATATGGTGGCGATTTCGTAAACTTGATTACCCCAACCTCCACCTTCTCCGTCAATTGCGCAAGATGTGCTTTTTCCGTATTTTCTGTATGTGTTTCTTGCTGTGGTAGAACTTGCGCACCAACCTCCGTCCTACAAATTGCAATGTGTTTACCAACCAACAAAAACTGTGATCCAAAATAGGATTAGAATATGCAATAAACGTTTTGTAGTAAAACTAGCATGCGACTAACTCTGTATTTTAGTGATTTTGTCAGTTTTCCCAGTTTTGGAAAATTTTTATTCATAAATTATTGTATATAAGAATTATACCTGGACAGCAAATACGTCGTCACCATTGTTGTGAGCGACTGGCACATTTGGCGATCGCATTCACTCTTGCTTTGTAATTTGCTCCATCAGGATTTCCTTCTCTTGTGGGGATTGCCCTGTTTTCAGAGTCCGCCCAACATCCGAGATTGTTGAGAGTAACTGAAAGAGAAAAGATCTTTGTTTAATGGAAATCTTGCCAAATATGACTTTCACAAATTGTTGTTTTGCATGGGTATTTCCTCCTAGCTCTTTTACTTCAAAATTTTAAATTATTAATACGAAAATAGTTCTATTATGAAAGTTGATCTAACCAGGATAATACTTGACTGCATGAGTTGTTACGACAAAGATGCACAAAACGGCAAAAATCATCGAATTCATCTAAAAAAACAAACTTGGGTTCATTACGATTTTAAAATATGACAATGTTGATCAAAAATTTACAAATCTAATTCTAGACATACCTTTGATTTGCTTGATGTTGAAAAAGTGTTCGTGTGATACAGTATATATCCGTTGAACAAGATGGTAATGATTTGCAGACGAGCCTACGCTCCTTTTATAAGGCGACCAAGCACTTCTTCCAACGGTTCGTCAGAGTTAAACCAAAAATGCATGACAAGTTAACACTTAGTTGACTATGACGTCACGACTTCGTCGGTCAGCAATTGTGATTTTCGTGTTTCTGCTGACCATGGAGTAAACAACATTATTGGATTAAAGCTTACTGACAAGCAAGTAATGTGTTGGCAGTTTTCAATCGTCACATGTCTTTGCGATTTTATTGTACAAGATATGATTTACAATAGGTAACATTTTGATTTCAGAATGTGTCAACGCAGAAAACATGTGAATGTAGAAACAAAATTTTACAGCAACTAAAGCAGCAAACACTCGTTTATCAATTCACAGAAACCGGGATACATCTACGGTTACATTTTAAGAAACGAATTGTTTTTTGAAGGCATTGCAGCCTACCTGGATTAGCCATTTTTTTCCTGACAAGTCGGAGCAAAATTTGTAAACCAAGCTCCCGGTGAGGTTTGAACTCACGACCCTGGGCTAACCAGGTCCAACGATAAGGTAGCAGTGATCGCCAAGCAAGGACCTGCGCAGTGGGCGATTCTGCCAATCATGCCATTGCATGAAATATTACTGCGTTATCTGATACGGTGATAGAGATCCCCTACCTATATGTAAAGGTTGCCTGGCAAGTTGTGAGCTTGTGCACCAGTGTACCTTGGCCACAATATACCTCGTGAAACCAGCTGTAGCTCAGTTGGTAGAGCGTTGGGCCTTGTTAGCCCAGGGTAGTGAGTTCAAACTTCACCGGAGCTTGATTTTTCAAATCTTGCTCCGACTTGTCAGGAATAAGTGGCTGATCCAGCTAGGATGCAATGCTTAGGCTGCCAAGCCTGCAAACCTAATATTCGAGATACGATAGCTGTCAAAATTGCTGCCAAGCAAGGACCTGCGCAGTGGGGCGATCCTGCCAATCAAATGCCATTGCATGAAATATTACTGCGTTATCCAATGAGCATATTTGAATTGCTACGTATAAATCTGAATCAAAATCGAAAAAAATACAAACATTCAACTTTCAGGAGGTTGTTTTTTGAAATGATGCTGACGCGCAATGTAAACGACCATAAGACTATGAGGAATTGCTTGATACAGGCCTTTGGCTCAGTGATAAACACACAGATTCGCCCCATCAGGTTGTGAAACAGCAATTTTCCGATAACAACGGACTTCAAAGTGTACTAGCTTAATCCCGGCATATGGATCTCTTACCCACTTATACCCCCCAACGGAAATCACTGGCTACTGCGTCAAAGCGTGTTTTCTACAGATATAAACACTGTTCAAATTTATGACAGTGCATTTTTCCGGTACAATTCCGATGACCATTTTGTAATTCCGAAGCTTTATTAACACTGTACATCAAAATTTATTAGTTAGCCTAAATATCCGACAATCGCGGTTCTGGTAATTGTGGCGTTTTGGCAATTGCATTTGCGGTAACCTTTTGAATGAATGTTGGTAGATATATTGTACCAGATGTAACGATTGCAAGACTTCATACATCCGACAAACGAAGAAACTTATTGAGTTCAGTAGACATACATTCCCCTTGCCAATTTAAAGAAAGTTGGGTATGGTTTGAAAGGTATTATAACAAACCATAAAAAACATAAAATTTTGATGGTGTAGGTATAGTTGGGGCCGCGTAGTCGTGAAAAGAGAAAAAATGCAAGTTTTAATGACGTTGATGATTAATATTGGGTCGGTAGACATACATTCCCTCTCCAATTTAAGCAAGTTGTAATTTTATGTAAAACTTGTTGCAATGCTATGCGGTACATGTAATTCTATGCACCTAGTGTAAAAATCCTCAAACGACAAGTTACATGCGTTTAAAGTTTTGCCGACCAGCGTCTCCTTTGTTGCATGTATCATTGCATGTTAGGATCCGTTTGGTCGATCCTGACAAAATACAATTCTCTTGGTTTTTCATGGATGAACAAAAGCTATTAAAATGATTGAAAATATCACTCCATGCATCCTGCAAAAAAAATATCTAATCCCACCAGTAACGACAGAGTTATGTGCGTTTGAAGTTTTGTCGACTATAATAGCGACCAGAGGGATGTTAGTTGACAAAAAAAATCGCCATTTAACAAAATTTTGAACGCGCGTGACTCGGCCGCCTTACGAGGTAGCGACTTACTTTTTTTTACACAAAGATAGAACTTTCCAACGAAAGAAAAATAAAAAAAAATTTGCATGAATTTTCGAATATGAATATGATATGTTTGCTATGTCATAACCATAAGCAAACATCGATTCCCGCTGAAATCCTTAAGGATAGATATTCTTTGGTGTCTGTACTATCTAAAAATATTAAACTTTTTTGCGAGAAAAAACGCGCGCTCTCCAAAATTGAAGAACATTAACCATATGACGGTTTGTCAACCTGGCAAATACAAATGCAGTTTGTATAGCTACCAGTTATACTAAGATACAGGGAGTTATAATATAATAGATTAATGTTTTACCTGCTGCGCCCTTTCCTTCACAACATCAAGAAATGTTGGCCTTGATTTCACCGCTTCCGCCTGTTCAATGAATTTCTAGTGCAAAATATTGTTGTTTATTTAATAATTTTGTTGGTAAAAACATTCGTACTCACCGACAGTGGAGTCGGCGTAATCTGTTTTCCCGCATTTTAATTCGGGGAAATCCAGGATAGCCTTGAGAGATGGATCCCATCGTTACCAAGTAACTGCGATGGGATGCTACCCTCAATAAACTGAAGTTCCACTTCCTCTGCTGACTTCCTCATCTCTTTGTTGAGCGCTGCAACGAAACGTGGCTTCTTGGTCGAAGGCAAAATTCCCGTGTGAAAAATCTGTAAAATGAAATAGTGTATACTTAGAAAGCAAGTATTTAAATAACGCATAGTAATGTATAGTATTTCTACATACCTTGGCGAATGGTTAAAGAGCCTGTACCAATCGGACAAGAGCTTTCATGCGGCCAACAATTCCTTTAATGCCACCATTCATAAACCTATAGGGTTGTCACCTTTCATTGCGAGAACATCATTGGTTCCAAACCATATGAAGATAGTTCCTGTATTGCATGCCAGATCGTACCACCAGGCATGCTTAAAGCTGCAAAATCAAAAGAAAAAGAAGTAGATGGTTTCACCTACCTCATAAGGCGAAACGTATTTCCGAGCATTGCTGTCGGAAATGAACAGCAACCGTTTCCGGCTGCTTTTGACAGGAACCCGCCACATTGTCTGCTTCCTAGATATCCCAAGGCCGTACTTCTCCACTCTTGATGGCTGCAAAAAAAGTAAACGAAGTTAAATTTATACACATTAACAATAAACAATGCTCGAAAAAGAGTTCTTACCTTTGGCTGGGTACAAACATTCAACCAGTTTTCAATAATCGACTTCTCCATAGCTTGTTTCGTAACAATGTATGTCGTAGCTTCGCCGTTTGCAATTGGTTTCTCAATGAGAATGAATGACTTTCTGTTTGTGTTTGCTTATATTGAAGAATCTATAATTACCCAATTTGTGCCAATCAGAAAACACGCCGCCCGATCGTGAGCCTCGTAACCCCCGATCTCTCTACCCGCCGCGCGGCCTTGAGCCCCGCTGATTCCTATCACTCGGCTCACTGACTTATCAGATACCCCCCCGCCTAATAGGGTCCAGCGTAAAAATAATGTTGCGAAAACAACCGATAAGTAACATTCCTTTGTGGTAATCACAGCAAACAAGCATTTGCCATCACAGCAAAAAAGTATTTGAAGACACATAGCTGTACTTTGGAAATCTTTTACATTATTGTTACTGAACATGGGACTCCCTTACGCACGGCTTTGTTATTCCATTGTTCATCGTTTCACACCCCATTAAGCACCAACATTCACTGGTCGTGATGGCGGTCACTTCACACAACCAGAACTAATTGATTTATACTTTTGATTTTTTTGCAGATTGTCTACAATTTATGGGATGAAAGGATTAAAAAATTCCAATATCAACAAAGAAATCGTGGTAGTGCTTTCCAACACCTAAGACTGGGACGGAAGGAAAAAACGTTGAAGGCCATGCGCCAGTTCAAGCGGTAGTTTTAAGGAACCTCTTGACGAGGTCGACCGCGACTGATGCCAAAAACACGCTCATTTGTCCGGTTTAATGCAGTCGGTCAATGATAACCATAATGATTGGGATATTCAGCTTCCTTTCGTAATGATGGCTTACAGATCATCGGTCCACGAGTCCACCAAATACACCCCTAACAGACTTATGCTCGGACGGGAAGTAAATGTTCCTCTGGATCTGATGTGGAGACTTCCTCCGAATCACCATGATACAGCATGTCGATGTCAGTATGTGGAAGATATGTCAGGCAATACGAAACGCGTACGCGTTGACCAGAAGGGAACTAAAACGATCTAGTGAAAAACAGAAGAAGACATATGACAAATCAGTTCTACCACAAGAATTTAACGTTGGCCAGTTTGTGTGGTATTACTATCCACCGCTTGGAAAGCAGAAACTCGGAAGAGGGTGGACAGGACCATTCCTTGTGATACGGAAGTTGTCCAAAAGTTTGTACAAAATCCAGAAATCTTGGGATCATCCACCAAGGTAGTACACAGTGACCAGTTAAGGAGATTCGAGGCAGAAACCATGCCTAATAACTGGCTACAACCTGAGGAGGAGGAATCGCACTTTGACTCCGATGAAAATACTGTAACATCGGACATAGACATTTCTCCCCTTGAGACGGTGGAACGTCCCTCCGCGGACGTGTGCGACGTTCATCTGCGTATTTGCGTGACTATGTGTTGTAGCGTGACTATGTGTTGTAGTGTGACTATGTGTTGTAGTGTGACTATGTGTTGTAGTGTGACTATGTGTTGTAGTGTGACTATGTGTTGTAGTGTGACTATGTGTTGTAGTGTGACTATGTGTTGTAGTGTGACTATGTGTTGTAGTGTGACTATGTGTGTAAAGTGTACCACGTTTCATTTCGAGGGCGAAATTATGTTAGATGGAGGGGGGCATTGTAGCGATTTTGTGCTTCATTATGTGTTTGTAGTCACGTGTGTCCGTGTGTCTGGTGATGCATGTCGGTGTGTGCCTCGCCTATAATTAAGATCGTTCGAGGCGCAGTTGAATAAAGTGGTGAGCTATAGCAACGAGTGTTTGAGAGCTGGTATCGGCTACACTTGATTGATAGAAATTCTTTTTTTTTAATTCCATGAATTTCTGTTAATAATGTTCAGCCTCTGTTTCGTTTCATGCTTATTTTGCTGAATATGTAAAATCAATTGATCCACTTTGGTTGACAATGTGGTATGTGTTGTTTTTTACGGCGTAGTAGGAGACATATGCTTTTCAGGTGTGAAAGTTGAATTTATTAACCGGTTATCATATCACCGCCTAAATCTCATCCAAATAGAATCAAATATTTTAAAATTATTCCCTCTTTCAACAATGCAACCAAATTTGACCATTTTTGTTGTGGATTTTTTGCTAAATTGTCTAAAATCAAACTTGCAATTTTACCAATAAATCTTTCAACATAACTTGGATAAATGTTGTGTAACGTCGCCAAATGATCATGTAAAACTGAGCATCGTATGCTGCTCACATCTATGACGTATGTTGTTAAATGCTATTTGCGTCTTCCTGTTGTCAGCGGGGCGATATTGCGGGCTCAAAATCTTGGAACGCGCCAAATATTTCAAAGACTTATAAATGAATATGGTTTGAACAGTCGCCTTACCAAGCAAAAACGACTACCTGTGATTTATGTCTGTTTTACATACAATGCAGGATTCACTGGGAAACGGTTTAATGCGAATAAACAGTTTATTATCAGGCTTGTGGGAATAAATCAGAAGCAAGCACAAAGCTTGGTGTCTCAGAAATGATACCACAGTGTCCTGTCAAGCAATAATACAGAATCGAATTGAACATGAAATACACTGATGTGATTTATGAACTGACTTAGAACAGAACTGAAAATGCACTGTGATTTAAACAGAAGATCAAGTGATATAACAGCAACGGAGGTGAACGAGAAAGAACGCAAAACAACATAATTACAGTTAAAACTTGTCTATGCCCGTTGTAGCACATTAATTTTGATTCATGGTAAGTTGATAAAATCACTATGGAAACGAGAATAAAACAATGCATGACAAATCGTGGTAACATAGAAGCAAATTTGAAAGATTTCCATGAAATAGAGGTCATGGCGAAAAATATCGAATTCAAAACAGACGGTTATATTGCTGTTGCTGCCAGGCATATTATATATTAATTAATCTGTTCTTCTGGCACAATTAAACGTCACTTTTATTCACCGACGTTATCAAAAAATAAACAATAAAAAATTAATTTATGATCACCAGGCTTTTATTCATGTATATATTTTGCGGTAATGTTCTGTTTGGCTACAAGTTGGGTTTATGTTCACCAGTTGAAAAGCTAATCATAACTCAAAATACTGCCTCAAGCAAAAAAATTGGCAACACTCGCAAAGATACATAGGTCGTCAAATTGATCATTAAAATGTCTCGTATGCATTTTCATCAGGTTGGGAAGTAGCATGCGTGACGTCGACATTGCAGTATGCAGCAGGGTCAGGTTGTTCGTTTGTCGATCTTTCAACAACACTGCAACGATAAATTCGCAAGCATGGTTCACAGACGAGAATTTTAAACCCAATTTATATGAGGTTTGTGAAATATGAAAACTCACTGCTGTCCTCTGTCCTGTGGGTTGCGATTTTCAACGACTTTCATTTCTATTCCTTCAGGCTGGACGTCTGCAAAAACCATAGACCTTGTAGTGGTACAAAGAGCAGTGGTTTACAAGAAATATTGTGTTAGAAAGTCATATACTGATTAATACGAAACATACAAATATTTTCGCCACACGTAATTAAATTTCTCTCCTGGTCGATGCGCAACTCAACATCTATCGAGTAATCTCGTCATATTTCGTTATCACAAGTTTGAAAGATTTTCGAGAACGATTGTTTACCTTTTTTGGCAGCTGATGCCAAGCAACACAGCCTTATCCCAAACCCTGTTGCTATGAGAGTAACAAGTCCCAGACCAACGGATAACAGCAATGTAAGGAGGGTATGTGTCGGTGCTGGTATTGCCTCAACCATTAATACTACTTTGTTCACAACGTAAAATGGAGGACCGGACCTGATGGTAATGGAGTAGTTTCCGAGATCGCGTTCAGAAACCTTAAAAAATGTTTTCATCAACACTTTCGGTGGTAAAATTTGGGCATATTACTTCAAAGCTACCTTCGTAAACAATAGGTCGATTCGGTTTTGAGTCCCGTTGGAAAATAACTTTGCGATTGTAACCTCGGCACCTGCAAACAAGTATTTCACATAAACTGTTCTTGATGCAGATTTGAAAAAATCTATATCAAATTAATATCAAAGGTATTGCTTGTAGAAGCGAAAAGCTTGGAGAAAGCACAGTGCTACTGATGCGTTACAAAGATAAAAACTGATACCTTCTTTTATCACCACAACATCCCCGTTTCCACGAATTGACGGATTTGACGAAAAACCGAATCCCACAGATGCTTTCTCATGCAGTCTGACCATTTTGAATATTACGGTTTTGTCGATTTGGGGAGGAACTTGCAACAATTAAAGGACTGTTAATCTTACATCAAAAGACAGGTTTCCATTAAATACTATTCACGGCTAACGAACCTACAAAATTGATGTTTCTGTATTGCTGTCTTGTAAAAATTTACAACTCAATACAAAAAAATTGTATACTCAATTGGAATACTTGCATCCTTACATTGAACTTTTAGTTTCAGTGATTTGGTTTCTGTTTCCTTGTAATCTTCCGAACTCTGGTGACACGTCACTAATGATCCGTGATCTGATGACGTCAAGCGGATGTTCGCTGAAGCGAACTAAATACATTATTAAGAAGTTAGGTTTGACAACATGTGGATCATCGCTTTAAAGAAAGCGGCTTTATAAAATTGTTCTAACCATACCTCTTTCCTAACAAGCTGAAGATTGTGCACAGTCATATTTATGAAATGCATTTTCACACTGAATTTATCGCAGAATATCAAAACTATTTCTCCCTCTTTCAATGCAGAAGTATTGCTGAGTGAGTTGAAATCCAAAAGCGTACCTAAACTCATTCAACATTTAATAAGTGAGACGAGTTTAACAACGCCATTGTGGAACTAAAAAGTTTCATATTTCAAATTCCATATCTTAGAAAATTTTGTGCAAAAATCAGACGCTTTCAGAAAACATACTGGCATTGTTATTCTTGCGTTACACTTTAGTATTGTTTAGTTTAGTTTGCTTTCACCAACCGTTCCAGCATTTGTAAGGATCGCTCCATTCAGCAGTTTCGGTGCAGGACATTGTGACGTTTCGACCGACCGCAGCTGAGTTATCAACGAAAACAGAATCCTTGCATTGTGCAGTTACCTGTGTGCTGTATGTCCATGGCCGTCGAATTGTGGGTTGTACAATTTTTAAGTTTGAAAGAGAAGGGCAATCTAAAACAAATGCAAGCAAAGTTTACAAACCTATCTATTCTTCACTTATTCGAACGCTTCTTGATGAGTTTACACTGTTTTTAATGTTATTTTGTGAGATAACGAATGCATTACATACCTTTTAAAATTATTCTTGGACTTCCCAGATGGGGTTGATTGCAGCAACAAGATATAATTCTAAGTACGCTCCTGTTAAACATAGACGGGGAAAGGATTGTAACGTTAAGGAAGTGATTGTCCATTAATCGCAGTGTTGACACCCGCACACCGATGGTGTGTGTTATGGGATTGGGACTCGTAGGTTTGTATTTTGCCAACAGCTCACTTCTCCCATTCATTGCTTCCTTCAACAAGTATAGATCGAAATCCTTAGTTGCCGGCCCGTAGTAGGTTATATGGAATAATATGGTGATGTTTGGAACACCAGTAGACCATATAAAACTTGGACTCGCGTAGTTTCCGACCGATCGCACAGAAGCGTGCCAGCATGTTTCTAGAAAATACGAATAGTGGAAAACATTGTTGTTAATCTTGATCTCAGCAAATGATCCAGATGCTCGAGGTTTTTGTTCAGAAATGTCTGTTATGCGCCGGAAAGTGGCATAAATTTCTCCATGACTTTTCACTATACTTTCCGTGTCTTAATATATAACAAAACAATTGGTGTAAAATTTCGCAAAGTAAAGCAGTGGTGAACTTTGCAAGTGTTATCAGCAATAAGCATTGTGTTTTTAATTTGTTCAACTACATAGGAAACGACTAAGCAAAATACACAAATGTTAAACTACATATTATACCTGCAGTGTAATTGATTGAAAACCCCTGATATGCTCCACTGCTGCCAGAAGTGAAAGTCAACCGAGCCACATTTCCAACAGAAGTAAAATTGAAACCAGATGATAGAAATCCAGAAAAATAATTTAAAGACCTATTTTCGTTGTAAATCTGCGATGGTAACAGAATAATTCATCGGAAATTACAAATAATTTCAGGTTTTCTGGCACAATGAAACGTTAATTTTTATTGATGGAAATTTCTTCAGCAATTCAACGAGGCTTTATCGTGATAATGCTGGGAAACAACAAATTTATTAAAATCTGATACAAACGTTATTCACACACTCCTGGTGATCAGAATAAACGTTTTTTATTCACAAAACATGCTGGCTCGAGTTTTCCTTGTTTCTCTTTAAAAACGTCCCAATAATAAACACAAGACTTACGATTTCAAATCAAAATTTTCACTCTCTGCATCCAAAAGCCAATAAATCTTCCAGTGCGATTGAAACAAAAGTCTCAGCTACCTTCGAGAGCTTATTGACGTGAATCGAAACTTTAAGTTTCAACCATGCGAAAACTTCCTGGTTCAGGAAGCCATACAGCTGTTCCTGGTTCAGGAAGCCATACAGCTATTGTTATCGCACTGGAAGATTTGTTGTCATGCAGTAAAGGTCTTTTCGGTGTTGCTAATTATAATGGAAAGTCCGGAAGATGAACGGGATAATGACAGCACGTAAGTTATGGTACAAGTGAAAAAGTTGCGATGTTAATTATGATCTGTTGTATGTTGTTGTTATTTGACAGTAGTATAAATATTTTACATTACAGCACTGATGATAAACACAGTAGTTGTTCGAAACGTTTGTTCTACTATGAATAGTTTCTACTTCGGTTATAAATATGATTTGCTTAAAACTTTAAAAACTTGCAAACGCAATTTTTTTACCGAAATGTGTTTGACGCGGGTAGGCTTATTAGAGCCGCAGTGTCTACATAGTATTCATAGGACAGTTTTTGATTGATTGCATAGCATTGAATATCTATTCAACAAATCCATGATAAATTAATTAATTTAAATATCACTGCCCTAACATGAATATAGTAGGTTTGTCTGAACCAAGAAGTTTGACTCCGTTGACTCCTTAAGTTTCGGTTGACGTAAAACGGCTTTTCCTTAAGAGGGGTTTGAGTAAATGGAAAGTTATTATCTGGTTTAGGAAAATGCTGGTAAATGTGTTTTTTCCTTTGGGTTTCCTTTGGGCAACAGGAGCATGAGTTTAAAGAAGAAAAAAAATCACGACCACATAATTTTCCGAGAGTGTTACCATGATTTCTCATGTGACAATAATGTTTGAAGAATTCCCAGCCAAGCCAAATAACCTTGCAGAGTTCCATGGACAACAAAATTGGAATACACTAACGTAAACATTGGCCGTTCATTACCTGCAGCATCCGTGTTATTACTTTATTCAATGTGTCTGCATGGTATTTCTAATTACCAAGTTAAATTAGTGCAATATGATCAATTGCAACGTCATCACCACAAAGGCAACTGAGTTGTGCAGTATGTTTAATGCATGTTTGTGTTGAGCAAATGTTTCTTCATGCGAACTCTTGAATGTTAGTCAATGTTACAGCGTAAATTCTTTCCTCTACTCTGGCATGTCTGTGTTTGCAATCCGGTGCTAGCTGGTCATTCTATTCTTATCAATTCTGTTTATAAAGAAACTAAATAAACTCTGCAGCTTGAAATAAGTTTGGCGACTACGGAAGATGTTTTAATATACTGCAAAAAGTGTCAAGCAGCTGTTTGTATTTTAAAGGTTGCAACCGTTATAACCGGCCATATGCGTTTCGACAACATTTTTGCTTTTATAACCGGTTATAGCGATTTATGGCCGAGTTAAATAAAACACAACAAAAGGCAACGATATTTCGGAATTCAATGAAATATCGATAAAAACACAATCAGGGAAAGCAAAATTAGGTGTTATGACGTTTGGTCTTGGTATTACTTTTCAAGCCAGGGGCCAAATTTGGTCAAATCGTTGAAATACGTCATGGAACGGCCAGATCACATGAATGTTAACCATGGGCCAAATTACTATGAATATAATAAATGTTAGGGTGCTACATCAATCCGTTACAAACTTGTATGCGAAAACACACACGTGTTGAACATGGGTTTCAGAAAACAATAACAGGTTAAACAAATGCAAAGTCTGTCGCCTAAAGGAAAAGTTTAAATAACAAACAAATTAATTGAGTGGTTTATTGGCAAATTCCCCACAAAACTGCACCAGGACACCAGAACATGACATAAAACAAAGTCTAAAGTGTAAACTTATTCTTGAGTATATATGTAATACTCATGATTCATTTGGCAATCTCTGGTCTTCGCCATTTAAAACAAACGGTTAAAAAGCAAAAAAAATTTTTGATATTGGAAAGAAACAAATATGGTATAAAGTGTTTAATTTTCATGCAAAAATACATCATGCAAAACACAACAATTCTAATAGAAGTAATCTACTGGCATAAATTTTCACAAGCGGTGTTAGCGTGTCCTTTATCATTTTTGTGCTTTTACATCTTGTGTGGTTTACGATTGAATTACGGTGTTAAACCTTGAAGATGTCTTACTGTATGGCAGACGAAACATTGGAGAACTAAACTACGTTAATTATTGCAATGAGATCAGTTCTGTTTTAAATTTTGCATACCTGCCAGAAACAGTTTATTTTATTCTTGAGTTAAAACATAGCCAACTTACTAAGGTTGCATTTATAGGAGTGTGGTGATTACAAAATGCTTGTTGTAATGTTTGAGTTGACACGGAATCCAATCCGCAGCCCCACAGAAACAACATGCCTATGTTTTGCAAAGTACCACAAAAAATTTTCACTTCCTCCAATCCCAGTTTGTTGTAACTGATATCGAAAACTTCCAACTGCAAACAAAAACTCCGCGATTTGAAAGCACTAAGTCCTCCAAACATACAAGTAACGTCATCGTACCGTTATATTCATTTTCTTAATTCCGTTGCAAACCCTTGAGTATTGGAAGAAAATTTGCCAATGCATAGCACGCAGTTGGGGACATAGGTGTATGCCAAAAGTCGAATACCTCAGGAAGTAGTTGGAGAAATTTGCTTTTTACATCTTCTGAACATTCTTGTAGATCGATCAATAGCTCTAAATTGAAACTTTTGCCAATGTAAATTTAAAAATCGCATTGCAAAGGTTTTTTGTTTTGAAATACAAACGTCATGTTATTGAAAAGATATTCATGAATTAAAATAATACATATCATCATGTTACTATTACCTGGTCCGGAATTACGCCAGTCCCAAGTTTTTGATGAACAGCGTAACTTCGTCAAGAAATATTTCATGCTTTGCTGCAAACATTTTACGGAAATTTAATTTGGGTTGATATGTTTGCAACACAATATAATATATTACCCTTTGTTGTGACAACAGAGTGGGTTGCTTTATATATATCTTGCGAATTTGGCCGAATACTGTTCGTTTCTTTTCTAAACGAACCTGTTTAATAACTACACACAACGAGAAAAAAAAGTACACGTTTTTATTTACCTTGTGCAACCGTGGCGGTTGCTTGTGCAATGACTTCAGTTGATTGCGAGGCCTCATTGCGATCTACAAACCAGTAAATATCGTAAATTTCGTTAACAATATTCAGCAATAAATATGGAACTTCTGTTGAAAATTTATAACATTTTTTTGATTTGATAAATTATCTGTCATGTCACCAAGCAAGATTCCAAACAAAAACCGCTTGACCATACACCAATCACGATCAATTAGGATGTGAGACACCTGGTGGACATCGTTCTGCGACAAATGCGAGTTTCAACCAACTTTGGTTGTAAGGGCACAAATACGTTCCCAAACAGTTCTATGGAGAACGCGTTTGGCCTTAATAAAATAAAATTGGAAATAGCATTGAGTTTGGTTGGCATTCTGGAACAGATACGTGACAAAACAACTACTAGCTTTGCTTTTATTCAGGATGAGGTCACAGTATTCCGGCACCGTTAGGAGTTGGCCCACAGTATATGTATGACCTTACCGCGACATAATTCTAGGTTAAAGAGCACAAATACATTTAAAGAGCACAAGTACATTTAAAGAGCACAAGTACATTCCCTAACAGTTGTATATAAGTTTCGTCCTAATAAAATGGAAAAAAACGTAAGCTAACCACATTCATCCACGCATTCAAGTCCAGTTGAGTGTTGATCTTCACGACATCCACAACCAGGCAGGGAAAACGAACAATAAAGATTAGGGTCAGCGCAAGTCTTCCCACATCGGTGGCCAATTGGGTAGAAGACTCGACTTGGATGACATTCTGTAAGAAAGTGGAGAAACTTGTAATTGCTTTACTATTCAGGCATTTCGTAAAATTCTGTCGTAAAAAATATACTTTTTGCCAAGTGTTTATTTTCATGATTAGATGAAAGTTGTTATGTGATTTTGTTTTGTTTTATCATGGCTCCGATTTAAAACCATTTCACCTTCGACTCGAATTCGATCAGGTTTTTTACTTGTTTTATGGGTAACGTGACACGACCAATCACTGCACACCCAACGCCATAACCATTATTGCTGAGCAACTTCAAATGATTTTCGACACAAAGGTTCTCAAATAATAAGTAAACTAATATTCTTATAACAAAGCAAATGTTTAAAAGCGGAATTTTTCAAATCGCTTACCACAATCAACCCTAGTTGTCAAATCATCCCTGAGAACAAAGTAATGTTTGCAAAGATCCTTCACGTCAAATATGCATCTTACCACATCTGGGTATGCAGGACAAATCGCATCGAAACAGAGGGATCTTGTATGCACATATAAAAGGCGGAACGTCAGAAATCTAAATGAAATATTTTTGTCAGTTTAGACCATCAATATTCCGTGCAAAAATGAAGCTAATCCAAAGTAACATGGGTATTAACCTTCGAACCGTATAACATGAAAAAACTTTGTAGAAAATGTCCGCTGGAAACGTAACAAAGTGAAAACATTCAAGGGACCAATAGTATTAACCGTCAATCCATTAAAAATCTCGGCGCAGTATTTTAATTGCCGACTCGCAAAAAAACGACTCAAAACAGTTGTGTGTTCAAAGTGGTGGCCCCGATGCACTTTATCGAGTTATGTTGGTTTGATATGTAGAATAGCTGCATAATAACTCGCACAGTTATTGAGCGTGACAACGAGTTTTGTTAAAATTCCACTTTCTAGTCACAAGACTCAGAAATCTGCTTTATGCTGGTTGAAACAAAGTTTAACATCGGAGGTGTCACCCTGCCATCCACGAAACTTACATTATATCCTATGTTACGTCTGTTAATATTAAATATTCATCCATAGAAAAGATGTATATGTTTTAGAACAAACATTAAAATTCATCGGCCTGAAGACCTGGTGACCAGAAGCTAAGTATCTCCTTTACCATTTATTTTCACAAAGGTTTTCACTAAATCCACGAATTGCTACACAAGATTTGGATTTATATAAACTTAATGTCATATTCCTACACCTAAGAGTAAGTTGTACACAACCAAACATGAATTTAACCGGCTCCTCGTCTCTAACCTTGTTTTTCTGATTATTTTGTTTTGCAAATTTCTGATAATGACACAAATTGATTAAAATTACCGAAAATTTGTTATATTGAAACCAGTACAAACAATTTAAATGTATAATTGAAAAGTTTCACCCCATGTTATTACATTACTCCTTAAATAGAAAACTTTAATTTGCTTTGCAGTGGATATATATATATTACACGACTTAATTCAGTGGAACACAGACGGAGTAAAGAATGCGGAGGAAATGAGGCCTTCCTGCAGAACTCCGACGGTCTCATGGCATTCGATACAATAACGACAGACGTTTTGATCACAACTTATTATAAACGTGTGACACGTTCGCACTTCACTCTGACACTCAACTAACTTACTAAAGCACTGCAGTTACTCACTGAATCAGTCTGCTATTTTCCGCTGTCGCGCTCATTTTGGTAATTTGCTCGCTGCAATTCTGTCACGTGTTTCAATTCTTTATTATAACTTTTCAGACACTATAAAGGCGCCTGGATACTTTATTTTACGTCAATTGATATTGCAACGTGTTGTTCAATTCTTATAGAAGTCTACTCAAGAAGTAAAACATATCAGCTGAACAAACTCATTTGAACGCTGCAATGTGAACATGTTGTACAAATTTTAGCAAGACATGTCCACTTTTTAATTAAATTGCTGTGATTGGTGTACATGATATTACGGTTTGCCGTTTATGATTCTGTCCTTCTGTCATAAATGCCACCGGTAAATTTTTCTACTCAATTTGCTATCACAGCACATGCCGTAAATACACTTGTCCTTGTAAACCTGCATCTACATGTTTTGAACGAAGTCAAACACATCATGATATGATGCATATATTACAATATCAAAAGCATAATTTGTTGCCCTATGAAAAAATGCAATTCACCTTCCATCAGGTAACATGATTCCTCTCTCAATTCAACATCCTGACAACCACAAATCAAAGTGTCTTTGTTTTGACAACAAATGATTGGACGGAAAATTTGTTAACCGTGCAAGTGTAAAATATTACAGAAGGCCAAGTAGGATCAACCTTTACCATTTCCTGAACAGCTGAAAAATGCGAGGGTTGTGTGTATAGTTTTATACTTTTCGACAACATGTTATAGTTACCGTCTCTCAAATTGAAGCCCAGGATCCCTGTAGAGCATATACTTGCAGAAACAAGCGCCCACAAAATCGACTTACACATCGCGGAGTTGTCGATGTCGTACAAATGACCTTCTTGGCCCCTACTGGAAGGATTCAAACCAACAATGTATTGAGTAAGACATAACAACTGTACCAGCATAACCTACAGCTCAAATGACGCCAGTATAGTGCAGTGCAGAGAGTGTGCAGCACTATCTCATAAATCATATGGAAATGTTTTGCTTAGTGAGGGTGCTAAACCGGTGATAAATGGTCAAAGCACGGCCAAAGCTCAGTGAGCTTACAGGGTATCCGGGGCGCTTCTGTTTGCGTGACAAGGTTATGTCGATGTTGGCTAGTTGTATTTTATCTCTCTCTCAGTGGTGATGGGAAACTTGACTGGCGTTCGGTCATAAAGATCGCTTGGGCGATCCAAATTTAGTTGCCTAAGCCGAATGATAGCCGTTCAACGAAGAGCGCGCTTTTTTGGAGCAAAACGATAGGTCGTTACCAAAGTTAGAGCACACACTAAATTACAACCATATTATAAGAAGGGTGCGTTTGTTACATCGAGCAACGTGTGCTGACATCCGTGATATTTTGGGTTGGGTGCTTTGTTTAGTCTCAATACATTGATGTATTACGATACCGTGAAAGGGAAAATTCCTAACTTCTCTTTTTGTCTAATCTGGGCGTGGGCACTATAGGCGGGTGTTTGGTATTTTCGATACGACTGGGAGCATTTCACGCAACTTTTCGAGCTGCTGTGTTAAAGTAATAGCGTGCAGTGCTTTGCGGAGCAGAATTTTGTTTGTGTTTATTTGGACCCGTCGGAGAACCGCACAATGCGTTTCAAGAAGTAAATTTGGTTGATATTTGGTTGAAAATAAAGCTCGAGATGCTGTTTCGGATTGGCGATGATGAAGGTTTGTTCGCAGTAATCGCGTGTTATTGGTGATTGGCTGGTAAAAAAATGGACGATATCACGTGTTTGGTTTAAACCACGAAAAAAAGGCCACAAATGAAAAGCGGGAAGCTGCAAAACTGACAAACATGCTTCCCCTATAGGCGTAAATATTTTTCACTAATGGTTACCATTATCCTGAATATGTTGCTGCATTGTCACAACGAAAAACTGGTACTTAACTTTGCTGCTTAAATCGCTTCGAACCAATTATGTTCGAAGGTAATTTAACCAGCAAAGTTTTGCCAATATATACTGCATGACAATCCACAAATGAGTAAGAATTTTCGATTTTTTTGAATGCGAAAGAAAACATGTTACGCGCACAAATTATGTTTGTCAAATTTTGTAAAACACGAAAGATGTTGTAAATATCCATTGGTTTTCTTACGAATAGGAGCATGTCTGTTAATGATAATTTTGAAGATCATGTTAAAGGTTTAAAAATCACTATTGGCTGTAGATTGACTGCTCCACATTTCAATGTATTGAAATTCTAGAAAATCAGCTGAGGAATGACGGTAAATTACACCAATGTTGTAGATTTGCTTGTTGATAATTATGTCAAAACACAAGTTATCACAGTCAGCAGATGTGAAATGGTGATCATGATTTATTTAGTAGCAAAGGGACTCCTTGACGTGTATGCCAATCACCTCAGGGGTTCTATGTAAATTGCTTAGTATTCCACACAATACATGGACATTTTCTTATGCTTTCTATGTTGTGGTGCAGTATGGCATTAATTGGCATATTTGTTGACAAACATTTGTTGTCAAAATTCATTCATTTCATAGTAATGAATACGCTGCAATAGTAATCAATGAGGGATTGGGTGACAGAATATGAAACAAACACACACAAATACAAGAGACAAAACGTGTTTATTGCATTTCTCTAGATCATTACATGTAGATATAAATATTGATGTGCTCGTGTCCGTTCTTTGAAGGTATGTGTGTTCATTTCTTCTCCAGATGTATTTGAATCCATGTTGCTTTTTGTAGTTTAGACATATGTTGAATATCTGTCCATTTTCTTATGTTAAGCTTTCATTCAAATATATTTTACCCTGATTGTTCTGTGTTGTATTAACTGCAAATAGCTTAGATCGATTGTCAAAGATTTGATTCCTGGTTTTGCGACTTAACTATGATTGGTGCAGGGGTGTGTTTAGCTATGAAAACAGACCTAAATATTTCACAAATTTTTTGTTATCGCAATTTTGTTCTGTTCCGCCGATGCCTTCCGCTCCAACTGACTTGCCAAACCATTAAAAATGCCTACAAAGTGATTGCGAACATCTGTCGGAAAATGAACGGACGCATGTGCGCAAGCTGCTCAGAGAATTTGTTGATGTGTTTGTGGATGAACACGGGACACTGGGGCGAACGTCTCTTGTTAAACTTTGCATCGACACAGGAATCGCCAGACCAATCCGGCAACGATCGCGTCGAGTAACGTAGCAGAAAAGAAAAATTGTGGAGGCTGAGATTGAAAAAATGCTCGAGGCAGGTGTATTTGAGCGCTTCAATGGGCCTTGGGCTTCTCCTGTTGTTCTTGTCCCTAAAAAAGATGGAACGTACCGTTTCTATGTGGATTACCGAAAACTTAATTACAACTTTGAAATCGTCCACAGACCGGGAAAGAAACACACGAATGCAGACGGGTTGTCGAGGCAGCGCTGTTGCCGGGAGGTATGCGTTGATTGCAATTCCGCTGCCAGCTTTCATGAGGAACAAGTTCTGCAGATTTCATCTCGTCCGAACCAAGACAGTAATTGGCTGGAAACTTGGAGTATCGAAGATACACGATTGATGCAAATTAAAGATACTGAAATTTGTGCTATATTACGATTCAAAAGCCTTGGCCAACACAAACCTCCGCTATCAAATTTCCTTGTACAGGCAGGTAGCGAGAAGTATTATTCTCAGTGGGATTACTTAGAGGTTAACGACGGAGTGCTTTACCGAATATGGTACCCCGATGAAGGTGAATTTCCATTGATAGTAGCGCGTTACTTGTTCTAAACGGAAGCCAACACATGGACGTCACCGCGCCCAACTTGTCCAGGAGAGAAGCCATTTTCCGATGCAACGGATTGGGATTGATTTTTTAGGCCCGCTTCCTATCACTGATCTCGGTAACAAGCACATACTTGTCGTGTCTGATTACTTTACAGTGAACAGAAGTGAACAGAATGCTTTCCTTTGCCAAACCAACGAGCTGAGTTGGTCGCCGAAACTCTGGTTAAGGAGATTTTTACTCGGTTTGGAATTCCCGTTTCCTTGCATTCTGATCAAGGCCGTGATTTCGAGAGCATTCTTTTTGCAGAAGTTTGCCGCTTGTTGGATATCAACAAAACACGATCGACCCCTTATCATCCGCAATCATCAGGTCTTGTAGAAAGATTCAATCGAACTTTATTGCAAATGCTTTCGTCTTATGTAAATGATAACCATAATGATTGGGATATTCAGCTTCCTTTCGTAATGATGGCTTGCAGATCATCGGTCCACGAGTCCACCAAATACACCCCTAACAGACTTATGCTCGGACGGGAAGTAAATGTTCCTCTGGATCTGATGTGGAGACTTCCTCCGAATCACCATGATACAGCATGTCGATGTCAGTATGTGGAAGATATGCGTCAGGTAATACGAAACGCGTACGCGTTGACCAGAAGGGAACTAAAACGATCTAGTGAAAGACAGAAGAAGACATATGACAAATCAGTTCTACCACAAGAATTTAACGTTGGCCAGTTTGTGTGGTATTACTATCCACCGCTTGGGAAGCAGAAACTGGGAAGAAGGTGGACATGGCCATTCCTTGTGAAACGGAAGTTGTCCAAAAGTTTGTACAAAATCCAGAAATCTTCTGATCATCCACCAAAGGTAGTACACACTGACCAGTCAAGGAGATTCGAGGCAGAAACCATGCCTAATAACTGGCTACAACCTGAGGAAGAGGAATCGCACTACGACTCCGATGAAAATACTGTAACATCGGACATAGACATTTGTCCCCTTGAGGACGGTGAAACGTCCCTCCGCGGACGTGTGCGACGTTCATCTTCGTATTTGCGTGAGTATGTGTTGTAGTGTGACTATGTGTTGTAGTGTGACTATGTGTGTAAAGTGCACCACGTTTCATTTCGAGGGCGAAATTATGTTAGTTGGAGCGATTTTGTGCTTCATTATGTGTTTGTAGTCACGTGTGTCCGTGTGTCTGGTGATGCATGTCGGTGTGTGCCTCGCCTATAATTAAGATCGGTCGAGGCGCAGTTGAATAAAGTGGCGAGCTATAGCAACGAGTGTTTGAGAGCTGGTATCGGCTACACTTGATTGATAGAAATTCTTTTTTTTCAATTCCATGAATTTCTGTTAATAATGTTACGGAATTATTTCGGCAGCTTTGCAATTAAGCGGTTAGATGTTTTTGGGTGGCGATGTTATCCCCCAATTAACCCTTCTACCTAATTTGGTACTTTGCACAAAACTGCCTCTCTAATTCTGATACTGCCCAGAACCCTGCAATAACGGCTCACCACGAAGCCAAAGTAACCCAGGCTGATTTAACTTATTGGACGTCGTGTTCAACTATAAAACGAATAAAAACAGTACAAATGACACTGGCCAAGATCTCAATTATCCACAACACCGTAACAGAGATGCTCACTGCACGACGCCCAGAAGAAGACTCTCCAGGTTTAGGGAAATCCTTCGCTACAACACAATCACCAACCAATCAGGATGCGCCTTCTCGACACGCGGCACATCCGGGGCATACAAAAATAAACGGAGCGTAAAATAATAGGAAGAAGAGGGGAGACGGAGGTAATAAAATAGTGTGGTGAAAATAGGTGAAGTGCGAGACTTAAAGCAATATACGTGCGTAAAACAATATAATAAATAAGGTGGTAACAACGAAAGAAAACAGTGAAATTACAAGGTGCCAGCAAGAAAGGTGAAAACAATGAAATACATACAATACTTAACAAAAGTGAAAGGTGACGTGAAGGAAATAAAATTCGTTACACTCCCCCCAACCCAAAAATTGTCCTACTCCTGTTGGACATTGGTCTACACGTGTGTCTCCGACGAGAATCGAACTGGCCGGCATCGGGTCCGTGTAGACCTTCTGCATCCGCCTGAATTATCCGGTGAACTCGATGCCTCTCCATTGTCCACTCGGGTTGTATTTGGCCTAAATACATACACCAACGTAGGTTGTTGGTCTTCGGCCTGCGGAGGTTCTGCCGTTTGCTCAGCGGGCATTGGGAATGTATCTGTGGTCGGTTTCAGCCGATTGAAATGGACAGTCTGTTGTTTACCAGTCCCATCTTCAATGACATAGTTCACAGGCCCGCGTACTTGGACCACTCGGTACGGACCTTTGTAGGGATACTGCAATTTCTTGCACCGACCTACGGGAACGACCGGGTTCGTTAACAGCACATAGTCTCCCATCGAGTATGGCTTTCCCCGTTGTCGCAAGTTGTAGCGGTCTTCCATACGCTTGCGCTGTGTCATGAGACTTTCCCTGACAATTTCTTCGGCCAGCTCTAGGCCGTCGCGTAACTGGTCGATCTCCCTTCCGTAAGATCGTCTTGAATCTTCTCGGAGGGATCCCAATAAATCTGCCGGAAGGCGCAACGGTCGGCCGGTCAAAAGGGTGTGCGGAGCTTCCTCCGTTGCTTCATGGGCGCTTGCGTTGTAAGCTGCGACTACTCCTGGCAACGCCTCGTCCCATCGTCGTTCGTCTTTAGCAGCTAGCTCTGGGTGGTTACTCTGCCGCTCTGGCAGCTCGTCCGGTTCATATCCGGTGGTTGCTTTCAAGTCCACGGCGTTGACCTGTTCAATCCCTCGGCCTTCATCCGCTCTCTTGTATGGACATTCTGGATCATCCTCCAGGGAGTCGGATTTCTTCCGAACCAACACGATCGGACTGCTCCACGGCGATTTAGACGGCCGAATCAGTCCTTGTTTGTCCATTTCTGCCATAATCTCTTCCACTTTCGCCTTGTTGTGGTGGGGCAGGCGGCGGGGTGTGGCGAGTTTTTGCACCGACTTTGGCGCCAAATATTCGGATGTATCTCGAGCTATGCGTTTTTGGTCGAAGTGACATTTTATCTCCGATGCGCGACGAATCGACCTGGAAAACGAAGGTGTACATGGTATGTTTTGACGTCTCGTGTCGACATCCCTTGTGTGTATACTGGTATGCGGGCAGTCGCGCCGCATATGGCCCAGTCCACCGCAACCATAGCAAGTCCGTGCTCGCACGTTGTTGTATTGTGGTCGTTCGCGCTTTATGGCATCCACTTGAGCTTGTAACGTCGCTAAGGCATCCTCGAGTTGTGTGTTCTTTTCCTTGGAACGTTTCTCCATGTCTTCTAACTTTTTTAGTACTAATCCCATCTCTGATGCTTTGGTGTTTACCGCAGCGACTTGGACAAAGCTCGGTGTTTGTGTATTGACAACGACTTGAGCTGCGACTCTGAATGATCGCTCATACTTGATGGTGATCGGGATAGTGTCCGCGAGGCGCCGGTCTTGCAAGCCTTGCAATAAGGTAATGTACAGAACCTCATTTTTAAGGGCAACTTCGGTGGAGTTGCTGTAGGCACCATCGCCCAGTGCCTGTAGGGCGTAAACGAATTCACGTGCTGATTCGCCAGGTAATTGCACGCGCCTTATCAGCTCGGCGCGTTGACGCTCTGCGTGTTGACCAGTAGCCCTTTGGCGCAATGCGCGTTCTTTGAGGTCCTTGTCGGAAACCTCGAACAAGTTTGTGTCTTTTTCTTGTATTGTCCATTTCAAGTCGTTGTCAATGCTTGCCAGGAACAAGTGTCGTTTCATTTCTTCCGAGGCCTCGACGCTCGTACAATATGACTCAAATACATTAAAATACTGTCCTAGGTCAGCTCCCGGCCGTAAAGGCGGAGGTTGCATTAAAACATTAAAAGCCATTGTTAAGAAAAACCAACCTTTAAAACATCATAAAACCAAAATACACGTAGGGAGTCTTCCCAGTAAAACCAGCCGGGTGTGGTGACAGGGTCCCGGCGTGCTCGCCAAGTTGTTACGGAATTATTTCGGCAGCTTTGCAATTAAGCGGTTAGATGTTTTTGGGTGGCGATGTTATCCCCCAATTAACCCTTCTACCTAATTTGGTACTTTGCACAAAACTGCCTCTCTAATTCTGATACTGCCCAGAACCCTGCAATAACGGCTCACCACGAAGCCAAAGTAACCCAGGCTGATTTAACTTATTGGACGTCGTGTTCAACTATAAAACGAATAAAAACAGTACAAATGACACTGGCCAAGATCTCAATTATCCACAACACCGTAACAGAGATGCTCACTGCACGACGCCCAGAAGAAGACTCTCCAGGTTTAGGGAAATCCTTCGCTACAACACAATCACCAACCAATCAGGATGCGCCTTCTCGACACGCGGCACATCCGGGGCATACAAAAATAAACGGAGCGTAAAATAATAGGAAGAAGAGGGGAGACGGAGGTAATAAAATAGTGTGGTGAAAATAGGTGAAGTGTGATGCTTAAAGCAATATACGTGCGTAAAACAATATAATAAATAAGGTGGTAACAACGAAAGAAAACAGTGAAATTACAAGGTGCCAGCAAGAAAGGTGAAAACAATGAAATACATACAATACTTAACAAAAGTGAAAGGTGACGTGAAGGAAATAAAATTCGTTACAATAATATTCAGCCTCTGTTTCGTTTCATGCTTATTTTGCTGAATTTGTAGAATCAATTGATCCACTTTAGTTGACAATGTGGTTTGTGTTGTTTTTTTTAACGTAGTAAGAGACATATGCTTTTCAAGTGTGAAAGTTAAATTTATTAACCGGTTATCATATCACCGCCTACATCTCATCCAAATAGAATCAAATATTTTAAAATTATTCCCTCTTTCAACAATGCAACCAAATTTGACCATTTTTGTTGTTGATTTTTTGCTAAATTGTCTAAAATCAAACTTGCAATTTTACCAATGAATCTTTAAGCATAACTTGGATAAATGTTGTGTAACATCGCCAAACGATCATATAAAACTGAGCATCGTATGCTGCTCACATATATGACGCAACTTAAAAAAAGCTATTTGCGTCTTCCTGTTGTCAGCGGGGCGATATTGTGGGGTCAAAATCTTGGAACGCGCCAAATATTTCAAAGGCTTATAAATGAATATGGTTTGAACAATCGCCCTACCAAAAAACGACTACCTGTGATTTATGTCTGTTTTACATACAATGCAGGATTCGCTGGCAAACGGCTTGATACGAATAAACAGTTTATTATCAGGCTTGTGGGAATAAATCAGAAGCAAGCGCAAAGCTTGATGTCTCAGAAATGATACCAGTGTCCTGTCAAGCAATAATACAGAATCGATCTAAATATGAAATACACTGATGTGATTTATGAACTGACTTAGAACAGAACTGAAAATGCACTGTGATTTAAACAGAAGATCAAGTGATATAACAGCAACGGAGGTGAACGAGAAAGAACGCAAAACAACATAATTACAGTCCGTTGTAGCACATTAATTTTGATTCATGGTAAGTTGATAAAATCACTATGGAAACGAGAATAAAACAATGCATGACAAATCGTGGTAACATGAAGCAAATTTGAAAGATTGCCATGAAATAGAGGTCATGGCGAAAAATATCGAATTCAAAACAGACGGTTATATTGCTGTTGCTGCCAGGCATATTATATATTAATTAATCTGTTCTTCTGGCACAATTAAACGTCACTTTTATTCACCGACGTTATCAAAAAATAAACAATAAAAAATTAATTTATGATCACCAGGCTTTTGTTCATGTATATATTTTGCGGTAATGTTCTGTTTGGCTATAAGTTGGGTTTATGTTCACCAGTTGAAAAGCTGATCATAACTCAAAATACTGCCTCAAGCAAAAAAATTGGCAACACTCGCAAAGATATATTGGTCGTCAAATTGATCATTAAAATGTCTCGTATGCATTTTCATCAGGTTGGGAAGTAGCATGCGTGACGTCGACATTGCAGTATGCAGCAGGGTCAGGTTGTTCGTTTGTCGATCTTTCAACAACACTGCAACGATAAATTCGCAAGCATGGTTCACAGACGAGAATTTTAAACCCAATTTATATGAGGTTTGTGAAATATGAAAACTCACTGCTGTGCTCTGTCCTGTGGGTTGCGATTTTCAACGACTTTCATTTCTATTCCTTCAGGCTGGACGTCTGCAAAAACCATAGACCTTGTAGTGGTATAAAGAGCAGTGGTTTATAAGAAATATTGTATTAGAAAGTCATATACTGATTAATACGAAACATACAAATATTTTCGCCACACGTAATTAAATTTCTCTCCTGGTCGATGCGCAACTCAACATCTATCGAGTAATCTCGTCATATTTCGTTATCACAAGTTTGAAACATTTTCGAGAACGATTGTTTACCTTTTTTTGCAGCTGATGCCAGGCAACACAGCCTTATCCCAAACCCTGTTGCTATGAGAGTAACAAGTCCCAGACCAACGGATAACAGCAATGTAAGGAGGGTAAGTGTCGGTGCTGGTATTGCTTCAACCATTAATACTACTTTCTTCTCAACGTAAAATGGAGGTCCGGACCTGATGATAATGGAGTAGTTTCCGAGATCGCGTGTAAGGAATGAGGTATGATTAGTACAGTTATATAATGGCGCTTTTGATAAACCGATGAACCACATGTTGTCAAACCTTAAAAATATATTTAGTTCGCTTCAGCGAACATCCGCTTGACGTCATCAGATCACGGATCATTAGTTACGTGTCATCAGAGTTCGAAAGATTACAAGGAAACAGAAACCAAATCACTGAAACTAAAAGTTCAATGTAAGGATGCAAGAATTCCAATTGAGTATACAAATTTTTTGTATTGAGTTGTAAATTTTTACGAGACAGCAATACTGAAACATCAGCTTTTAGGTTCGTTATCCGTGAATATAGCATTTAACGGAAACCTGTCTTTTCATGTAAGATTAACAGTCCTTTAATTGTTGCAAGTTCCTCCCAAAATCGACGAAACCATAATATTCAAAAAGATCAGACTGCATGAGAAAGCATCTGTGGGCTTCGGGTTTTCGTCAAATCCGGCAATTCGTGGAAACGGGGGTTACATGGTGATAAAAGAAGGTATCAGATTTTATCTTTGTAACGCATCAGTAGCACTGTGCTTTCTCCAAGCTTTTCGCTTCTACAAGCAATACCTTTGATATTCATTTGATATAGATTTTTTCAAATATGCATCAAGAACAGTTTAGTTAATTCGCTATTCATGGGATAAACTCTTGTTAAACGCGCTTGAACCAAATTAAACTTACGCCACCTGGTATTGCAAACGTGTCTTTCATATAATAAATAAGTCTGTTCACAGAGTTTTAAATTCAGCAAGAACACGCAAGCAGACTTTAGTTTCAGCACAGCAGCAGCCGACCGGGAAACAATTGGTACGCTGCAGCATGACTCAATGCATGACTCCTTTTCGTTTGGAATTTCCATTATGTGTTATAAACTAATCAGCAAGTGCCAATCTAGGTGTAAGAGCGCAGAAACTTACCCGCAATTTATCGGAACCTGATTCAGTTTGAAACAAATTCACCACGAACTTGATCACGAGATTTGGTAGGGCATTGATAAACCATTGGCAGTTTTCATAGTTGTTGTAAGTTCCAGGCCAACCAGGGGATGTGAGAACTTTCGTCCCTCTGAGGCTTGCTGTGCGGTTGGTTTCGCCACAACGAGGATTCCTGACTAGAATAACGCAATTCACAAATATTTGAAGTTTTGATTCAACACGTATAATCACAACTTCAAGGGAAAAATATGATAGGTTTTCTTGCAAAGTGTCGAATATAATTGAACACAAAATTTCCTTTTTAACAATTCATCTTTTTGGTTAAATGCTATAAGAGTTTTTATACGACATATTAATGTCTATAAATCAGTGTTTCTAAGACTGTGAGCGACGAAACGGGCTCAGGTGTGCCGCGAACCTCATCAAACAATAACCTAAACAATGTATTTCCAAAACACCAAGGAATGCAACTTAAAAAACATACGAAAATGCTAAACTGCAACTACCAGCTATGTAGTTGATTGAAAATCCAGAAGAAGTTCCACTTCCATCCGAAGTAAAAGTTAATCGAACCGCATTTAAATTCGTAGCGACAGTGAAACCTGACGACACAGATCCACTCAAAGAACGTAACGATGTACTTCCGCCTTGGTCGTATATCTGCAACAGTAATATCAAAAGTTTAAAGCAGTAGCAAGTTTTCAAAACAGGGCGAGAGCTATTTTAGGGCACTGCGTTTGCTTAGATCGACAAATTTTTGGTTTTCTCTTGGGCCGGATCCAAAACGCACACATTTGGCGCTGTTGGAATCTTTGTTTGTTTGTTATATTGCGGCAGAAGTACACTTGTGCGCCAGCTTTTGAAACAAAGACAAATTTCGACGGCGCAAAACGTGTATGTGATTCCTGCCTTATTCAGCCCCAATATATTTCTCTTTAAATCAAAATGACCAAACTTACCCGCAATTTATCAGAACCTGATTTAGTTCGAAACGAGTTTACGATGAATTTGATCACGTGATTTGGCGGGGCATTTATAAACCATTGGCAGTTTTCATAGTTGTTGTAAGTTCCAGGCCAACCAGGAGATGTGAGAACTTCCGTCCCTCTGAGGTTTGCTGTGCGGTTGGTTTCGCCACAACGAGGATTCCTGACTAGAATAACGCAATTCAGAAATATTTGAAGTTTTTTTCAACACGTATAATTACAACTTCAAGGGAAAAATACGGTAGGTTTTCTTGTGTCGAATATAATTGAGTACAGAATTTCCTGTTTAACAATTCATATTTTTTGTTAAATGCTATAAGAGTTTTTATACGACATATTAATGTCTCTAAATCAGTGTTTCTTTAACTGTGTGCGACGAAACAGGCCCAGGTGTGCCGCGAACCACATCAAACAATAACCTAAACAATGTATTACTGAAACACCAAGGAATGTAACTTCAAAAACATACGAAAATGCTAAACTGCAACTACCAGCTATGTAGTTGATTGAAAATCCAGAAGAAGTTCCACTTCCATCCGAAGTAAAAGTTAATCGAACCGCATTTAAATTCGTAGCGACAGTGAAACCTGGCGACACAGATCCACTCAAAGAACGTAACAATGCACTTCCGCCTTGGTCGTATATCTGCAACAGTAATATCAAAAGTTTAAAGCAGTAGCAAGTTTTCAAAACAGGGCGAGAGCTATTTTAGGGCACTGCGTTTGCTTAGATCGACACGTTTTTGGTTTTCTCTTTGGCCGGATCCAAAACACACACATTTTGCTTTGCAGGAATCTTTGTCTGTTTGTTATATTGTCGCAGATGTACAATTATGCCCCAGGTGTTGAAACAAAGAAAGATTTCGACGGCGCAAACCGTGTGTGTGATTCCTGCCCTGCCTTATTCAGTCCCAATATATTTTTCTTCATATCAAAATGACCAAACTTACCCGCATTTCATCAGAACCTAATTCAGTTTGAAACAAGTTTACGATGAATTTGATCACGTGATTTGGTGGGGCATTGATAAACCATTGGCAGTTTTCGTAGTTGTTGTATGTTCCAAGCCAACCAGGAGATGTGAGAACTTTCGTCCCTCTGAGGCTTGCTGTGCGGTTGGTTTCGCCACAACGAGGATTCCGGACTAGAATAACGCAATTCACAAATATTTGAAGTTTTTATTCAACACGTCAAATTACAACTTCAAGGGAAAAATATGATAGGTTTTCTTGTAAAGTGTCAAATATAATTTAATACAAAATTACCTTTTTAACTGTTCATCTTTTTATAAAATGCTACAAAAGTTTTTATACGACATATTAATGTCTATAAATCAGTGTTTCTTAAACTGGGAGCGACGAAACAGGCTCAGTTGTGCCGCGAACCTCATCAAACAATAACCTAAACAAAGCATTTCCAAAACACCAAGGAATGTAACTTAATAAACATACGAAAATGCTAAACTGCAACTACCAGCTATGTAGTTGATTGAAAATCCAGAAGAAGTTACACTTCCATCCGAAGTAAATGTTAATCGAACCGCATTTAAATTCGTAGCGACAGTGGAACCTGACGACACAGATCCACTCAAAGAACGTAACAATGTGCTTCCGCCTTGGTCGTATATCTGTAATAGTAATATCAAAAGTTTAAAGCAGTAGCAAGTTTTTAAAACAGGACAGGAGCAATTTTAGGGCACTGCGTTTGCTTAGATCGACACATTTTTGGTTTTCTCTTTGGCCGGATCCAAAACGCACACATTTGGCGCTGTTGGAATCTTTGTTTGTTTGTTTTGTTGTCGCAGATTTTCGCTCGTGCGACAGCTTACGTGAAAACAAAGAAAGATTTCGCCGGCGCAAACCATATGTGTGGCCCCGGATTTATTTAGCCCCAAGATACTTTTCATTAAATCCGAATGACTCAACATAAAAGTGTGGAAACTTACTTTGAGATAGTCATAACCTGATTCAGTTTGAAACGAATTCACCACGGATTTGATCACGTGATTTGGCGGGGCAATAATAAACCATTGGCAGTTTTCATAGTTGTTGTAATTTCCAGGCCAACCAGGAGATGTAAGGACTTTCTCCACACTGACACTTGCTGCGCGGTTGGTTTCGCCACAACGAGGATTCCGGACTAGAATAACGCAATTCACAAATATTGAAAGTTTTGATTCAAAACGTATAATTTCAACTTCAAGGGAAAAATATGATGGTTAAAAAGCTGCGAAAGTTTTTATACGACGTATTAATGTCTCTAAATCAGTGTTTCTTTAACTGTGTGCGGCGAAACAGGCTCAGTTGTGCCGCGAACCTCATCAAACAATAACCTAAACAAAGCATTTCCAAAACACCAAGGAATGTAACTTAATAAACATACGAAAATGCTAAACTGCAACTACCAGCTATGTAGTTGATTGAAAATCCAGAATAAGTTACACCTCCATCCGAAGTAAATGTTAATCGAACCGCATTTAAATTCGTAGCGACAGTGAAACCTGACGACACAGATCCACCCAAAGAACGTAACAATGTACTTCCGCCCTGGTCGTATATCTGTAATAGTAATATCAAAAGTTTAAAGCAGTAGCAAGTTTTCAAAACGGGGCGAGAGCTATTTTAGGGCACTGCGTTTGCTTAGATCGACACATTTTTGATTTTCTTTTCGGCCGGATCCAAAACACACATTTTGCGCTGTTGGATTCTTTGTTTGTTTGTTATATTGACACAGATTTTCGCTCGTGCAAAAGCTTACGATAAAACGAAGAAAGATTTCGCCGGCGCAAACCATGTGTGTGGCCCCGGACTTATTTAGCCCTAAGATACTTTTCATTAAATCAGAATGACTCAACATAAAAGTGTTGAAACTTACTTTGAGATAGTCACAACATGATTCAGTTTGAAACGAATTCACCACGAATTTGATCACGTGATTTGGCGGGGCAATAATAAACCATTGGCAGTTTTCGTTGTCTTTGTGATTTCCAGGCCAACCAGGAGATGTGAGGACTTTCTCCACACTGACACTTGCTGTGCGGCTGATTTCACCACATGGAGAACTCCAAAATACTTCGACAATATTGATAAGTATTTAGGTTTGATATTATTTAATTTTTATCGCAAATTATTTTTGTCGATGTCGAATAAGTGATGTGTGAGGTTACTTTTTTATTGCTTGAATAAATTTGCTACCGGGATTTTAAAACCGCAACATATTCCCCTATAGTTAGTTTTTCGTATTTACTTTTAATGATGTCGAAAAGTAAGTCCTACCTGTATTGAACATCACAAGAAAACCAAAATTTATCTGCAGTGCAAGCCGTTTGTTCATCATCGAAATTTATATATCACCACTTCTTATACCTGGGTATAATTTTGGTAGCAGTTAATTGTAATAAAGTCACTTAGGTAACAGATATGGTATATCCTATATAGGATTTCCTGATATGTTACTTGCGATATAATGAGGGTCGGTCCTTAATCAAATTGGGCCCGGCACCATAAGGAAACCCCGCACATCAAAAAAAGGGCTTCATCAATTTACCAGATAAAGGCCACATGATTTGTGTTTCAGAAAGTTATAATGACCTTTGCAAACGAGACGCTGATGGTCGACAAATCTTTAAACGCACATAACTTTGTCTGTTTTCGTCGACTTTCGATGACATTTTTCACAAGTAGCAGATATATGTTTGATTAAGTACGTTGTTTAACAGAAGGTATGGTATCACAAAATGCTGACTGTTAGTCAGTATATTTCAACAAAGTTTGTTATGCGTGCTGAAAGTATTGGTTGTTCACATACTCCTGGTGATCAGAATAAACGTTTTTTATTCACAAAACATGCTGGCTCGAGTTTTCCTTGTTTCTCTTTAAAAACGTCCCAATAATAAACACAAGACTTACGATTTCAAATCAAAATTTTCGCTCTCTGCAGCCAAAAGCCATTAAATCTTCCAGTGCGATTGAAACAAAAGTCTCAGCTACCTTCGAGAGCCCAATTAAACCGAGTGAAGCAGCAGGAGATAAACTTATTGACGTGAATCGAAACTTTAGGTTCCAACCATGCGAAAACTTCCTGGTTCAGGAAAGCCATACAGCTATTGTTATCGCACTGCAAGATTTATTGTCATACAGTAAAGGTCTTTTCCGTGTTGCTAATTATAATGGAAAGTCCGGAAGATGAACGGGATAATGACAGCACGTAAGTTATGGTACAAGTGAAGAAGTTGCGATGTTAATTATGATCTGTTGTATGTTGTTTCTGTTGTTGTTATTTGACAGTAGTATAAATATTTTACCTTACAACACTGATGATGAACACAGTAGTTGTTCGAAACGTTTGTTCTACTATGAATAGTTTCTACTTCGGTTATAAATATGATTTGCTTAAAACTTTAAAAACTTGCAAACGTTAGTGCATTTTTTTTACCGAAATGTGTTTGACGCGGGTAGGCTTATGAGAGCCGCAGTGTCTATATAGTTTTCATCGGACAGTTTTTGATTGATTGCATAGCATTGAATATCTATTCAACAAATCCATGATAAATTAATTACATTAAATATCACTGCCCTAGCATGAATATAGTAGGTTTGTCTGAACCAGGAAGTTTTACTCTCTTGACTCCTCAAGTTTCGCTTGACGAAAAACGGTGTTTCATCACGAGGGTTTCAAAAGGAAATGGATGGTTGCAACCGTCATAACCGGTCATTAATACGTTTCGACTAAATTTTTGCTTTTATAACCGGTTATAGCGAATTTTGGCCGAGATAAATCAAATACAACAAAAGGCAATGATAGTTCGGATTGTGACAAATTTATTGGCTAGTCGAAACGTATTTTTACAAATAAAATATCGACAAAAACACAAGATGTCTTACTGTATGGCAGACGAAACATTGGAGAAATAAACTACGTTAATTATTGCAATGAGATCAGTTTTATTTAAAATTTTGTATATCTGCCAGCAAGAGTTTATTTTATTCTTGAGTTAAAACATAACCAACTTACTAAGGTTGAATTTATAGAATTGTTGTGATTGCAGAGTTCTTGTTGTAATATTTGAATTGACACGGAATCCAATCCGCAACCCCACAGAAACAACATGCCTATGTTTTGCAAAGTACCACAAACAATTTTCACTTCCTCCCATCCCAGTTTGTTGTAACTGATGTCGAAAACTTCCAACTGCAAACAAAAACTCCGCGATTTAGAAGCACGAAAACCTCCTAACATACAAGTAACGTCATCGTACCGTTATATTCATTTTCTTAATTCCATTGCAAATCAACGTCAACGATTCACAGTTAAGGCCGCATCCTATTAGCCTCAGTTTACAGCTACTTCCCGAAACGTATTAGTAACCGGTTACAACAGTTGCAAACTTTAATATACAAACAGCTGTTAGACACTTTTTGCACTATATTTTGTTTCATTAATGCATTGGAAACAAAATAAGCATCATCATACGTCAGTGGTTCTTAAACTTTTTTGGTCAAGCCCCCTCTGACATCATTTATTTTATTTAGCGCCTCCCATTACTTGAAAAAGTCTATTATATATTTTTGATATCACTCATCAATGGGAGGAATAGGGTTGTTTTTTTGTAAACCAGGTCTTTAATACGTGGTTTTGTGGACGACAATTCACAACCGAGGTCGGCTGCATAGTCGAGATTGTTCCGTACTTTTGTCTTCACACTCACAAGAGAAAAACGATTAGTATCGAGTAACAGTATGCTAAAATTACTTTCGTCGACATAAGACCGTTATCGCATAACCGTTGGCATTGTGAGTAAAGTGACATCATGAGGAACTCTCGTTATCGTGTTTTACCAACCAATTGCCATGTTTTGTGATTAAGAAAACGTTTATTCTGATCACCAGGAGTGCGTGACAAACCAATACTTTCATCACGTCTTACAAACTTTATTTGAATATCCTTACTAACAGTCAGCATCGTGTGATAGTTCTTTTTTTGGGCGGATTTTCATTATGGTGCCGGGCACAATTGATTAAGGACCGGCCCTCATTTTATCGCAAGTAACATATCAGAAAATCCTATAGGATATACCACATCTGTCTACCTGGGCGACTTATAACAATTAACTGCTAGCAAAAATTACATCCAGGTACAAGAAGTGGTGATATATAAATCTCGATGATGAACAAACGGCTTGCATTGCAAATTAATTTTGGTTTTCTTGTGATTTTCAACACAGGTAGGACATACGTCACAACATCATTAAAAGTATATACGAAAAAATGACGTCAGGTCAATATGTTGTGGTTATAAAGTCCCTGTAGCAAATCTGTTTAAAAGAAATAAAAATAGATCCGCACATTAATTATTTGACAAAATTATTTATGATAAAAGATAAAATAAGATTTAAACCTAAATACGTACCAATATTGTCGAAGTATTTTGGAGTTCTCCATGTGGTGAAATCAGCCGCAAAGCAAGTGTCAGTGTGGAGAAAGTCCTCACTTCTCCAGGAGGGCTTCGATATAGTTACCACTATTATGAAAACTGCTAATGGTTTATCAAAGCCCCACCCAATCACGTGATCAAACTCGTGGTGAATTCGTTTGAAACTGAATCGTGTTCCTGTATATTGTTGGTAAGTTTTAACGTACTTTAAGTTTCTGTTTGCTTATTCTAATTTAATTAAAAGTATATTGGGGCTAAATAAGTCCGGGACCACACAAATAGTTTGCGCCGGAGAAATCTTTGTTTGATTCAAAACCTAACACAAGAGCGTACATCTGCGACAATAAAACAAACAAACAAAGATTCCAATAGCGCAAGGGTGTGTGTTATGGATCCGGTCGAAGAGAAAACCAAAAATGTGTCGATTTAAGCAAACGCAGTGCTCTAAAATAATTCTTGCCCGTTTTGAAAACTTGCAACCGCTTTAGACTTTTTATATTACTATTACAGATATACGACCAAGTCGGAAGTACATTGTTACGTTCTTTAAGTGGATATTTGTCGTCAAGATTTACTCTCGCTAAAAATTTAAATGCGGTTCGATTAAGATTTATTTCGCATGACATAGGATATCCTGGATTTTCAATCAACTACATAGCTAGTTAGTTGCAGTTTAGTATTTTCGTATGTTTTGAAATTACATGCCTTGGTGTTTTAGAAATGCATTGTTTAGGTTATTGTTTGATGAGGTTCGCGGCACACCTGAGCCTGTTTCAACGCACACAATAAAAGAAATCCTAATTTACAGACATTAATATGAAGTACAAAATTTTTTTGCAACATTTTATACAAAAGAATACATTTCTAAAGAGGAAATTTCGTATTTAATTATATTCGACACTTTACAAGAAAACCTATTATACTTTTTCCATGAAGTTGCAATTATACGTGTTGAATCAAAACTTCAAATGTTTGTGAATTGCGTTATTCTAGTCCGGAATCATCGTTGTGGGGAAACCAATCGCACAGCAAACCTCAGAGGGACGGAAGTTCTCACATCTCCTGGTTGGCCTGGAGCTTACAACAACTTTGAAAACTCCCAATGGTTTATCAATGCCCCGCCAAATCATGTGATTAAGTTCGTGGTGAATTTATTTCAAACTGAATCAGGTTCCGATATATTACGGGTAAGTTTGTGCGCTCTTACACTTTAAGATTGGCATTTGCATACATAGAGTCATGGCGAGATAAGGTCATCAATATAAACAAAGTTTGAAAGTTTGCATCAGATTTTAAGCCACTTGTAATTTTCCAGCATTAACCTGATGAAACCTCGTTAAATAGCTGGCGAAATTTCCATCAATGAAAATCAACATGTAATTGTGCCAGAAAACCAGAAATTATTTGTAATTTCCGATGAATTATTTTGTTATCATCACGAATTTACAACGAAAATAGGTCTTTAAATTCTTTTTCTGGATTGCTATCATCTGGTTTCAATTTTACTTCTGTTGGAAGTGTGGCTCAGTTGACTTTTTTGACTTCTGGCAGCAGTGGAGCACATCAGGGGTTTTCAATCAATTAGACTGCAGGTGTATTATGAAGTTTAACATTTGTGTATTTTGCGAAATCGTTTCCTATATGCAGTTGCACAAATTAAAGACACAATGCTTATTGTTGAAAACACTTTTCACCACTGCTTTACTTTATGAAATTTTACAACAATTGTTTTGTTATATATTAAGACATAGAAAGTATAGAGAAAAGTCATGGAAAAATTTATGCCAATTTCCGACCCATAACAGACATTTCTGAACAAAAACCTCGAGCATCTGGATCATTTGCTGAGATCAAGATTAACAACAAAGTTGAAATTTCCACAATTCGTCTTTTCTAGAAACATGCTGGCACGCTTCTGTGCGATCGGTCGGAAACTACGTGAGTCCAAGATTTATATGGTCTGCAGGGGTTCCAAATATCACCATATTATTCCATATCACCCCTATACTACGGGCCGGCAACTAAGGATTTCGATCTATACTTGTTGAAGGAAGCAATGAATGGGAATAGTGAGCTGTTGGTAATATACAAACCTTCGAGTCCCAATCCCATAAAACACAAAACTATCGGTGTGCGGGTGTACACTGCGATTAGTGGACAATCACTTCCTTAACGTTACAATCCTTTCCAAATCCAAACCAGTTTATGTTAAAAAATATTTTAAATTTCATTGTATTATTTTTTCCTATTGATTTACCTAATAGTTCATGTATAAACCGGGTATAACCATACAAAAACAAATTCAATTAGATACAAATTGATGGAACTATTAGAACAACAATCAAATTCGTTGCTGGGCAACATGCACACATAATGACATCTTTACCAAAAATTACTAACATATACAGCAAATGTTTGACTTCATTTAAAAAACGTAGAGCTAGGTCTACAAGGACAAATGTGCAGCAAAAGTAAATTAAGAAGATTTAATTTTCCGGAGATATCTTGCTAAAGTTGGTACAACATGTTCATATTGCAGCGTTCAAAAGAGTTTGTTCAGCAGCTGTGCGTGTTCTTTGCTGTAGGAAGCTTGCGATCATTAGCTCTTTAGGCGGATGAATTTTGATGTTTGGTCTAGACTCTGGAGCTTATGCAGTTTTTCTCTACATAAATATTTAATATTATCCCCAACCACACAATATGTCGCAATATCAGGCGTAACATCGGATAGAATGTAAATTGTGTACATGGCTGGGTTGAAACCTTCGATTTTGAACTGTGCTTCCATCTGCAGAAACCAGAGTTCTTTGTCGTGTGACCAGAAAGGTGAAAACTAAAATCGTTGTGAAAAAATGACTGGGATATTTATCTTGCAGCTATTCTACATATCAAACCAAGATAACTCGGAAAAGTGCGTCGGGGTCACCATTGTGAACACACAACTGTTTTGCGTCCTTTTGTTGCGAGTCGTCATAGAAAATGACGCGTGCGCACAACGTTCTTTGCAAGCATTACTTCATTCTCAGGAATGATTTGACAACTTCGTTGATTGCGGTAAGCGTAGTATTTATATATAATTTAACCGCGTCATAATTCTATGCATGACTCCTTTGAAAGAGCATATGGAGCGAGCATATGGAAAATTTTACCGCAAGTTTATTGGCTAATGATTACGTCATGATAGCCAGATGATCGTAAGTTAGTGAGCATGATAACGACTTTGTTTTTGTTTAAAATCGAGAATGAAACTTTTGCTTCACTCATTATCTCTCACGACAAAAGGCGACTTTATATACTAATGAATCACTGTTCACGACTTGTGGCAGACGATCAAGCAACAGTGCGAGATTTATTATGAAAAATCAACAAAAACATTAAAGTAGTCCAAAAGACTTAGCCAAAAAAAATCGGGTTTTGCTAAGCACTCATTAAACAATTATGTTATGGAAGGTAGCACTGATATGTTCCCCAGCATATGGTCCCAGGTCCCCGGTTGTATGTGATGTCGCATTGACATCCGTTTTGACAAAGGTTACAGGTTGACGAAGGTTCAGAGCAATCACGGATGCAAAAACAACAGTCCACCTCAATACAAATTAATTTCCACAACATAAGACTATGTCAAGAAGACAATGTTTACTTTTCCAACAATGTATCAATGGGTTATACCAACAAAAGCAATATATTTACTAAAAACTACGTTGAAATGACTGGGAATGTGCTGGACCGAATAATAAGGTCAATAGAATCCGAATACTTTTTAAATGTATAAATCTTGCTTTTGAAATAACCTGTGGAGGATTTATGCACTAAAACGGAATTGTGCGAAATAGCATTAAGTTTGGTTGGCATTCTGGAACAGATACATGACAAAACAACACCTAGCTTTGCTTTTATTCCTGCAGAGGTCGCAGTATTCCGGCACCGTTAGGAGTTGGCCCACAGTATATGTATGACCTTACCGCGACATAATTCTAGGTTGAAGAGCACAAATGCATTTAAAGAGCACAAGTACATTCCCTAACAGTTGTATGTAAGTTTCGTCCTAATAAAATGAAAAAAAAACGTAAGCTAACCACATTCATCCACGCATTCAAGTCCAGTTGAGTGCTGATCTTCACGACATCCACAACCAGGCAGGGAAAACGAACAATAAAGATTAGGGTCAGCGCAAGTCTTCCCACATCGGTGGCCAATTGGGTAGAAGACTCGACTTGGATGACATTCTGTAAGAAAGTGGAGAAACTTGTAATTGCTTTACTATTCAGGCATTTCGTAAAATTCTGTCGTAAAAAATATACTTTTTGCCAAGTGTTTATTTTCATGATTAGATGAAAGTTGTTATGTGATTTTGTTTTGTTTAGTCATGGCTCCGATTTAAAACCATTTCACCTTCGACTCGAATTCGATCAGGTTTTTTACTTGTTTTATGGGTAGGGTGACACGACCAATCACTGCACACCCAACGCCATAACCATTATTGCTGAACAACTTCAAATGATTTTCGACACAAAGTTTCTCAAATAATAAGTAAACTAATATTCTTATAACAAAGCAAATGTTTAAAAGCGGAATTTTTCAAATCGCTTACCACAATCAACCCTAGTTGTCAAATCATCCCTGAGAACAAAGTAATGTTTGCAAAGATCCTTCACGTCAAATATGCATCTTACCACATCTGGGTATGCAGGACAAATCGCATCGAAACAGAGGGATCTTGTATGCACATATAAAAGGCGGAACGTCAGAAATCTAAATGAAATATTTTTGTCAGTTTAGACCATCAATATTCCGTGCAAAAATGAAGCCAATCCAAAGTAACATGGGTATTAACCTTCGAACCGTATAACATGAAAAAACTTTGTAGAAAATGTCCGCTGGAAACGTAACAAAGTGAAAATATTCAAGGGACCAATAGTATTAACCGTCAATCCATTAAAAATCTCGGCGCAGTATTGTAAGAAGCAAAACAGGTAGTTGAACATTTTGCGCACGCGTTATTTTAATTGCCGACTCGCAAAAAAACGACTCAAAACAGTTGTGTGTTCAAAGTGGTGGCCCCGATGCACTTTACCGAGTTATGTTGGTTTGATATGTAGAATAGCTGCATAATAACTCGCACAGTTATTGAGCGTGACAACGAGTTTTGTTAAAATTCCACTTTCTAGTCACAAGACTCAGAAATCTGCTTTATGCTGGTTGAAACAAAGTTTAACATCAGAGGTGTCACCCTGCCATCCACGAAACTTACATTATATCCTATGTTACGTCTGTTAATATTAAATATTCATCCATAGAAAAGATGTATATGTTCTAGATCAAACATTAAAATTCATCGGCCTGAAGACCTGGTGACCAGAAGCTAAGTATCTTCTTTACTATTTATTTTCACAAAGGTTTTCACTAAATCCACGAATTGCTACACAAGATTTGGATTTATATAAACTTAATGTCATATTCCTACACCTAAGAGTAAGTTGTACACAACCAAACATGAATTTAACCGGCTCCTCGTCTCTAACTTTGTTTTTTTAATTAATTTGTTTTGCAAATTTCTGATAATGACGCAAATTGATGAAAATTACCCAAAATTTGTTATTTCATAACTAAATTGAAACAATTAGCCAGTACCAACAATTTAAAATGTATATTTGAAAAGTTTCACCTCATGTTATTACATTACTCCTTAAATAGAAAACTTTAATTTGCTTTGCAGTGGATATATATATATTAGCCAGAAAATGGTAACTTTTATCCAAATTTTTCAAAGTGCTGTAGAAGAGCAGGCCCCATATACAACTTTATCAACCAGGCGCAAGGCAAATCCTTGGCTTACCAAAGGTATCCTGAAATCAATAAAACATAAAAATAAACTTTACAAAAAATACATCCAACAAAAAATCAATGCAATGAAATACAAATCATATTCAAGCAAGCTAAAATCAACCATCCGAGCAGCAAAGAGAAACTACTACAAAGTCATGTTTGAACACAACAAATCAAGTCCAAAACAAACATGGAAACTTATCAATAAAGTAACTACAAACAACATCAAAGGGAAAACACACATATCACAAATTACTACAACAAATGGTACAGTGACAAATGACCCATTGATCATGGCAAATACATTCAATACTTTTTTCACCAGCATTGGAAAAGATATGGCGCTTCTTGTCCCCCCAACATCTAAATCACCAGCAGAATACCTCACAAATGGCCCGTCATCATCATTCTTTTTTTACACCATAGAAATAAATGAAGTTTTCAATACTATTGTACAGTTAGATTCAAGTAAATCACCTGGTCCCTATGACATGCCCATAAAACTAGTAAAACTAGCAGCACCAGTCATCTCTCCAATTCTTTGCATGTTGTTTAATTGTTGCATTCAAACAGCAAGTTACCCAAGTTGCCTTAAACTGTCTCAAATATCACCATTGTTCAAGGGCGGGGACCAAAAAAATGTCAACAACTACAGACCGATATCGCTTATACCAGTTTTTGCCAAAATTTTTGAAATAATTATACACAAAAGAGTTACCGAGTACTTAACAAAATTTGACCTTCTGACCAAATTTCAAAATGGATTTAGGCCTGGCCATTCCACAGATTTGACAGTCGCACAAATTTATGAGCATATAGCTAATTCCACAGATCACAAAGAAAAAACATGCGCAATTTTCCTGGATTTATCAAAGGCATTTGATACCGTCAACCACGAAATCATCCTGCAAAAATTGGAGTTTTATGGATTCCGGGGAAAAATTAAAAGCTTTTTTGAAAACTACCTCACTGGCAGGCAACAATACACTAAAATTTGCAATTCCCGCTCCAATGTCTGTAACGTGGAATGTGGTGTGCCCCAGGGATCTCCTCTAGGACCACTTCTGTTTCTCATTTATGTAAATGATTTGCCTTGCGCCTCCTCATTCTGCACAAGATTATTCGCAGATGACACATGTCTCATCAAGTCGTGCAAAAATGTAAGGGATTTAGAAAAGGCTGCAAATATCGAACTAGATAAGGTTAATACATGGCTCAATTCGAACAAACTAACAGTTAACTGCAAAAAAACCACATTCATGCTCTTCGCAAACAGCAAAAAGACAAACAATACGGATTTTACCCTTAAGATTAATGACACCACACTAGAGCAAGTCAAGACCACAAAGTACCTTGGTGTACATATTGATGATACCTTGTCATGGGCCCCACATGTTAACTCAACCTGCAAAAAAATTGCAAAAAGCGTTGCAATTCTTTACAAGCTGAAGCACATCATAGGACAGTGTACATTACAAACAGTGTATCACGCACTTGTTCATTCGCATTTGTCTTATGGCCTTTTGGCGTGGGGTTTTGTTTGCCCATCATTGTTACATCCAGTGGTGGTCCTGCAAAATAGAGCGCTTCGCATAATAACAAACAGTCCCTTTCGCACCCACACCTATCAACTGTACATTAAAGCACAAATTCTTCCAGTCAATCTACAGCACAAGCTGCAACTTGGTAAATTTGCTTACAATTACAAAAATCATCGTCTACCCGCAGCCTTTAAGGACTACTTTACCCCATTAGCAAACATTCACACCCACATAACACGATGTCAAACCACACATCAATATTATCTCCCACGTGTTTTCACTGAACTAGGTAAAAAAACTATAAAATACCAAGGCGCAGAAATATGGAATAACATCCCGCAAAACATTAAAAGCTTTAGCTTAAAAGGGTTTCTTAAAGCACTAAAATTACACTTTCTTCACTTATATGCCAATGCTGCACAGCTGTAGAGATGACCACGTGCGATGTAAACACCCGCAGGAATGTTTTGATGCGATAGGGCGCAATTTAGCAAAAAATCACAACGTCACTTCACCGCCGGCCTAATTGGTAATTGCCCTTGACATATGCAAATGGTAAAATTCACAACGATTCATTCTTATTTATATTGTATCTTTTAGTTTTGTAACATGCGCAATACTTACTGATTGTCTTTTCTCTGTTTCGTGTTATTTTTGTACTTCTTTGTTTATTGTAATGCAGAATGATTGTTGATTAAATGTTCCTTGCCTCATCAATGTCATTGCGTACAACCGCGTAAATCTTTTGCAACCTCGAAACAACCCAGGGGCGGTTTCAAATAACCAATTGAGGTTTCTACCGTCCCTTCATCTAATCCCAACTGGATCATTCATTGTGTTTTACTGTTCCGTATTTTATTTTCGCGGATTATGATGTAAATAAACTGAATTGAATTGAATATTACACGACTTAATTCCGTGGAACGCAGACGAGTGTGGAGTGAAGAATGCGGAGGAAATTAGGCCTTCCTGCAGAACTCCAACGGTCTCGTGGCATTCGATACAACGACAGACGTTTTGATCACAACTTATTATAAACGTGTTACTCGTTCGCACTTCACTCTGACACTCAACTAACTTACTAAAAGCACTGCAGTTACTCACTGAATCAGTCTGCTATTTCTCGTTGTCGCGCTCATTTTGGTAAATTGCTCGCTGCAATTCTGTCACGTATTTTAAATATTTATTATAACTTTTCAGTCACTATAAACGCGCTGGGATAATTTATTTTACGTCAATTGATATTGCAACGTATTGTTCAATTCTTATAGAAGTCTACTCAAGAAGTAAAGAACACGCATAGCAGCTGCACAAACTCATTTGAACGCTGCAATGTGAACATGTTGTACAAACTTTAGCAAGATATCTCCACTTTTCAATTAAATTGCTGTGATTGGTGTACATGATATTCCGATTTTCCGTTTATGAATCTGTCCTTCTGTCATAAATGCCACCGGTAAATTTTTCAACTCAATTTGCTATCACAGCACATGCCGTAAATACACTTGTCCTTGTAAACCTAAATCTACATTTTTTGAACTAAGTCAAACACATTATGATATGATACATAGCCTATGTTACAATATCAAAAGCATAATTTGTTGTCCTATGAAAAAAATGCAATTCACCTTCCATCAGGTAACATGATTCCTCTCTCAATTCAACATCCTGAGAACCACAAATCAAAGTGTCTTTGTTTTGACAACAAATAGGTTGGACGGAAAATTTGTTAACCGTGCAAGCAGGTGAAAAATATCACAGAAGGTCAAGTAGGATCAACCTTGACCAATTCCTGAACAGCTGAAAAATGCGACGATTGTGTGTATAGTTTTATTTTTTTCGACAACATGTTATAGTTACCGTCTCTCAGATTGAAGTCCAGGATCCCTGTAGAGCAAATACTTGCAGAAACAAGCGCCCACAAAATCGACTTACACATCGCGGAGTTGTAGATGTCGTGCAAATGACCTTCTTGGCCCCAACTGGAAGGATTCAAACCAACAATGTATTGAGCAAGACAAATAACAACTGTGCCAGCATAACCTACAGCTCAAATGACGCCAGTATAGTGCAATGCACAAAATCTGCAGCACTATTTCATAAATCATATTGAAATGTTTTGCTCAATGAGATTTCTAAACCAGTGATAAATGGTCAAAGCACGGCCAAAGCCCAGTGAGCTTACAAGGCATCCGGGGCGGTTCTGTTTGCGTGATAAGGTTATGTCGATGTTGGCTAGTTGTATTTTATCTCTTTCTCAGTGGTGATGGGAAACTTGACTGGCGCTCGGTCATAAAGATCGCTTGGGCGATCCAAATTTAGTTGCCTAAGCCGAGTGATTCAACGAAGAGCGCGGTTTTTTTAGAGCTTAACGTTAGGTCGATATCAAAGTTAGAGCACACACTAAATTACAACTATATTACAAGAAAGATGTGTTTGTTACATCGAGCATCGTGTGCTGACATCCGTGATATTTTGGGTTGGGTGCTTTGTTTAGTGTCGATACATTGATGTATAATGATACCATGAAAGGGAAAATTGCTAATTGTTCTTTTTGTCTAGTCTGGGCGTGGGCACTATAGGCGGGTGTTTGTTGTTTTCGATACGACTGGGAGCATTTCACGCAACTTTTCGAGCTGCTGTGTTCAAGTAATAGCGTGCGGTGCTTTGTGGAGCAGAATTTTGTTTGTGTTTTTTTGGACCCGTCGGAGAACCACACAATGCGTTTCAAGCAGGACATTTGGTTGAGAGTAGGTTGAATAAAGCTCGAGATGCTGTTTCGGATTGGCGCTGATGAAGGTTTGTTCGCAGTAATCGCGTGTTATTGGTGTTTGGCTGGTAAAAAAATGGACGATATCACGTGTTTGGTTTGAACAACGAAAAAAAGGCCACAAACGAAAAGCGGGAAGCTGCAAAACTGACAAACATGCTTCCCCTGTAGGTGTAAACATTTTTCACTAATGGTTACCAGTATCCTGAATATGAATTAAGAATCTGACGCTCTTCTACTGGAGAACAACAAATATACACCTTTTGTTAACAAAAAGGATTGTATTTTCTGACGTTTCGCCTGTACGTACGACTACGACTAGGCTTCTTCAGAGAATAAAACAAACACAGTAGCGAAGCGAACCCACAGGGCAAAGAAATTGAGCGACGAAAAAGAACAAAAGGGCGTAACAGCTAAAACACAGCGGGACATAAATCAATGGACAACATCGAACACGGGTCAAACGGCCATACATGTGAAACAGAAGTCACGAATTGTTACGGGCGAAATTGCGGAACACGGGCGAAACTACTTTTCCATCGTTCCGATTTAAAACATTCGGTAGCGAATTAATATAATAATTTTCCACAACCAACCGTTTTGCCAAAATTGTTTCTTGTTTTAATACTTTTGCTTCCTTCCAATTGATACGGTGGTCGGTGTCAAGCATGTGGGCACATAGGGCAGATTTATTGGGTTCCATATTGCGTATGGCTGCCTTGTGTTCTTTAATACGGGACGTTAAATTGCGCTTAGTCTGGCCAATATACACAGTGTTACAATCAAGACAAGGGATTAAGTAAACTACACCGGTCATTTGAAGCATGGGAATACGGTCTTTAGGTTTGGGAAACATGTTTTCTAAAGTGCATACCGGTTTCATGGCAACTTTTACGCCAGTGGCGTTGAGTATTCTTGATATCCGCTCAGAAACTCCTTGTACATACGGTATGGAAGTGAATGCTGTGTATGTTTGTGTGGGTTTGTTGTGTGTGTGGGGTGTGAGATTTAGGTTGGTGGGAAATTTGTTTAGTTTTAGAACGTTCCGAATGTGTTTGCGTTCAACCCTCCGAGTGTGTGGATCGGCAATATGTGTAATCGTTCTGTTATATAAGGTTCTGGCCACTGTGAGTTTTTGATGTTTCGGATGGTGTGAGGTGTATTGTAAGTAGCGGTTAGTGTGTGTAGGCTTGTAAAAAATGGAGGTGGTAAGTTTCCCGTCCGGTTTTGCAGTGACGTTTACGTCCAAAAATGACAGACTAAGGTCGTGTTGTGTTTCCTGGGTAAACTTAATAGAACGTTCGATGTTGTTTATGTGATTATGAAACCCTGCGACCTCGTCTTTTGCTATGATGACGTACGTGTCATCGACATAGCGGAGCCAAAGTCGCGGGGGTGTTTTGAAGGAAGCAAGAGCGGTTTGCTCAAGTTGTTCCATTATAATGTTGGCCAGAACCGGTGAAATGGGAGAACCGGTGAAATTATTTGATCGTTGTGTGAAATGCCTTATAGTCTATTTTTTTGTTGTAGCAAAATTTATATTGATTTTTTATGGTGTGGCATAAAGTTTTAAGCATTTTGAAAAATATCGTTTTGTTTTAAATTGATGTTAAGATTCCTTTTGTCATCCAGAGTTTGTTTTGTATGCACCGAAAATTTTTTTTATGCTTGTTATGTTGTGGTGCAGTATGGCGTTAATTGGCATATTTGTTGACAAACATTTGTTGTCAAAATTCATTCATTTTAGAGTAATTGCATTTATTTTTAATTACGTTTTGTATACTTATGGATGTTTATTTGCCAAGTTGTATGGCTATTTGACGTGAATACGCTGCAATAATAATCGATGAGAGATTGGGTGACAGAATATGAAACAAACACACACAAATACAAGAGACAAAACTGGTTTATAGAAATATTTAATGTAGTTCATCATAGTTAAACTCTTAGGTTACGTGTTTATTGTATTTCTGTAGATCATTACATGTAGATATAAATATTGATATGCTTGTGTCCGTTCTTTGAAGGTATGTGTGTTCATTTCTTCTCCAGATGTATTTGAATCCATGTTGCTTTTTGTAGTTTAGACATATGTTGAATATCTGTCCATTTTCTTCTGTTAAAGTGCATATGACACGTAAAAATCAAACATGTTAATAATCAAACTAAGAAATGTTCATAACTTTAGAACATTTCTGGCGAAAAAAGTAGCTTGATACGACGACTGGTTTCTGAGATACAGCTGATCAAAGTCGCACTTTTGCCGCTGCGAACGAAATCGTGCGAAAGCGAGATATTGTTGCGTGACGTCATAGAAGGCGCTTCGGTCGAGCGCGAGTGCTGGCAGCAAGCCTTATGCGTAGGAATGGAAAACATTGTAAAACTGATTTAAGCATAATATTGCATTAAACAGGGGACAAAAAGTGAACAAGTGCAATAAACGGATTTTGATGTTAATTTAAGTTACTGGGACAGGGTGTTCTTGTTGTTACAGCATTTATGATCGCTAACTGGATACATGAACTTTTGAAAACACGACAGAGACAAACCATTAGTTTAGCATTGTCGTTTTGTCCACTCACAGTTATGTCGTTTCTGCTATACCCTATGGTCTTCCGTTAATTAGGGACAAATAAGCCTTCGATTCGTGACGTCACAATGCCAAATTTTTGTGTGATGCAAAACCCTGTCCTGACCTTTAAGGTAATGTAATCTGTGGATTCTCCTATGTTTGAAACTATTCGATATCTACAAAAACAGGCGCCTTCTCCTATCTAAACAATGCATTTTTTCGACGCAAGCACCTTATGTGATGTCCTTTTCTCCCCAGCGCAAAAGGTTTACGATTTTTGGTCGCCGTTACTTTTCGTGCAGTTTTCTACATTTTTTAGTTGACGTAGAACCGTGAAACTTTGGATATATATTTGTTGTAGATATACCTTTAGTTTTACGCAAAGTTGTTATGGCCGTGGCATATGCACTTTAAGCTTTCATTTAAATAGATTTTACCTTGATTGGTCTGTGTTGTATTAAGTGCAGATAGCTTAGATCGACTGTCAAAGATTTGATTCCTGGTTTTGCGAGTAACAAACTTAACTATGATTGGTGCAGGGGGTGCTTAGCTATGAAAACAGACCTAAATATTTCACAATGTCTGGTGATGTATGTCGGTGTGTGCCTCGCCGATAATTAAGATCGGTCGAGGCGCAGTTGAATAAAGTGGCGAGCTATAGCAACCAGTGTTTGAGAGCTGGTATCGGCTACATTGGCGAGCACTCCAGGCCCCCCTGGAACTTTCTGATATGGATGTGAGACTGTGTGCCTTCGAAAAGGAAATGCTTTCTGTGAAAATGGAGAATCGATTTCTCGGCAAAACAAGCGAGGAATGGCAAGCTCGAGTTTCGGAGTTAGAAGAGAGGTTGTCAAAGCAAAACAGTCTTCCAAAAACTAATATTAAGGTGACAGAGTTCTTTTCCGGCGGTTCTGGGATGAATTGGCAGGAGTTTAATCTGTATATCGAAAACGTATCTGTGGTCAATAATTGGAACAATCAACAAAAGGGAATTCATCTCTCTGCTTGTTTACGAGGCCCAGCTCTCTTAATACAAGACTTAATACCCACAGAGAAAAATCGGTGCTATGAGGACCTTTGTATGGCATTAAACAATCATTTCACACATTCAAATGCGCCACGAGCGAGAAGCCGCCGCTAGCTGGTGTTTTAGCCGGCACACCAGTGATGGCTCATACGGCTTTGGACAACAACAATGTATGGTACGCCCAATTCTCTATTGTCAATTCAGTTAAATTACATTCTTTTCTTATCGATACAGGTTCAATGGTATCGTTGTTAGATAAATGATGCAAATTAAAGATACTGAAATTTGTGCTATATTACGAGAATTTGTTGATGTGTTTGTCGATGAACACGGGACACTGGGGCGAACGTCCCTTGTTAAACATTGCATCGACACAGGAATCGCCAGACCAATTCGGCAACGACCGCGTCGAGTAACGTGGCAGAAAAGAAAAATTGTCGAGGCTGAGATTGAAAAAATGCTCGAAGCAGGTGTAATTGAGCGCTGCAATGGGCCTTGGGCTTCTGCTGTTGTTCTTGTCCCTAAAAAAGATGGAAAGTACCATTTCTGTGTGGATTACCGAAAACTTAATGAAGTTACTCGCAAAGACGCCTATCCTTTGCCTAAAATTGAGGGAATTTTGGATACTTTGGGCAACGCGAAATATTTTACCACATTGGACCTCGCTAGCGGGTATTGGCAAGTGGAGATGAGCGAAACTGACAAGGAAAAAACCGCCTTCAACGTTCCTGGAAAAGGTTTATTTCAATTTACAGTCATTAATTTATTAAAAAAAATACTTGCCACTGTCCCTGTGCTCAGTTATCCTACACGCACTGATCCCTTTATTTTGGACACAGATGCCAGTGGAACGGGTTTAGGTGGCGTGTTGTCGCAGCTTGTCAACGGCGAAGAACGGGTCACAGCTTATGCCAGTCGAACACTAAGCAAATCCGAACGATACTATTGCACTACATATAGAGAGTTGCTCGCAATTGTTTACTTTGTCAAGCATTTTCGCCATTTCTTGTGGGGTCGAAGGCTTGTGCTACGTACAGACCACGCTTCATTGCAGTGGCTTTTGCACTTTAAGGAACCGGAAGGGATGCTTGCCAGATGGTTGACTACACTGGACACTTACAACTTTGAAGTCGTCCACAGACCGGGAAAGAAACACACGAATGCAGACGGGTTGTCGAGGCAGCGCTGATGCCGGGAGGTATGCGTTGATTGCAATTCCGCTGCCTGCTTTCATGAGGGACAAGTTCTGCAGATTTCATCTCGTCCAAACCAAGACAGTAATTGGCTGGAAACTTGGAGTATCGAAGATACACACTCGATGCAAATTAAAGATACTGAAATTTGTGCTATGATTCAAAAGCCTTGGCCAACACAAACCTCCGTTATCAAATTTCCTTGAAGAGACAGGTAGCGAGAAGAATTATTCTCAGTGGGATCACTTAGAGGTTAACGACGGAGTGCTTTACCGAATATGATACCCCGATGAAGGTGAATTTCCATTGATAGTAGCGCCCCACAGCGTGAGGAGGGACATTTTTTACCAGTTACACACCTTACGGACGGCAGGCCACTTAGGTATTGACAAAACTTCGGAAAGAATTCGACTGCGATTTTTTTGGCCTGGTATGCTTGGGGATAGAAAGCATTGGTGCAGGTGGTGCGTTACTTGTGCTAAACGGAAGCCAACACATGGAGGTCATCGCGCCCAACTTGTCCAGGAGAGAAACCATTTTCCGATGCAACGGATCGGGATTGATTTTTTAGGCCAGCTTCCTATCACTGATCTCGGTAACAAGCACCTACTTGTCGTGTCTGATTACTTTACAAAGTGGACAGAATGCTTTCCTTTGCCAAACCAACGAGCTGAGTTGGTCGCCGAAACTCTGGTTAAGGAGACTTTTACTCGGTTTTGAATTCCCGTTTCCTTGCATTCTGATCAAGGCCGTGATTTCGAAAGCATTCTTTTTGCAGAAGTTTGCCGCTTGTTGGACATCAGCAAGACACGATCGACCCCTTATCATCCGCAATCATCCGGTCTTGTGGAAAGATTCAATCGAACTTTATTGCAAATGCTTTCGTCTTATGTAAATGATAACCATAATGATTGGGATATTCAGCTTCCTTTCGTAATGATGGCTTACAGATCATCGGTCCACGAGTCCACCAAATACACCCCTAACAGACTTGGGGAAGTAAATGTTCCTCTGGATCTGATGTGGAGACTTCCTCCGAATCACCATGATACAGCATATCGATGTCAGTATGTGGAAGATATGCGTCAGGCAATACGAAACGCGTACGCGTTGACCAGAAGGGAACTAAAACGATCTAGTGAAAGACAGAAGAAGACATTTGACAAATCAGTTCTACCACAAGAATTTAACGTTGGCCAGTTTGTGTGGTATTACTATCCACCGCTCGGGAAGCAGAAACTCGAGGGTGGGCAGGACCATTCCTTGTGATACGGAAGTTGTCCAAAAGTTTGTACAAAATCCAGAAATCTTCGGATCATCCACCAAAGGTAGTACACACTGGCCAGTCAAGGAGATTCGAGGCAGAAACCATGCCTAATAACTGGCTACAACCTGAGGAAGAGGAATCGCACTACGACTCCGATGAAAATACTGTAACATCGGACATGGACATTTGTCCCCTTGAGGACGGTGGAACGTCCCTCCGTGGACGTGTGCGACGTTTATCTGCGTATTTGCGTGACTATGTGTTGTAGTGTGACTATGTGTTGTAGTGTGACTATGTGTTGTAGTGTGAGTATGTGTGTAAAGTGTACCACGTTTCATTTCGAGGGCGAAATTATGTTAGTTGGAGGGGGGCATTGTAGCGATTTTGTGCTTCATTATGTGTTTGTAGTCACGTGTGTCCGTGTGTCTGGTGATGCATGTCGGTGTGTGCCTCGCCTATAATTAAGATCGTTCGAGGCGCAGTTGAATAAAGTGGCTAGCTATAGCAACGAGTGTTTGAGAGCTGGTATCGGCTACACTTGATTGATATAAATTCTTTTTTTTTTAATTCCAATAATTTCTGTTAATAATGTTCAGCCTCTGTTTCGTTTCATGCTTATTTTGTTGAATTTGTAAAATCAATTGATCCACTTTAGTTGACAATGTGGTTTGTGTTGTTTTTTTCAACGTAGTAGGAGACATATGCTTTTCAGGTGTGAAAGTTGAATTTATTAACCGGTTATCATATCACCGCCTAAATCTCATCCAAACAGAATCAAATATTTTAAAATTATTCCCTCTTTCAACAATGCAACCAAATTTGACCGTTTTTGTTGTTGATTTTTTACTAAATTTTCAAAAATCAAACTTGCAATTTTGCCAATGAATCTTTCAACACAACTTGGATAAATGTTGTGTAACATCGCCAAATGATCATGTAAATCTGAGCATCGTATGCTGCTCACATCTATGACGCAACTTAAAAAAAGTTGTCAGCGGGGCGATATTGCGGGCTCAAAGTCTTGGAACGCGCCAAATATTTCAAAGGCTTATAAATGAATATGGTTTGAACAATCGCCTTACCAAGCAAAGACGACTATCTGTGATTTATGTCTGTTTTACATACAATGCAGGATTCACTGGCAAACGGCTTGATACGAATAAACAGTTTATTATCAGGCTTGTGGGAATAAATCAGAAGCAAGCGCAAAGCTTGATGTCTCAGAAATGATACCAGTGTCCTGTCAAGCAATAATACAGAATCGAATTGAACATGAAATACACTGATGTGATTTATGAACTGACTTAGAACAGAACTGAAAATGTACTGTGATTTAAACAGAAGATCAAGTGATATAACAGCAACGGAGGTGAACGAGAAAGAACGCAAAACAACATAATTACAGTTAAAACTTGGCTATGTCCGTTGTAGCACATTAATTTTGATTCATGGTAAGTTGATAAAATCACTATGGAAACGAGAATAAAACAATGCATGACAAATCGTGGTAACATTGAAGCAAATTTGAAAGATTGCCATGAAATAGAGGTCATGGCGAAAAACATCGAATTCAAAACAGACGGTTATATTGCTGTTGCTGCCAGGCATATTAATTAATCTGTTCTTCTGGCACAAGTAAACGTCACTTTTATTCACCGACGTTATTAAAAAGTAAACAATTAAAAATTAATTTATGATCACCAGGCTTTTATTCATGTATATATTTTGCGGTAATGTTCTGTTTGGCTATAAGTTGGGTTTATGTTTACTAGTTGAAAAGCTGATCATAACTCAAAATACTGCCTCAAGCAAAAAATTGGCAACACTCGCAAGAAACATCTATCGAGTAATCTCGTCATATTTCGTTATCACAAGTTTGAAAGATTTTCGAGAACGATTGTTTACCTTTTTTGGCAGCTGATGCCAAGCAACACAGCCTTATCCCAAACCCTGTTGCTATGAGAGTAACAAGTCCCAGACCAACGGATAACAGCAATGTAAGGAGGGTATGTGTCGGTGCTGGTATTGCCTCAACCATTAATACTACTTTGTTCACAACGTAAAATGGAGGACCGGACCTGATGGTAATGGAGTAGTTTCCGAGATCGCGTTCAGAAACCTTAAAAAATGTTTTCATCAACACTTTCGGTGGCAAAATTTGGGCATATTACTTCAAAGCTACCTTCGTAAACAATAGGTCGATTCGGTTTTGAGTCCCGTTGGAAAATAACTTTGCGATTGTAACCTCGGCACCTGTTAAGCAAACAAGTATTTCATATAAACTGTTCTTGATGCAGATTTGAAAAAATCTATATCAAATTAATATCAAAGGTATTGCTTGTAGAAGCGAAAAGCTTGGAGAAAGCACAGTGCTACTGATGCGTTACAAAGATAAAAACTGATACCTTCTTTTATCACCACAACATCCCCGTTTCCACGAATTGACGGATTTGACGAAAAACCGAATCCCACAGATGCTTTCTCATGCAGTCTGACCTTTTTGAATATTACGGTTTCGTCGATTTGGGGAGGAACTTGCAACAATTAAAGGACTGTTAATCTTACATGAAAAGACAGGTTTCCATTAAATACTATTCACGGCTAACGAACCTACAAAATTGATGTTTCTGTATTGCTGTCTCGTAAAAATTTACAACTCAATACAAAAAAATTGTATACTCAATTGGAATACTTGCATCCTTACATTGAACTTTTAGTTTCAGTGATTTGGTTTCTGTTTCCTTGTAATCTTCCGAACTCTGGTGACACGTCACTAATGATCCGTGATCTGATGACGTCAAGCGGATGTTCGCTGAAGCGAACTAAATACATTATTAAGAAGTTAGGTTTGACAACATGTGGATCATCGCTTTAAAGAAAGCGGCTTTATAAAATTGTTCTAACCATACCTCTTTCCTAACAAGCTGAAGATTGTGCACAGTCATATTTATGAAATGCATTTTCACACTGAATTTATCGCAGAATATCAAAACTATTTCTCCCTCTTTCAATGCAGAAGTATTGCTGAGTGAGTTGAAATCCAAAAGCGTACCTAAACTCATTCAACATTTAATAAGTGAGACGAGTTTAACAACGCCATTGTGGAACTAAAAAGATTCATATTTCAAATTCCATGTCTTAGAAAATTTTGTGCAAAAATCAGACGCTTTCAGAAAACATACTGGCATTGTTATTCTTGCTAACGTTACACTTTAGTATTGTTTAGTTTAGTTTGCTTTCACCAACCGTTCCAGCATTTGTAAGGATCGCTCCATTCAGCAGTTTCGGTGCAGGACATTGTGACGTTTCGACCGACCGCAGCTGAGTTATGAACGAAAACAGAATCCTTGCATTGTGCAGTTACCTGTGTGCTGTATGTCCATGGCCGTCGAATTGTGGGTTGTACAATTTTTGTGTTTGAAAGAGAAGGGCAATCTAAAACAAACGCAAACAAGTTTACAAACCTATCTATTCTTCACTTATTCGAACGCTTCTTGATGAGTTTACACTGTTTTTAATGTTATTTTGTGAGATAACGAATGCATTACATACCTTTTAAAATTATTCTTGGACTTCCCAGATGGGGTTGATTGCAGCAACAAGATATAATTCTAAGTACGCTCCTGTTAAACATAGACGGGGAAAGGATTGTAACGTTAAGGAAGTGATTGTCCATTAATCGCAGTGTTGACACCCGCACACCGATGGTGTGTGTTATGGGATTGGGACTCGTAGGTTTGTATATTGCCAATAGCTCACTTCTCCCATTCATTGCTTCCTTCAACAAGTATAGATCGAAATCCTTAGTTGCCGGCCCGTAGTAGGTTATATGGAATAATATGGTGATGTTTGGAACACCAGTAGACCATATAAAACTTGGACTCGCGTAGTTTCCGACCGATCGCACAGAAGCGTGCCAGCATGTTTCTAGAAAATACGAATAGTGGAAAACATTGTTGTTAATCTTGATCTCAGCAAATGATCCAGATGCTCGAGGTTTTTGTTCAGAAATGTCTGTTATGCGCCGGAAAGTGGCATAAATTTCTCCATGACTTTGCACTATACTTTCCGTGTCTTAATATATAACAAAACAATTGGTGTAAAATTTCGCAAAGTAAAGCAGTGGTGAACTTTGCAAGTGTTATCAGCAATAAGCATTGTGTTTTTAATTTGTTCAACTACATAGGAAACGACTAAGCAAAATACACAAATGTTAAACTACATATTATACCTGCAGTGTAATTGATTGAAAACCCCTGATATGCTCCACTGCTGCCAGAAGTGAAAGTCAACCGAGCCACATTTCAAACAGAAGTAAAATTGAAACCAGATGATAGAAATCCAGAAAAATAATTTAAAAACCTATTTTCGTTGTAAATCTGCGATGGTAACAAAATAATTTATCGGAAATTACAAATAATTTCTGGTTTTCTGGCACAATTAAACTTTAATTATTATTGATGGAAATTTCGCCAGCTATTCAACGAGGCTTCATCAGGGTAATGCTGGGAAACAACAAATTTCTTAAAATCTGATGCAAACTTTCAAACTTTGTTTATATTGATGACCTTATCTCGGCATGACTATGTATGACTCCTTTTCGTTCGGAATTTCCATAATGTGTTATAAACAAATCAGCAAGTGCCAATCTAGGTGTAAGAGCGCACAAACTTACCCGCAATTTATCGGAACCTGATTCAGTTTGAAACGAATTCACCACGAACTTAATCACGTGATTTGGCGAGGCATTGATAAACCATTGGCAGATTTCATAGTTGTTGTAAGTTCCAGGCCAACCAGGAGATGTGAGCACTTCCGTCCCTCTGAGGCTTGCTGTGCGGTTGGTTTCGCCACAACGATGATTCCGGACTAGAATAAAGCAATTCACAAATATTTGAAGTTTTGATTCAACACGTATAATTGCAACTTCAAGGCAAAAATATGATAGGTTTTCTTGTGAAGTGTCGAATATAATTAAATACAAAATTTCCTCTTTAACAATTCGTATATTTTTACAATGACATATTAATGTCTCTAAATCAGGGTTTCTTTAACTGTGTGCGATGAAACGGGCTCCGGTGTGCCGCGAATCATATCAAAAATAAACTAAACAATGCATGTCTAAAACACCAAGGAATGTAACTTCAAAAACATACGAAAAAGCAAAACTGCAACTACCAGCTATGTAGTTGATTGAAAATCCAGAAGAAGTTCCACTTCCATCCGAAGTAAATGTTAATCGAACCGCATTTAAATTCGTAGCGACAGTGGAATCTGACGACACAGATCCACTCAAAGAACGGTACAATGTACTTCCGCCTTGGTCGTATATCTGTAATAGTAATATCAAAAGTTTAAAGCAGTAGCAAGATTTCAAAGCAGGTCGAGAGTTATTTTAGGGCCCTGCGTTTGCTTAGATTGACACATTTTTGGTTTTCTCTTTGGCCGGATCCAAAACACACATTTTGCGCTGTTGGATTCTTTGTTTGTTATATTGTGGCAGATGTACACTTGTGCGCAAGCTTTTGAAACAAACTAAGCCGGTGCGGTGCAAACCGTGCCAGTGGTCCCTGTTTTTTCAGCCCCAATATACTTTTCTTCAAATCAAAATGACCAAACTTACCCGTCATTCATCGGAACTTGATACAGTTTGAAACGAATTCACCACGAATTTGATCACGTGATTTGGTGGGGCATTGATGAACCATTGGCAGATTTCATAGTTGTTGTAAGTTCCAGGCCAACCAGGAGATGTGAGAACTTCCGTCCCTCTGAGGCTCGCTGTGCGGTTGGTTTCGCCACAACGATGATTCCGGACTAGAATAACGCAATTCACAAATATTTCAAGTTTTGATTCAACACGTATAATTACAACTTAAAGGCAAAAATATGATAGGTTTTCTTGTAAAGTGTCGAATATAATTAAATACAAAATTTCCTCTTTAACAATTCATATTTTCTTACAATGACATATTAATGTCTTTAAATCAGGGTTTCTTTAACTTTGTGCGATGAAACGCGCTCATGTGTGCCGCGAATCTCATCAAAAATAATCTAAACAATGCATGTCTAAAACACCAAGGAATATAACTTCAAAAACATACGAAAAAGCAAAAACTGCAACTACCAGCTATGTAGTTGATTGAAAATCCAGAATAAGATATACTTCCATCCGAAGTAAATGTTAATTGAACCGCATTTAAATTTGTAGCGACAGTGGAACCTGACAACACAGATCCACTCAAAGAACGGAACAATGTACTTCCGCCTTGGTCGTACATCTGTAATAGTAATAACAAAAGTTTAAAGCAGTAGCAAGTTTTTATAACAGGGCAGGAGCATGTTCAGGGCACTGCGTTTGCTTAGATCGACACATTTTTGGTTTTCTCTTTGGTCGGATCCAAAACACACATTTTGCGCTGTTGGAATCTTTGTTTGTTTGTTTTGTTGTCGCGACAGCTTACGTTAAAACAAAGAAAGATTTCGCCGGCGCAAACCATATGTGTGGCCCCGGACTTATTTAGCCCCAAGATACTTTTCATTAAATCAGAATGACTCAATATAAAAGTGTTGAAACTTACTTTGAGATTGTCATAACCTGATTGAGTTTGAAACGAATTTACCACGAAATTGATCACTTGATTTGGCGGGGCAATAATAAACCATTGGCAGTTTTCATTGTTTTTGTAATTTCCAGGCCAACCAGGAGATGTGAGGACTTTCTCCACACTGACACTTGCTGTGCTGTTGATTTCATCACATGGAGAGCTCCAAAATACTTCGATAATATTGGTAAGTATTTAGGTTTGATATTATTTAATTTTTATCGCAAATAATTTTTCTCGATGTCGAATAAGTGATGTTTGGGGTTTACTTTTTTATTGCTTGAAAAAATTTGCTACAGGGACTTTCAAACCGCATCATATTAACCGAAAGTTAGTTTTTCGTATTTACTTTAATGATGTCGAAAAGTAAGTCCTACCTGTATTGAACATCACAAGAAAGCCAAAATTAATTTGCAATGCAAGTCGTTTGTTCATCATTGAGATTTATGTCATCACTTCTTGTACCTGGATATAATTTTTGCTAGCAGTTAATTGTTATAAAGTCACTTAGGTAACAGATATGGTATATCCTATGTAGGATTTCCTGATATGTTACTTGCGATACAATGAGGGTCGGTCCTTAATCAAATTGGGCCCGGCACCATAAGGAAACCCCGCACATCAAAAAAAGTGCTTCATCAATTTACCAGATAAAGGTCACATGATTTGTGTTTCAGAAAGTTATAATGACCTTTGCTAACGAGACGCTGATGGTCGACAAATCTTTAAACGCACATAACTTTGTCTGTTTTCGTCGAATTTCGATGACATTTTTCACAAGTCGCAGAGATATGTTTGATTAAGTACGTTGTTTAACAGAAGGTATGGTATCACACAATGCTGACTGTTAGTCAGTATATTTCAATAAAGTTTGTTATGCGTGCTAAAAGTATTGGTTATTCACATACTCCTGGTGATCAGAATAAACGTTTTTTATTCACAAAACATGCTGGCTCGAGTTTTCCTTGTTTCTCTTTGAAAACGTCCCAATAATAAACACAAGACTTACGATTTCAAATCAAAATTTTCGCTCTCTGCAGTCAAAAGCCAATAAATCTTCCAGTGCGATTGAAACAAAAGTCTCAGCTACCTTCGAGAGCCCAATTAAACCGAGTGAAGCAGCAGGAGATAAACTTATTTACGTGAACCGAAACTTCAAGTTCCAACCATGTGAAAACTTCCTGGTTCAGGAAAGCCATACAGCTATTGTTATCGCACTGGAAGATTTATTGTCATACAGTAAAGGTCTTTTCGGTGTTGCTAATTATAATGGAAAGTCTGGAAGATGAACGGGATAATGACAGCACGTAAGTTATGGTACAAGTGAAGAATTTGCGATGTTAATTATGATCTGTTGTATGTTGTTTCTGTTGTTGTTATTTGACAGTAGTATAAATATTTTACCTTACAGCACTGATGATGAACACAGTAGTTGTTCGAAACGTTTGTTCTACTATGAATAGTTTCTACTTCGTTTATAAATATGATTTGCCTAAAACTTTAAAAACTTGCAAACGTTAGTGCAATTTTTTTACGGAAATGTGTTTGACGCGGGTATAGGCTTATGAGGGCCGCAGTGTCTATATAGTTTTCATCGGACAGTTTTTGATTGATTGCATAGCATTGAATATCTATTCAACAAATCTATGATAAATTAATTAATTTAAATATCACTGCCCTAACATGAATATAGTAGGTTTGTCTGAACCAGGAAGTTTGACTAAAACGGTTTTTCCTTAAGAGGGGTTTAAGTAAATTGAAAGTTATTATCTGGTTTAGGAAAATGCTGGTAAATGTTTTTTTTTTCCTTTGGGTTTCCTTTGGGCAACAGGAGCATGAGTTTAAAGAAAAAAAAAATCACGACCACATAATTTTCCAAGAGTGTTACCATGATTTCTCATGTGACACTAATGTTTGAAGAATTCCCAGCCAAGTCAAATAACCTTGCAGAGTTCCATAGACAACAAAATTGGAATACACTAACGTAAACATTGGCCGTTCATTACCTGCAGCATCCGTGTTATTACTTTATTCAATGTGTCTGCGTGGTATTTATAATTACCAAGTTAAATTAGTGCAATAAGATCAAATTTGCCACGTCATCACAACAAAGGCAACTGAGTTGTGCAGTATGTTCAATGCATGTTTGTGTTGAGCAAATGTTTCTTCTTGCGAACTGTTGAATGTTAGTCAATGTTACAGCGTAAATTGTCTCCTCTATTCTGGTATGTCTGTGCTTGCAGTTCGCTGCTTGCTGGTCATTCTTTTCTAATCGATTCTATTTCTATCGGTGGTCACGTAAACTGCTTGTGCGCAAAGGATTGAGGTTAACCTTTCGTCCTGCAATTCAATTGACACTTGGTAAGAATAAGATTGTACATTTTAATTGGAAGTTTGAAATATTTCAAAACCAGAAAAAGGGAGATTGTTAATTTTCTGTCAAACCGCGTTTTTCATTAAGGGTCAAGGAATATGTGAGGTTCTCTGGTAGTGCAGTAAAGGTGAGTATTCTACTTTCGATGCAAAATTCTGGCGTCATACAAACTAAACATTTTCTGAATCGTCTCCCGCGTTTACTACAAACATTCCTGGTCTTGAAAAAGGTTGTTGGGGAGCTCATGCGACTCTCTAAGTCGAGGTTGACAATGATTATTTTCAAGGGTGATTTTAATGAAGGTGAGGAAAACATGTAGTCAACAACAATGCTTGCCGTCTTATTCCTTTGTTTATTAACCAGGCAACAACCTGACCAGTTAAAACCATTCACATCTCACAAAAACACGATAACTTAAAATCGATATTATGACAATGATTATCTGTCTAATTATCTGAATTAGAATGATATAAAGGACAAGAGCTCCTTATTGGTTAACTCGCAAACTATGAGAATAAGTTGTAAGAGACCACTGGTTTGTCGCAATCCTGTTGTTTTCAACTGTGTGCATTGAACAGTCAAATAACATCTTATTTATTGGTATTTAATCATCCTCCAAAGTAATGAGTGGTTTTGTATCATACACGAAAGAATGTAGATTTTCGGTTACATGTGACATGTATTTGCAAAACTTTATTTATAGGCGTTAAAAATATGAGATAATGATACAAATACAAATGAATAGTTTCTTCATTTTCAGCGATGGTGTGATTTAGTACGTTCTGTAACAAAAATCAGTAAGTTACAAAAAACAACAAAATGTTAAAAAAAAATTCTTAAATCGAATCACATAACTTACGTGGTAACTTCAACGTTGATTCGGTAAACTTGGTTTGCCCAAGACCCACCCTTTCCAGAAGCAGGGCAGGCGTGACTCTCATCATATTTCTTGTACGTCTTTACTGCGTCACGTGATCCGACGCACCAACCACCGTCCTGCAACGCAATGATGTTGTATCCACGGGCGTAGGCGGCTTGCACACATTTGGCGATCGCCTCATTACGGCTTCGGTAAGGCCCGTCGAGAACTCGCTCCAACCCTTCAAGCGTCGGGATGGCGTAATTTGCAGTGTCCCGCCAACAACCCAAATCGGTAAGCGACACTAATGTACAAAATAACACCGTAAATTTAACTGATAAGTGACACAAACGTGCATTTTATGGAAACCGTGCAAAAAATATCTAAAAAAGACATACCTCGTGATATGGTGGCGATTTCGTAAACTTGATTACCCCAACCTCCACCTTCTCCGTCAATTGCGCAAGATGTGCTTTTTCCGTATTTTCTGTATGTGTTTCTTGCTGTGGCAGAACTTGCACACCAACCTCCGTCCTATAAATTTCAATGTGTTTACCAACCAACAAAAACTGTGATCCAAAATAAGTTTAGAACATGCAATAAACGTTTGTAGTTATTTTCTGTATGTCAAAACTAACATGCGACAAACTCTGTATTTTAATGATTTTGTCAGTTTTACCAGTTTTGGAAAATGTTTATTCATAAATTATTGTATATACCTGGACAGCAAATACGTCGTCACCATTGTTGTGAGCGACTCTGGCACATTTAGCGATCGCATTCACTCTTGCTTTGTAATTTGCTCCATCAAGAATAGGATTTCCTTCTCTTGTGGGGATTGCCCTGTTTTCAGAGTCCGCCCAACATCCGAGATTGTTGAGAGTAACTGAAAGAGAAAAGATCTTCGTTTAATGGAGGTCTTGACAAGATTTTAAATTATAAATACGAAAATATTTCTATTAGAAAAGTTGATCTTACCAGGATAATACTTGACTGCATGAGTTGTTACGACAAAGATGCACAAAACGGCAAAAATCATCGAATTCATCTAAAAAATCAAACTTGATTTCATTACGATTTTTAAATATGACAATGTTGATCAAAAATTGACAAATCTAATTCTAGACATACCTTTGATTTGTTTGATGTTGAAAAAGTGTTCGTGTGATACAGTATATATCCGTTGAACAAGATGGTAATGATTTGCAGACGAGCCCACGCTCCTTTTATAAGGCGACCAAGCACTTCTTCCAACGGTTCGTCAGAGTTGAACCAAAAATGCATGACAAGTTAACACTTAGTTGACTATTACGTCACGACTTCGTCGGTCAGCAATTGTGATTTTCGTGTTTCTGCTGACCATGGAGTAAACAACATTATTGGATTAATGCTTAATGACAAGCAAGTAATGTGTTGGCAGTTTTCAATCGTCACATGTCTTTGCGATTTTATTGTACAAGATATGATTTACAATAGCTAACATTTTGATTTCACAATGTGTCAAGGCAGAAAAAATTTGAATGTAGAAACAAAATTTTACAGCAACTAAAGCAGCAAACACTCGTTTATCAATTCACAGAAACCGGGATACATCTACGGTTACATTTTAAGAAACGAATTGTTTTAAATTTCTGGAAGTTCTAATTGGCTGCGACAATCCTTGCCTACAATCCAATGAGCGTTAGGTTTGCATGCTTGGCAGCCAAGGCATTGCAGCCTACCTGGATTATCCATTTTTTTCCTGACAAGTCGGAGCAAAATTTGTAAACCAAGCTCCCGGTGAGGTTTGAACTCACGACCCTGGGCTAACCAGGTCCTGCACTTTGAACATCATACACTACAATTACACCATGTGTTCCACGATAATACGTAGAAGTTATTGTTCGAAACCTCTCTTGGCCAGCTGTATCCCAGATCTGAAGCTTAACTTTTTCACCATTGATTTCAACTGTCCTTATTTTAAAATCAACACCAATGGTAGTAACGTAGCTTCCAGAAAATGTGTTGTCAGCAAACCGTAAAAGAAGACTGCTTTTCCCAACACCACTATCACCAAAAAATACAATATGAATGACGTTGTCAATGTACGGAAGTGAACAAGATTATAGTATTGTGACCATGTGGGCAATCTCTGTAGTCTCAGGTTCACAGAAGCATGAATATAATATGAAAAGGATACTCTTGGTCAACAAAACAAGAATGGAGATTTCTTTATAGTTTTGATAGATAAATCATGCGGTGAAACTTAAATAAGGATCGTTGAAAACAGACAGCAGTAAAGGTTTGTAGGTAAAGCTGCTTCACAGTTAAAAAAACATAACTTAACTTTTAACTTTTATCTTGCAGAGGATGAAGTTTACAAATTATTTGGTAAGGCGCATCGCATTTTTTTGTCAACAAGTTATCAATTACTCTTCAAAATATTCTACCGAAAATTTGTTATTTTATAACTAAATTGAAACCAGTACAAACAATTTAAAAGGTATAATTGAAAAGTTTCACCCCATGTTATTACATTACTCCTTAAATACAAAACTTCAATTTGCTTTGCAGTGGATATATATATATTACACGACTTAATTCCGTGGAACACAGACGGAGTAAAGAATGCGGAGGAAATTAGGCCTTCCTGGCCTCTCCGACGGTCTCATGGCATTCGATACAATAACGACAGACGTTTTGATCACAACTTATTATAAACGTGTTACACGTTCGCACTTCACTCTGACACTTAACTAACTTACTAAAAGCACTGCAGTTACTCACTGAATCAGTCTGCTATTTTCCGCTGTCGCGCTCATTTTGGTAATTTGCTCGCTGCAATTCTGTCACTTGTTTCAATTCTTTATTATAACTTTTCAGTCACTATAAACGCGCTGGGATAATTTATTTTACGTCAATTGATATTGCAACGTGTTGTTCAATTCTTATAGAATTCTACTCAAGAAGTAAAAAACACGCATAGCAGCTGAACAAACTCATTTGAACGCTGCAATGTGAACATGTTGTACAAATTTTAGCAAGATATCTCCACTTTTCAATTAAATTGCTGTGATTGGTGTACATGATATTCCGGTTTTCCGTTTATGATTCTGTCCTTAAATTAAGTCTACTCAATTTGCTATCACAGCACATGCCGTACATACACTTGTCCTTGAAGACTTGTCCATTTTTTAAATAAAGTCAAACACATGAAGATGTCATTATGTGCGTTTGCTCTGCAACGTATTTGACTGTTGTTTCATAACGTTAATAATTCCATAAATTTATATCTAAATTAATGTATTCCAAATCTGCATTTCCAAAAACTATTTGCAAATCAATAGCATGATATGATATATTTAATGCTCAATCTTTGTAAATATCACAAAATTTCAAGATATATATTTACCAAAATTGGTTTAAAGTATTGGTGTTTAAATTTTTACCCTGGTAACACTGTAAAAAGTAACATTATAAATTACAATTTCAGTAGCATAATTTTCTGCCCTATGGAAAAAATGCAATTTACCTTCCATTAGGTAACATGATTCCTCTCTCAATTCAACATCCTGACAACCACAAATCAAAGTGTCTTTGTTTTGACAACAAATAGGTTGGACGGAAAATTTGTTAACCGTGCAGGTGAAAAATATTACAGAAGGCCAAGTAGGATCAACCTTGACCATTTCCTGAACAGCTGAAAAATGCGACGGTTGTGTGTATACTTTTATTTTTTCGACAACATGTTATAGTTACCGTCTCTCAGATTGAAGTCCAGGATCCCTGTAGAGCAAATACTTGCAGAAACAAGCGCCCACAAAATCGACTTACACATCGCGGAGTTGTAGCTGTCGTGCAAATGACCTTCTTGGCCCCTACTGGAAGGATTCAAACCAACAATGTATTGAGCAAGACAAATAACAACTATACCAGCATAACCTACAGCTCAAATGACGCCAGTATAGTGCAGTGCACAGAATCTGCAGCACTATCTCATAAATCATATTGAAATGTTTTGCTCAATGCAGTGCTAAAGCGGCCAAAGCCCAGTGAGCTTACAGGGCATCCGGGGCGGTTCTGTTTGCGTGATAAGGTTATGTCGATGTTGGCTAGTTGTATTTTATCTCTCTCTCAGTGGTGATGGGAAACTTGACTGGCGCTCGGTCATAAAGATCGCTTGGACGATCCAAATTTAGTTGCCTAAGCCGAGTGATAGACGTTCAAAGAAGAGCGCGTTTTTTTGGAGCAAAACGATATGTCGATATCAAAGTTAGAGCACACACTAGTCAAAACAATGCCATAGTAATAAACCATATTATACAACCATATTATAAGAAGGGTGTGTTTGTTACATCGAGCATCGTGTGCTTACATCCGTGATATTTTGGGTTGGGTGCTTTGTTTAGTGTCGATACATTGATGTATTACGATACCATATAAGGGAAAATTCCTGATTGTTCTTTTTGTCTAATCTGGGCGTGGGCACTATAGGCGGGTGTTTGGTATTTTCGATACGACTGGGAGCATTTCACGCAACTTTTCGAGCTGCTGTGTTAAAGTAATAGCGTGCGGTGCTTTGCGGAGCAGAATTTTGTTTGTGTTTATTTGGACCCGTCGGAGAACCGCACAATGCGTTTCAAGCAGGACATTTGGTTGATAGTTGGTTGAAAATAAAGCTCGAGATGCTGTTTCGGATTGGTGCTGATGAAGGTTTGTTCGCAGTAATCGCGTGTTATTGGTGATTGGCTGGTAAAAAAATGGACGATATCACGTGTTTGGTTTAAACCACGAAAAAAAGGCCACAAATGAAAAGCGGGAAGCTGCAATACTGACAACATGCTTCCCCTATAGGCGTAAATATTTTTCAGTAATGGTTACCATTATCCTGAATATGTTGCTACGTTGTCACAACGAAAAACTGTTACTTAACTTTGCTGCTTAAATCGCTTCGAACCAATTATTTTCGAAGGTAAGAAAACCAGCAAAGTTTTGCCAATATATACTGCATGACAATCCACAAATGAGTAAGAATTTTCGATTTTTTTGAATGCGAAAGAAAACATGTTACGCGCACAAATTATGTTTGTCAAATTTTGTAAAACACGAAAGATGTTGTAAATATCCATTGGTTTACTTACGAATAGGAGCATGTCTGTTAATGATAATTTTGAAGATCATGTTAAAGGCTTAAAAATCAATATTGGCTGTAGATTGACTGCTCCACATTTCAATGTATTGAAATTCAAGAAAATCAGCTGAGGAATGATGGGAAATTACACCAATGTTGTAGATTTGCTTGTTGATAATTATGTCTAACCACAAGTTATCACAGTCAGCAGATGTGAAATGGTGATCATGATTTATTTAGTAGCAAAGGGACTCCTTGACGTGTATGCCAACACCTCCACATTTGGTAATGGCATCACATGAAAACAATTCATACCCTTAGAGTGTAATTTTGTCCAACAATTTAGTGTCATTATTATGTGTTTCTGTAAGAGCAATCACCTCAGGGGTTCTATGTAAATTGCTTCGCATTCCACACAATACATGGACATTTTATTTATGCTTTCTATGTTGTGGTGCAGTATGGCATTAATTGGCATATTTGTTGATAAACAGTTGTCGTCAAAATTCATTCATTTCATAGTAATTGCATTTATTTTTCATTACGTTTTGTATACTTATGGATTCCATGTTTATTTGCCAAGTTGTATGGCTATTTGACGTGAATACGCTGCAATAATAATCAATGAGGGATTGGGTCACAGAATATGAAACAAACACACACAAATACAAGAGACAAAACTGGTTTATAGGAATATTTAATGTATTTCATCATAGTTAAACTCTTAGGTTACGTGGTTATTGTATTTCTGTAGATCATTACATGTAGATATAAATATTGATGTGCTTGTGTCCGTTCTTTGAAGGTATGTGTGTTCATTTCTTCTCCAGATGTATTTGAATCCATGTTGCTTTTTGTAGTTTAGACATATGTTGAATATCTGTCCATTTTCTTCTGCTAAGCTTTCATTTAAATAGATTTTACCCTGATTGTTCTGTGTTGTATTAAGTGCAGATAGCTTGGATCGATTGTCAAAGATTTGATTCCAGGTTTTACAAACTTAACTATGATTGGTGCAGGGGGTGTTTAGCTATGAAAACAGACCTAAATATTTCAGTGAAAAAACCTGATGAATCCTATCGTGAATTTGGCAATTGACTAAGACATTTACAAAAAGAGGGTCATCCACAACTGCCAGATACCTGTGTAGAAGAACTTTTAGTTCAACGATTTATCTCTGGTTGCGATAAGCTCCATTAACAAAGAGTCTCCAGGAAGCGGTGGATTTGCTGAGTTCTTTGGGAGCCTACAGCAGTCATGCATCTAATCAGCGCCAGACAGCAACGCCATGCAACTGCTGAGGGCAGTTTGGGCACCGAGAGTGGAATTGCAACCTGACTCCGCTTCAACGTAGAAGTTATGGGACGAGTGATTGGAACCAAGGCGACTCGCGGCAACAACGACCTTTAAACCGCCGCTAGCTGGTGTTTTAGCCGGCACACCAGTGATGACTCATACGGCTTTGGACAACAACAATGTATGGTACGCCCAATTCTCTATTGACAATTCAGTTAAATTACACTCTTTTCTTATCGATACTGGTTCAATGGTATCGTTGTTAGATAAATGTTATTGCAACATGTCAAATCTGTCGATATGTTCCACCAAATTAAATGCTGTAAATGGCACCCGTTTACGCACATTAGGAGTAAAAAATGTCGAACTCTCCACAGGCACTATAAGACTTGCATGTAAATTAATTGTGACCGATCTTAGTTTTTGCGCGGGTATACTTGGCTTGGATTTTTTGCGTGCCCATTTAACGCCCTGTTAGATTCTGCCAATGGGAAATTAATATTCGGCAAGGACCGCGTCGAGTAACGTGGCAGAAAAGAAAAATTGTCGAGGCTGAGATTGAAAAAATGCTCAAAGCAGGTGTAATTGAGCGCTGCAATGGGCCTTGGGCTTCTCCTGTTGTTCTTGTCCCTAAAAAAGATGGAACGTACCGTTTCTGTGTGGATTAACGAAAACTTAATGAAGTTACTCGCAAAGACGCCTATCCTTTGCCTAAAATTGAGGAAATTTTGTATACTTTGGGCAACGCGAAATATTTTACCACATTGGACCTCGCTAGCGGGTATTGGCAAGTGGAGATCAACGAAACCGACAAGAAAAAACCGCTTTCAACGTTCCTGGAAAAGGTTTATTTCAATTTACAGTCATTAATTTATGAAAAAAAATACTTGTCACTGCCCCTGTGCTCAGTTATCCTACACGCACTGATCCCTTTATTTTGGACACAGATGCCAGTGGAACGGGTTTAGGTGGCGTGTTGTCGCAGCTTGCCAACGGCGAAGAACGGGTCACAGCTTATGCCAGTCGAACACTAAGCAAATCTGAACGATACTATTGCGCTACATATAGAGAGTTGCTCGCAATTGTTTACTTTGTCAAGCATTTTCGCCATTTCTTGTGGGGTTGAAGGTTTGTGCTACGTACTGACCACGCTTCATTGCAGTGGCTTTTGCACTTTAAGGAACCGGAAGGGATGCTTGCCAGATGGTTGACTACACTGGACACTTACAACTTTGAAGTCGTCCACAGACGGGGAAAGAAACACACGAATGCAGACGGGTTGTCGAGGCAGCGCTGTTGCCGGGAGGTATGCGTTGATTGCAATTCCGCGGCCAGCTTTCATGAGGGACAAGTTCTGCAGATTTCATCTCGTCCGAACCAAGACAGTAATTGGCTGGAAACTTGGAGTATCGAAGATAAACGCTCGATGCAAATTAAAGATACTGAAATTTGTGCTATATTACGATTCAAAATCCTTGGCCAACACAAACCTTCGCTATCTAATTTCCTTGAAGAGGCAGGTAGCGAGAAGTATTATTCTCAGTGGGATCATTTAGAGGTTAACGACGGAGTGCTTTACCGAATATGGTACCCCGATGAAGGTGAATTTCCATTGATAGTAGCGCCCCACAGCGTGAGGAGGGACATTTTTTACCAGTTACACACCTTACGGACGGCAGGCCACTTAGGTATTGCCAAAACTTCGGAAAGAATTCGACTGCGATTTTTTTGGCCTGGAATGCTTGGGGATATAAAACATTGGTGCAGGTGGTGCGTTACTTGTGCTAAACGGAAGCCAACACATGGACGTCACCGCGCCCAACTTGTCCAGGAGAGAAACCATTTTCCGATGCAACGGATCGGGATTGATTTTTTAGGCCAGCTTCCTATCACTGATCTCGGTAACAAGCACATACTTGTCGTGTCTGATTACTTTACAAAGTGGACAGAATGCTTTCCTTTGCCAAACCAACGAGCTGAGTTGGTCGCCGAAACTCTGGTTAAGGAGATTTTTACTCGGTTTGGAATTCCCGTTTCCTTGCATTCTGATCAAGGCCGTGATTTCGAAAGCATTCTTTTTGCAGAAGTTTGCCGCTTGTTGTGTCTGGTGATTCATGACGGTGTGTGCCTACAATTAAGATCGTTCGAGGCGCAGTTGAATAAAGTGGCGAGCTATAGCAACTAGTGTTTGAGAGCTGGTATCGGCTACACTTGATTGATAGAAATTTTTTTTTTTTAATTTTATGAATTTCTGTTAATAATGTTCAGCCTCTGTTCCGTTTCATGCTTATTTTGCTGAATTTGTAGAATCAATTGATCCACTTTAGTTGACAATGTGGTATGTGTTGTTTTTTTCGGCGTATAGCAGGAGTCATATGCTTTTCAAGTGTGAAAGTTGAATTTATCAACCGCTTATCATATCACCGCCTAAATCTCATCCAAATAGAATCAAATATTTTAAAATTATTCCCTCTTTCAACAATGCAACCAAATTTGAAGATTTTTGTTGTTGATTTTTTACTAAATTGCCTAAAATCAAACTTGCAATTTTGCCAATGAATCTTTCAACACAACTTGGATAAATGTTGTGTAAAATCGCCAAATGATCATGCAAAACTGAGCATCGTATGCTGCTCACATCTATGACGCAACTTAAAAAAAGCTATTTGCGTCATCCTGTTGTCAGCGGGGCGATATTGCGGGCAAAAAATCTTGGAACGCGCCAAATGTTTCAAAGGCTTATAAATGAATATGGTTTGAACAATCGCCTTACCAAGCAAAGACGACTATCTGTCATTTATATCTGTTTTACATACAACACTCCGCAGGATTCACTGGCAAACGGCTTGATGCGAATAAACCGTTTATTATCAGGCTTGTGGGAATAAATCAGAAGCAAGCGCAAAGCTTGGTGTCTCAGAAATGATACCAGTGTCCTGTCAAGCAATAATACAGAATCGAATTAAACATGAAATACACTGATGTGATTTATGAACTGACTTAGAACAGAACTGAAAATGCACTGTGATTTAAACAGAAGATCAAGTGATATAACAGCAACGGAAAGTGGACGAGAAAGAACGCAAAACAACATAATTACAGTCAAAATTTATCTATGACCGTTTAATTTTGATTCATAGTAAGTTGATAAAATCACTATGGAAACGAGAATATAACAATGCATGACAAATCGTGGTAACATGATGCAAATTTGAAAGTGTTATTAAATAGAGGTCAACATCATGGCGAAAAACATCGCTTTAAACTGTTACATTTAAATTATTCTGTTCTTCTGGCACAATTAAACGTCACTTTTATTCACCGACGTTATCAAAAAATAACAATTTATAATTAATTTAGTATCACCAGGCTTTGATTTATGTATTTGCGGTAATGTTCTGTTTGGCTATAAGTTGGGTTTATGTTCACCAGTTGAAAAGCTGATCATAACTCAAAATACTGCCTCAAGCAAAAAAATTAGCAACACTCGCAAAGATACATTGGTCGTCAAATTAATCATTAGAATGTCTCGTACGCATTTTCATCAGGTTGGGAAGTGGCATGCGTGACGTCAGCATTGCAGTATGTAGCAGGGTCAGGTTGTTCGTTTGTCGAGCTTTTAAAATCATCAACACTGCAACGATATATTCGCATTCTTTTCCTTAAGAGGGGTTTAAGTAAATGGAAAGTTATTATCGGGTTTAGGAAAATGCTGGTAAATGTGTTCAATATTCCTTTGGGCAACAGGAGCATGAGTTTAAGGGGAAAAAATCACGACGACATAATTTTCCAAGAGTGTTGCCATGATTTCGCATGTGACACTAATGTTTGAAGAATTCCCAGCCAAGTCAAATAACCTTGCATAGTTCTATGGACAACAAAATTGGAATACACTAACGTAAACATTGGCCGTTAATTACCTGCAGCATCCGTGTTATTACTTTATTCAATGTGCCTGCATGGTATTTCTAAATACCAAGTTAAATTAGTGCAATAAGATCAAATTTGCAACGTCATCACAACAAAGGCAACTGAGTTGTGCAATATGTACAATGCATGTTTGTGTTGAGCAAATGTTTCTTCATGCGAACTGTTGAATGTTAGTCAATGTTACAGCGTAAATTGTTTCCTCTACTCTGGTATGTCTGTGCTTGCAGTTCGGTGCTTGCTGGTCATTCTTTTCTAATCGATTCTATTTCTATCCGTGGTCACGTAATCTGCTTGTGCGCAAAGGATTGAGGTTAACCTTGCGTCCTGCAATTCAATTGACACTAAGAAATAGGATTGGACATATTAATTGGAAGTTTGAAATATTTCAAAACCAGAAAAAAAGGAGATTGTTAATTTTCTGTCAAACCGCGTTTTTCATTAAGGGTCAATGAATATGTGAGGTTCTCTGGTAGTGCAGTAAAGGTGAGTATTCTACTTTCGATGCAAAATTCTGGCGTCATACAAACTAAACATTTTCTGAATCGTTTCCCGCGTTTCCTACAAACATTACTGGTCTTGAAAAAGGTTGTTGGGGAGCTCATGCGACTCTCTAAGTCGAGGTTGACAATGATTATTTTCAAGGGTGATTTTAATGAAGGTGAGGAAAACATGTAGTCAACAACAATGCTTGCCGTCTTATTCCTTTGTTTATTAACCAGGCAACAACCTGACCAGTTAAAACCATTCACATCTCACAAAAACACGATAACTTAAATTCGATATTATGACAATGATTTTCTGTCTAAAAAAATCTGAATTAGAATGATATAAAGGACAAGAGCTCCTTATTAGCTAATATGCAAACTATGAGAATAAGTTGTATGAGACCACTGGTTTGTCGCAATTCTGTTGTTATTGACTGTGTGCATTGAACAGTCAAATAACATCTTATTTATTGGTATTTAATCATCCTCCAAAGTAATGAGTGGTTTTGTATCATACACGAAAGAATGTAGATTTTCGGTTACATGTGACATGTATTTGCAAAACTTTATTTATAGGCGTTCAAAACATGAGATAATGATACAAATACAAATGAATAGTTTCTTCATTTTCATGCAGCGATGGTGTGATTTAGTACGTTCTGTAACAAAAATCAGTAAGTTACAAAAAACAAAAAAATGTTTAAAAAAAATTCTTGAATCGAATCACATAACTTACGTGGTAACTTCAACGTTGATTCGGTAAACTTGGTTTGCCCAAGACCCACCCTTTCCAGAAGCAGGACAGGCGTGACTCTCATCATATTTCTTGTACGTCTTTACTGCGTCACGTGATCCGACGCACCAACCACCGTCCTGCAACGCAATGACGTTGTATCCACGGGCGTAGGCGGCTTGCACACATTTGGCGATCGCCTCATTACGGCTTCGGTAAGGCCCGTCGAGAACTCGCTCCAACCCTTCAAGCGTCGGGATGGCGTAATTTGCAGTGTCCCGCCAACAACCCAAATCGGTAAGCGACACTAATGTACAAAATAACACCGTAAATTTAACTGATAAGTGACACAAACGTGCATTTTATGGAAACCGTGCAAAAAATATCTAAAAAAGACATACCTCGTGATATGGTGGCGATTTCGTAAACTTGATTACCCCAACCTCCACCTTCTCCGTCAATTGCGCAAGATGTGCTTTTTCCGTATTTTCTGTATGTGTTTCTTGCTGTGGCAGAACTTGCGCACCAACCTCCGTCCTACAAATTGCAATGTGTTTACCAACCAACAAAAACTGTGATCCAAAATAGGATTAGAATATGCAATAAACGTTTTGTAGTAAAACTAGCATGCGACAAACTCTGTATTTTAGTGATTTTGTCAGTTTTCCCAGTTTTGGAAAATTTTTATTCATAAATTATTGCATATAAGAATTATACCTGGACAGCAAATACGTCGTCACCATTGTTGTGAGCGACTGGCACATTTGGCGATCGCATTCACTCTTGCTTTGTAATTTGCTCCATCAAGAATAGGATTTCCTTCTCTTGTGGGGATTGCCCTGTTTTCAGAGTCCGCCCAACATCCGAGATTGTTAAGAGTAACTGAAAGAGAAAAGATCTTTGTTTAATGGAAATCTTGCCAAATATGACTTTCACAAATTGTTGTTTTGCATGGGTATTTCCTCCTAGCTCTTTTACTTCAAGATTTTAAATTATTAATACGAAAATAGTTCTATTATGAAAGTTGATCTAACCAGGATAATACTTGACTGCATGAGTTGTTACGACAAAGATGCACAAAACGGCAAAAATCATCGAATTTATCTAAAAAACCAAACTTGAGTTCATTACGATTTTAAAATATGACAATGTTGATCAAAAATTTACAAATCTAATTCTAGACATACCTTTGATTTGCTTGATGTTGAAAAAGTGTTCGTGTGATACAGTATATATCCGTTGAACAAGATGGTAATGATTTGCAGACGAGCCTACGCTCCTTTTATAAGGCGACCAAGCACTTCTTCCAACGGTTCGTCAGAGTTAAACCAAAAATGCATGACAAGTTAACACTTAGTTGACTATGACGTCACGACTTCGTCGGTCAGCAATTGTGATTTTCGTGTTTCTGCTGACCATGGAGTAAACAACATTATTGGATTAAAGCTTACTGACAAGCAAGTAATGTGTTGGCAGTTTTCAATCGTCACATGTCTTTGCGATTTTATTGTACAAGATATGATTTACAATAGGTAACATTTTGATTTCAGAATGTGTCAACGCAGAAAACATGTGAATGTAGAAACAAAATTTTACAGCAACTAAAGCAGCAAACACTCGTTTATCAATTCACAGAAACCGGGATACATCTACGGTTACATTTTAAGAAACGAATTGTTTTTTGAAGGCATTGCAGCCTACCTGGATTAGCCATTTTTTTTCCTGACAAGTCGGAGCAAAATTTGTGAACCAAGCTCCCGGTGAGGTTTGAACTCACGACCCTGGGCTAACCAGGTCCAACGATAAGGTAGCAGTGATCGCCAAGCAAGGACCTGCGCAGTGGGCGATTCTGCCAATCATGCCATTGCATGAAATATTACTGCGTTATCTGATACGGTGATAGAAATCCCCTACCTATATGTAAAGGTTGCCTGGCAAGTTGTGAGCTTGTGCACCAGTGTACCTTGGCCACAATATACCTCGTGAAACCAGCTGTAGCTCAGTTGGTAGAGCGTTGGGCCTTGTTAGCCCAGGGTAGTGAGTTCAAACTGCACCGGAGCTTGATTTTTCAAATCTTGCTCCGACTTGTCAGGAATAAGTGGCTGATCCAGCTAGGATGCAATGCTTAGGCTGCCAAGCCTGCAAACCTAATATTCGAGATACGATAGCTGTCAAAATTGCTGCCAAGCAAGGACCTGCGCAGTGGGGCGATCCTGCCAATCAAATGCCATTGCATGAAATATTACTGCGTTATCCAATGAGCATATTTGAATTGCTACGTATAAATCTGAATCAAAATCGAAAAAAATACAAACATTCAACTTTCAGGAGGTTGTTTTTTGAAATGATGCTGACGCGCAATGTAAACGACAATAAGACTATGAGGAATTGCTTGATACAGGCCTTTGGCTCAGTGATAAACACACGGATTCGCCCCATCAGGTTGTGAAACAGCAATTTTCCGATAACAACGGACTTCAAAGTGTACTAGCTTAATCCCGGCATATGGATCTCTTACCCACTTATACCCCCCAACGGAAATCACTGGCTACTGCGTCAAAGCGTGTTTTCTACAGATATAAACACTGTTCAAATTTATGACAGTGCATTTTTCCGGTACAATTCCGATGACCATTTTGTAATTCCGAAGCTTTATTAACACTGTACATCAAAATTTATTAGTTAGCCTAAATATCCGACAACCGCGGTTCTGGTAATTGTGGCGTTTTGGCAATTGCATTTGCGGTAACCTTATGAATGAATGTTGATAGATATATTGTACCAGATGTAACGATTGCAAGACTTCATACATCTGACAAACGAAGAAACTTTGAGTTCAGTAGAAATAAATTCCCCTTTCCAATTTAAGTTGGGTATGGTTTGAAAGGTATCATAACAAACCATAAAAAACATAAAATTTTGATGGTGTAGGTATAGTTGGGGCCGCGTAGTCGTGAAAAGAGAAAAAATGCAATTTTTAATGACGTTGATGATAAATATTGGGTCTGTAAACATACATTCCCCTCTCCAATTTAAGCAAGTTGTAATTTTATGTAAAACTTGTTGCAATGCTATGCGGTACATGTAATTCTATGCACCTAGTGTAAAAATCCTCAAACGACAAAGTTACATGCGTTTAAAGTTTTGCCGACCAGCGTCTCCTTTGTTGCATGTATCATTGCATGGTGTTAGGATCCGTTTGGTCGATCCTGACAAAATACAATTCTCTTGGTTTTCCATGGATGAACAAAAGCTATTAAAATGATTGAAAATATCACTCCATGCATCCTGCAAAAAAATTATCTAATCCCACCAGTAACGACAGAGTTATGTGCGTTTGAAGTTTTGTCGACTATAATAGCGACCAGAGGGATGTTAGTTGACAAAAAAAAATCGCCATTTAACAAAACTTTGAACGCGCGTGACTCGGCCGCCTTACGAGGTAGCGACTTACTTTTTTTTACACAAAGATAGAACTTTCCAACGAAAGAAAAATCAAAAAAAATTTGCATTAATTTTCGAATATGAATATGATATGTTTGCTATGTCATAACCATAAGTAAACATCGATTCCCGCTGAAATCCTTAAGGGTAGATATTCTTTGGTGTCTGTACTATCTAAAAATATTAAACTTTCTCGCGAGAAAAAACGCGCGCCCTCTCAAATTTGAAGAATATTAACCATAACCCCCATATTTTTCAACGCTTTACGCTCGCCGCGAAAGGTAACAAAAAAAATCGCCAGTTAACGAAACTTTGGCCGCATGTAACTCTGCCATCTTAAAAGCCAGCGACTTACTTTTTTCACACAAAGATAGTTCACAGGCTGAACTTTCCAACGAAAGAAAAATCAAAAAAAAATTTGCATTAATTTTCGAATATGAATATGATATGTTTGCTATGTCATAACCATAAGCAAACATCGATTCCCGCTGAAATCCTTAAGGGTAGATATTCTTTGGTGTCTGTACTATCTAAAAATATTAAACTTTTTTGCGAGAAAAAACGCGCGCTCTCCAAAATTGAAGAACATTAACCATATGACGGTTTGTCAACCTGGCAAATACAAATGCAGTTTGTATAGCTACCAGTTATACTAAGATACAGGGAGTTATAATATAATAGATTAATGTTTTACCTGCTGCGCCCTTTCCTTCACAACATCAAGAAATGTTTGCCTTGATTTCACCGCTTCCGCCTGTTCAATGGACTTCTAGTGCAAAATATTATTGTTTATTTAATAATTTTGTTGGTAAAAACATTCGTACTCACCGACAGTGGAGTCGGCGTAATCTGTTTTCCCGCATTTTAATTCGGGGAAATCCAGGATAGCCTTGAGAGATGGATCCCACCGTTACCAAGTAACTGCGATGGGATGCTACCCTCAATAAACTGAAGTTCCACTTCCTCTGCTGACTTCCTCATCTCTTTGTTGAGCGCTGCAACGAAACGTGGCTTCTTGGTCGAAGGCAAAATTCCCGTGTGAAAAATCTGTAAAATGAAATAGTGTATACTTAGAAAGCAAAGTATTTAAATAACGCATAGTAATGTATAGTATTTCTACATACCTTGGCGAATGGATAAAGAGCCTGTACCAATCGGACAAGAGCTTTCATGCGGCCAACAATTCCTTTAATGCCACCATTCATAAACCTATAGGGTTGTCACCTTTCATTGCGAGAACATCATTGGTTCCAAACCATATAGTTCCTGTATTGCATGCCAGATCGTACCACCAGGCATGCTTAAAGCTGCAAAATCAAAAGAAAAAGAAGTAGATGGTTTCACCTACCTCATAAGGCGAAACGTATTTCCGAGCATTGCTGTTGGAAATGAACAGCAACCGTTTCCGGCTGCTTTTGACGGGAACCCGCCACATTGTCTGCTTCCTAGATATCCCAAGGCCGTACTTCTCCACTCTTGATGGCTGCAAAAAAAGTAAACGAAGTTAAATTTATACACATTAACAATAAACAATGCTCGAAAAAGAGTTCTTACCTTTGGCTGGGTACAAACATTCAACCAGTTTTCAATAATCGACTTCTCCATAGCTTGTTTCGTAACAATGTATGTCGTAGCTTCGCCGTTTGCAATTGGTTTCTCAATGAGAATGAATGACTTTCTGTTTGTGTTTGCTTATATTGAAGAATCTATAATTACCCAATTTGTGCCGATCAGAAAACACGCCGCCCGATCGTGAGTCTCGTAACCCCCGATCTCTCTACCCGCCGCGCGGCCTTGAGCCCCGCTGATTCCGATCACTCGGCTCACCGACTTATCAGATACCCCCCCGCCTAATAGGGTCCAGCGTAAAAATAATGTTGCGAAAACAACCGATAAGTAACATTCCTTTGTGGTAATCACAGCAAAAAAGCATTAGCCATCACAGCAAAAAAGTATTTGAAGATACATAGCTGTACTTTGGAAATCTTTTACATTATTGTTACTGAACATGGGACTCCCTTACGCACGGCTTTGTTATTCCATTGTTCATCGTTTCACACCCCATTAAGCACCAACATTCACTGGTCGTGATGGCGGTCACTTCACACAACCAGAACTAATTGATTTATACTTTTGATTTTTTTGCAGATTGTCCACAATTTATGGGATGAAAGGATTAAAAAATTCCAATATCAACAAAGAAATCGTGGTAGTGCTTTCCAACACCTAAGACTGGGACGGAAGGAAAAAACGTTGAAGGCCATGCGCCAGTTCAAGCGGTAGTTTTAAGGAACCTCTTGACGAGGTCGACCGCGACTGATGCCAAAAACACGCTCATTTGTCCGGTTTAATGCAGTCGGTCAATGATAACCATAATGATTGGGATATTCAGCTTCCTTTCGTAATGATGGCTTACAGATCATCGGTCCACGAGTCCACCAAATACACCCCTAACAGACTTATGCTCGGACGGGAAGTAAATCTTCCTCTGGATCTGATGTGGAGACTTCCTCCGAATCACCATGATACAGCATGTCGATGTCAGTATGTGGAAGATATGCGTCAGGCAATACGAAACGCGTACGCGTTGACCAGAAGGGAACTAAAACGATCTAGTGAAAAACAGAAGAAGACATATGACAAATCAGTTCTACCACAAGAATTTAACGTTGGCCAGTTTGTGTGGTATTACTATCCACCGCTTGGGAAGCAGAAACTCGGAAGAGGGTGGACAGGACCATTCCTTGTGATACGGAAGTTGTCCAAAAGTTTGTACAAAATCCAGAAATCTTGGGATCATCCACCAAGGTAGTACACAGTGACCAGTTAAGGAGATTCGAGGCAGAAACCATGCCTAATAACTGGCTACAACCTGAGGAAGAGAAATCGCACTACGACTCCGATGAAAATACTGTAACATCGGACATAGACATTTCTCCCCTTGAGGACGGTGGAACGTCCCTCCGCGGACGTGTGCCACGTTTATCTGCGTATTTGCGTGACTATGTGTTGTAGTGTGACTATGTGTTGTAGTGTGACTATGTGTTGTAGTGTGACTATGTGTTGTAGTGTGACTATGTGTTGTAGTGTGAGTATGTGTGTAAAGTGTACCACGTTTCATTTCGAGGGCGAAATTATGTTAGTTGGAGGGGGGCATTGTAGCGATTTTGTGCTTCATTATGTGTTTGTAGTCACGTGTGTCCGTGTGTCTGGTGATGCATGACGGTGTGTGCCCCGCCTATAATTAAGATCGTTCGAGGCGCAGTTGAATAAAGTGGCGAGCTATAGCAACGAGTGTTTGAGAGCTGGTATCGGCTACACTTGATTGATATAAATTCTTTTTTTTTGATTCTATGAATTTCTGTTAATAATGTTCAGCCTCTGTTCCGTTTCATGCTTATTTTGCTGAATTTGTACAATCAATTGATCCACTTTAGTTGACAATGTGGTATGTGCTGTTTTTTTCGGCGTAGCAGGAGACATATGCTTTTCAGGTGTGAAAGTTGAATTTATCAACCGGTTGTCATATCACCGCCTAAATCTCATCCAAATAGAATCAAATATTTTAAAATTATTCCCTCTTTCAACAATGCAACCAAATTTGAACATTTTTGTTGTTGATTTTTTACTAAATTGTCGTTGTCTAAAATCAAACTTGCAATTTTACCAACATAACTTGGACAAATGTTGTGTAAAATCGCCTTTATGTCTGTTTTACATACAATGCAGGATTCACTGGCAAACGGCCTGATGCGAATAAACAGTTTATTATCAGGCTTGTGGGAACAAATCAGAAGCAAGCGCAAAGCTTGATGTCTCAGAAATGATACCAGTGTCCTGTCAAGCAATAATACAGAGTCGAATTGAACATGAAATACACTGATGTGATTTATGAACTGACTTAGAACAGAACTGAAAATGCACTGTGATTTAATCAGAAGATCAAGTGATATAACAGCAACGGAGGAGAACGAGAAAGAACGCAAAACAACATAATTACAGTTAAAACTTGGCTATGTCCGTTGTAGCACATTAATTTTGATTCATGGTAAGTTGATAAAATCACTATGGAAACGAGAATAAAACAATGCATGACAAATCGTGGTAACATAGAAGCAAATTTGAAAGATTGCCATGAAATAGAGGTCATGGCGAAAAATATCGAATTCAAAACAGACGGTTATATTGCTGTTGCTGCCAGGCATAATATATATTAATTAATCTGTTCTTCTGGCACAATTAAACGTCACTTTTATTCACCGACGTTATCAAAAAATAAACAATAAAAAATTAATTTATGATCACCAGGCTTTTATTCATGTATATATTTTGCGGTAATTTTCTGTTTGGCTATAAGTTGGGTTGATGTTTACTAGTTGAAAAGCTAATCATAACTCAAAATACTGCCTCAAGCAAAAAAATTAGCAACACTCGCAAAGATACATAGGTCCTCAAATTGATCATTAAAATGTCTCGTACGCATTTTCATCAGGTTGGGAAGTAGCATGCGTGACGTCGACATTGCAGTATGCAGCAGGGTCAGGTTGTTCGTTTGTCGATCTTTCAACAACACTGCAACGATAAATTCGCAAGCATGGTTCACAGACGAGAATTTTAAACCCAATTTATATGAGGTTTGTGAAATATGAAAACTCACTGCTGTCCTCTGTCCTGTGGGTTGCGATTTTCAACGACTTTCATTTCTATTCCTTCAGGCTGGACGTCTGCAAAAAAAACCATAGACCTTGTAGTGGTATAAAGAGTAGTGGTATACAAGAAATACTGTATTAGAAAGTCATATACTGATTAATACGAAACATACAAATATTTTCGCCACACGTAATTAAATTTCTCTCCTGGTCGATGCGCAACTCAACAACTCAACATCTGTAGAGTGATCTCGTCGTATTTTGTTATCACAAGTTTGAAAGATTTTCGAGAACGATTGTTTACCTTTTTTGGCAGCTGAAGCCAGGCAACACAGCCTTATCCCAAACCCTGTTGCTATGAGAGTAACAAGTGCCAGACCAACGGATAACAGCAATATAAGGAGGGTAAGTGTCGGTGCTAGTATTGCTT